>NC_091402.1:8456875-8779583 GCF_032191515.1 Phaenicophaeus curvirostris | reverse complement strand
AACAGCCTCAAGTTGTGCCAAGGGAGGTTCAGATTAGGTGTCAGGAAAATTTTTTTCAGCGAAAAGATTCTCAGGCACTGGAACAGCAGCCCAGGGAAGTGGTGGACTCTCCATCCTTGGAGGGATTTAAAAGCTGGGGTAGATAAGGTGCTTGGGGACATGGTTTTAAGAGTGGGCAGGTACAATGGGATTCTTACAGATGATCTCAAAGGTCCTTTTGAACCAAAGGATTCTATGAATCCCCGATCCCCACGGCTGGAGCCCGTGCTGTCCCTGTGTGTCCCTCCTGTGTCACTGCGTTGGGTGGGAACCTTCTCAAAACAGAGGGCAGCGGTCTGAAGGAAGAGATTCATCAAGAGCGATCGTGGTGCCACAGGCGGGCAGCTGTTTCCCACAGCTCCCTCAGGCCGGGGATCCCTAGTGCTCAGGAGGCCGAGGGCTGAGCCCAGCTCCTTTGTTTCCCACCCCGCGCTCGGGCCCCGTGCCCTGGGTTTGCGTTGCAGAGCGAAGGCTTTAGCGTGCAAGGGCTGCTTTACGCGTGTTCCCAGGGCAACACACAGTGCGGGTGGAGCGGCCCTCCGGCTGGAGCGAATCCTGCTGGCTTTACGGGGCCGCGATCACCACACGGCCCAGCCCTGAGGGAGCCGGACCCTCGGCTGCTGCGGAGAGGCCGGAAGGAGGCGCCATGGCAGGGGAAGGAACCGGACGCGATGACGCTCTATCCCCGCCGCCTCCGTCTCTATGGTCCCGCCGCCGCCGCGCCGCGGGGCACTGTGGGAAGCAGAGGAAAATATGGCGGATGGTGAGGAACCGTAAGTGCCCTGTATGTGCGCGCTCGGCCGCCCCTTCCCCCGCTCCCCGGAGACGGGTGGGCCCCGGGTCCCCTCTCCCTTCTCCCCGGTCTCTGTAGCGCGATACTGACCCTTCTTTTATTCTCTCTCTTTTAGGGAGAAGAAAAGAAGGAGGCTAGAGGAGCTGCTGGCGGATGGGTTAGTGTGGGGCTGCGGGGAGCGGGCTCCGGGCCCGGGCAGGGGCAGGCAGCGCTTGCTGGGGGGCGCCTGGTAGGTCAGGGCGAGCCGCAGCCCCGCAGGAGGGGGTGGGAGCGGGTTTAGTGCAGGGCTGCGGGCCCGGGAGGGACGAGAGGAGGCAGGCGGTGCAGGGGGAGTGCGATAGGGCGCTGGAGTAGCACGGACTGGGGAGAGGGATCTCCTGGGGAGAGGACCAAGGGGCTCACCCGGAGTAGGGAAGGGAGTTGCGGGCTTGGAGCTTGGCATGAGTAAAGGCTGGTGTGCTGGAGAGCTTTGTGATGGGCGTGGAAAAGCTGCGCTGCCGGTCAGGGACCGGGCGAGGGCTGCTAGACTAGAAGCAGGTGACTAAATTTTGGCTGAAAATTAAAAATTCAGTTGCCTCTGCTTATTAAACCCCTAAATTCTATTCATCTGTTTTAACGGCCTTGAAAACTAACTCTTGGAAGTCTTTAACATCATCTGCTTCCACCCTTTAACTCTTCCCTTCCATCTGCTTGTGGCCCTCTTTTCAAAGACTACAGAGCAGACCCGCCTGCCTGAGCAGTAGACATGCAGGCGGTGCCTGTGTGTCTTGGGGTGAGGGTCACAAAAATCCTGGGGCATGTTGGATGGGGGATGCATGACAAGCCCCTCAGAAGCATGGAGCTTTGGAGATGTGAAGGTGGCAGGGAAAAGCCTGGGCTTAAAGCAATGTAAGGACGGTGGTGCTCTGATACTTTAAACAAGATTTAAAATTGGAATAATTTGATTTTGATAAACTGTAACAATACAGATACATGGTAATGCTGTAATAACACAAAAATAAATGCTTTAAAAAACTGCCTCTGAGGTTAACCATAAAACTCGAGTTATTGATGTTTTTCGGATTTCCACAACGTCCAACCCTGTAAAAATGAAACTGTAGTGTAATCTCAAAACCAAAACTAGATCTTACTATTTTATCACTTACAAAGGAAAATACACTACTAAACAGAAAGAGTAGGGCTGCTTGATGGCTATTAATGTGTAGACTGTATAAAGTGATAAAACTCCTATGTTTTAATGTGGCCAAGCAGAGTTTCTAGACTTGTTTCCAGAAAGGTCAGAAATTATGATATCATCCATAGAAACAATTGTGCTGTTTATTGAACCACTTTAGTTGCTTATGTCAGTGCTTAACGCACATACTGAAAACTAGTAAAGAACAGATCAGTCTAGGGTTTAGCAGAAGGAACATTATATCTGTCCACGGCTTCCTAAAAACTATTTTTTTATGTGAATGTGGAAACTGGTGGAATAGGGAAACTGAAGTGCAAGTCAGAGGTCAAAAGACCCGTCTGAATTCAAATAAATTTTGTCACTCTTGTTTAACTGCTAATGCAGTAACTTGCCTAAAGCCGACAGTTAACCAGGAGAGAGTTCAGTCTGCAGTCAAAATGTAGGCAAATTATGATGTATTTATTCCTGCACTTCTTCTCCAAGAGTGAAAATCCTGTGTAGGATTAATTATCTGTAAGTTAAAGCAACTAGGGATGTACTGTGTTGTTGGTCTTGTGAATTCAGTGAGGATAAAAGTATTTGCTGTCCAGATGTTTTCACTACATTTTCCTTTTATTTTGACATGAGTTGCAGCAAGTAATGATAAATTCTAAAGATTATCCAACAGCTGTTGATACGAGTGTTCTTCATATTACTGCATAGGAGGAAGCAAATAATGCTCCTTATCAATGGTGACAAAACCTTTCGTACTTAGGATTGGCGAAGCTCTTCCATAATGAGCTTAGTTTTCTATTAAAATAGAACATAATAATTTGTATATATTGAGCGGAGCTCCTATTTTAAAAGGGAAATACACTTTGTTAAGGAGGAGCTTCTGAGTAGCGAGGATCTTACTATGAGTAAAAAGTTACTTAAGAGAGCTGATTTTGAACTATTCCAGTAAGTCTCTTCACAGTTTAAATTTAGAGTTATGTACTACTAAAAGTGACCTGGAAATGTGGAAAAAGGGTAGTGGAGTATTTGATGTAAAATCCTGTCTTGAAGCATAAAAAAAGATAACTGTAAGCATTCTTTTTTTTCAAGTGAAACTGGTGCTGATGCTGGGCTCAGGAGATGATGGAAAAAGGGGGTCTTCTGAATTACATGGTACCAGTTGAGGGTGAAGAGCATTCCAGTTAAAATTCCATTTAAACACTTGTTTAAATAAGGTGCTATGAAGATTCAGAGGAGACATTGTTGGGGCAGGTTACTGTTATTTTGTTCAGTGCCTCACAATTACAGTTACGTATTGATAATTCTAAATATGATTTGTGAACTTAAAAAGTCTGAAAAACTTTTAAGTCATAAGACTTGACTCTGATGAAAGAAACATCCCCCTCAGAATCTAAAGGGACAACATCTTTTTCTGTGCCCCCTTTAAATATGAAGAAAATAAAAGCAAAAAGACAACCCTTTTTCACTTCAGGTCAACTTTTATTAGTAACAGCTAAATCGATGGCATTTATTGGAATGCTTGGGGTTTTTCCCCTTCTGGGTATATTTGTACTATTGTTTTCTAGTTCTACAAATAAAACCTGCTCATGCAAATGTTCATGCATGTGACTTACGTGCATAAAGAATATGCAGATACGTTTGTCAATAATTTAGGTATTTTTAAGATATATAAAGAAAAATATATTTTAGAGGTGTGGCTTTTTCTGTATGGTTTTGCAGCTGAATTTACTGTGTTCTATGCAGAATGGCTGTTGATGGTGGGTGTGGGGACACTGGAGACTGGGAAGGTCGCTGGAACCATGTAAAGAAGTTCCTCGAGCGATCTGGACCATTCACACATCCTGATTTCGAGCCAGGCACTCAAGTGAGAAACACTTACTTTAAATAAAAAATTGGTAGTGTGTGTTGCAAACTGATGTAAACAGTTTCATTAACTGACTCCCAGTGGCGTATGAATAGTAAAACTGCATGAAAAGCTTATATTTTAAGCAATTGAACATTACGATTCTAGAACATATTGTATTCTTTTTATAAGCTTATGTTTTGAAATTGTACACTGTCAACTACAAGCTTGCTGTCCTATATTTAAATATATAACAACATAATATGAATTATACTCTGTCTTTGAGTTCCATGTGAAAAATAGCAGCTCGTGTCTCTCCATTTTTAGGTAATTAGAGTAAGGAATTTCTTGTATTCAAATAAGGAATTGAGGTTAATATGTATAATGTGAGAATTGGGAAAGTTTACTAAAAAGCAAAATTTAGAGTCTTAATTATTTCTTCTGTTTTCCTTTTTTGGTACATGTTTCAGTTCAATGTATTTTACTGTTAGTTTCTTAGTGCCCTGTTCCATTATTTCTAATTTGAGACCAGGGTCTTCTAGAACAGTTCACAGAAAGCGTTTCTGTAGTTAAAAATCTTAATTCTTTTTGGCTAGAAATGTTTTCTGTCTCTTTATTTTGCATTATATATCAATAAAATATTTGGAGGAAGAAAACATTATCTCCTTAAACTGAGTGCTAATAAAGGTGGATCTTGCTTTTTTCATGGTAAAAAATAATATAAAGAGAATACTGATATCAGCAAAGGTTTTGCTTTTCAGTAAGCTGGGATATGGGAATTGTGTGAACTCAACAATGAATTAAAGTCCGATATGTAATTTACTCTTGCAAGCACAAACTATGTTATTGATTTAATTTTTTTAATGTGAAACTTATGAGGCATTGAAAATTTATGATAATGCATTTATAACAGTTATGAAGCAAAGGACAAATTATCCTTTTTCTGATCCTAGCGTATTAACTTTTTTGTTTTATGTTTCCCCAGGCTCTTGAGTTTTTGTTAAGCACATGTAAAGTACTGGTGATTGGAGCAGGAGGATTAGGATGCGAACTCCTGAAAAATCTGGTAATTACTCAGTTTTCATCTTTTGCTTCTCATAATCCTCTTTTTTTTCCTTGAGAAAATTATATTTTCTGCTCCTTCTGCTTTGCTAATTTGTTGTTTTGGTTCTATCTAGCTACTAAATTCCTAAGTTGTAATAAAAATGTATAAAATACATTATGATACAAACAACAAACTTGAATGCATTTTATTAATAAGCTTGAAAGATGGTGGCCTAATATGTCATGTATTATTTACTTCACCATCTCAAAACTTGTGAGAAGGGGCAGCATGGTGCTGTTTCTGAAAAGTGCAGGCAAAAGTTCACTGGCAGCCTTCGATATGGTCTGATGTTGGTATTTTTCCCTAATTACCAGATCTGGGAAAGTGCAAGTAAACTAAGAACATTATGATGCTCATGATGATACAAGGAAGCATTGTTTGGAATACAATGACTAAACTGTATCTTTTCAGATGAAAACTGATACTGTAAACTGCTGTAAGTAGCTGGTACAAAGTTTAGTATTGATAGTCACAGTTGAGTTTAATTTCAGTTTATTTTATGTCTTTGGATTAATTTGAAGGGAGGTTAGAATTGCTGGAATAATTTCTGTTCTTTCATAGTGAAATTAGTAGAGCCAGACTTACTGTGCCTATGGTGACCTTCATGCTTGTGGAATCTGGTTTTCCCAAGCAGAGATTCTCATGTTTTCTGGTTCCTCAAGATCAGTAAGTTGGAGGTTGTCAGCAGAGCCCAAACACTCCTTCAGCTGCATCTCTGTTGCTGAATTCAGCCTATGTAACGGCAGCTTTTTGAGTCAGGCCAGCACACGCTATTCTTTATGGAAATGGCTGAGAAGGTGTAGGTAATTGTGTCAGAATAGGGAAGGAATATGGCAGTAGTTCCGTGGTATACAGATTGCCAGGAGGTATTCTGTAGTTTTGTTGATACAGTGTTAGCTTATAATAGAGTCCCTGTTCTGAAAACCAATTTTTAAGTGTTTAAAATGCAGTCATGGGATCATGAATGATCAGAGATTAACCAAATAAATATGTATAAATTAAATTATCCTATTAATGTGGGTTTTACCCTCATAGATGCTCATATTTATCATAGTGTCTTGCTGATAGCATCCTGTTTGAGTTTGGTAATTTAGAACTAATACTGTACTTTTCCATACCCCTTTTTAATAATAAGAATTTCTGTCCTCATGGATTATATGGAAAATGTGTTGACTGATATAATAACTTAATATGAAATAACTTTTTTCCTTAATTTATACCAAGACTTAAGCATTACTGTACTTCACTGTAGGGTTAATGTACTGCTATTTCAGGATTTCCACAAATTACCTCCAAGCTTGAGAAGATCGATCAATCAATAGCCTCATTTAAAGCGAAGCATTCCAGACTCCTTAACTTGGGGCTTTTACTGTTCAAAGACTTGTATATACTCTTGTTCTGGTTGCTATTTTGTTGCTGCAATGTTTAAGCAGGATTTTACTCTTAAGAGACTGTGACAACTTCAAGACAGTTTTCTTTCTTTGGGATACTAGTGCTGGTGAATTTGACCTCTGCCTCAAACTGTTTTATGGATTTATTGGGACATAACAAATTAAAATCCGTTGATAGCTCATTGAGAGGGAGGATTTATGAGGGGTAAGGGACTTCGTAAATCTGCACTCAGTTCTCATCTATTCAAAAAGATTATAAGTTATCATGATATATTTTCATTGTTTTCAGCAAGATAAGCTTGTAAGTAAATCTAGATTCGGTTCACGTGTGCTCATGTCTTTGGGACAAGGAATATAAATTTGATAAAGACTGCAGTCTGTATGTTCGTGATGTCCCAGGGTCGCTCTTCTTTAGCAGACTCTCCCACTGTACTTTGATAATTAGCTTTGACTTCCCTGGGTTATGATTAGGTAGGGTAAAGCAGGATTGCATCAGTAGAACATTGTCTTTAACTACTGAAAAGTTGCTAAAGAACATTTCTTTAACAAAGAATGACCAGATGTCTACCTACACAGGGGATGAAGAGCAAATATGTTTGTTTTTTTGGCATGTGGAATGAATTTTGGAGTTCTATAAGCATTTAATTTCCTATTAAATGAAGTTGCCTATCTCTTTTCACAGGCACTGTCTGGGTTTAGACAGATCCATGTTATTGACATGGATACTATAGATGTTTCTAATCTTAACCGACAGTTTCTGTTTCGGTAAGTGATATTTTCATGATTTGACTTTTTATTTTTGAATGTATCTAAACAAAACATGTGAGTATGATTATTATTTTGGTTGTACAAGATGTCTTTAAAGATTACTGAACTTTCCTATCACAGTAGTACTCATAATTAAATAAATATTGTGTGTGATTCCTTTGTGTTTTGAGTTCTGTGGTGTCACAGTTTGAGCACGAAGAAAGTTAACAGACATTCCTTACCAGTTAAATGTAGCTAATGACTAATGGAAAAGGTGGCACCGAAGAATAATGCATGCAGAATGAGAAGTCGATTTTTCTAGTGTCCTTTTCTTCCAAGGAAAATGAAAAATTGTTGGATTTTTTTTGGTGCTGTTAACTGTAGTTACATGGACATATTTAAGTAGGGCTCTGCTATCTGATGCTTTACAGGGATACTTTAATATTATCTGTATTGATTGTCCTACAGTAATAATGAGTCGCCTAATTCTGTATTGTGGTGCATGGAGTCTGGAAAGATTGAATGTACTAAATAATGCATTTGAAATGGCTTTATTTTTTTCCCAGACCAAAGGATGTTGGGCGACCAAAAGCAGAAGTTGCAGCAGAATTCCTGAACAGCCGTGTTCCCAACTGTGCTGTTGTACCGTATCCTTTTAGGGAGGAGTAGTAGCCCTGAAGGCTTCACAAAACCTAGAAAACTTTGTAGGTGGTAAAATATTTTGCTGCCACCCTCTCTTTTTTTTGTATAATAAAGAACAGATTCATTCAGCTGGTGATAGAGAATTCTTTCTCCTTTCTCAGTGGCATTAGTGTACAGGAAATACACGTGAGGAAAGGAGGCTAAGCTGTAAGGAACTACTCTGTATGTTTTCACTG
Organism: Phaenicophaeus curvirostris; assembly: GCF_032191515.1. Classification (NCBI taxonomy): domain Eukaryota; kingdom Metazoa; phylum Chordata; class Aves; order Cuculiformes; family Cuculidae; genus Phaenicophaeus; species Phaenicophaeus curvirostris. The sequence goes on along the minus strand of NC_091402.1, from coordinate 8,771,619 downwards.
AGTCTTTTTATTCAAATGTGATATTTGAACACTCACTGAGATATTAGAACTACAGGTTTGTTCACCAGAGTGCTTTGAGTATGTACTGGTGGGACATGTTTGTTATACACATTGAGCAGGTCGAGGACTTGGTGAAGGAGCATGGTTTGAGCTTCCTAAATAGCTTGCCTTTTGAGCTTTCTCCTCTGTGTGAGTGGCTGTTACATCGTGTCCTTTACTTGTTTTGTCAGATGCCACAGTTTCTGCTGTGGGTATTATGAATCTCTCAGTCACCTATTTTTTTCAAAAAGTGTCATATAAAGTGATAGTAGTACATCATACAATGTTTTGGCTTCAGGTTAGCAAATAGAAAACAGTAAAGTCAACTGCTTTGTAAATATGTTCCTTTACTGGGCTTACATGCAGATATTTTAAAAAGATTCAAGACATGGATGAAAGCTTCTATCGACGTAAGTGGTATTTGTTTGCCTGCCAAATGCCCACTGGTGTTTTAGGGGAACATTGCAGTTGTTGCTGCTTTTCCTGGTAGTTAGATTGCTAATTATTTTAGCCTTCTGCAGCGTCCTGGAAGTAGAGGTAACGAATAGAGAAAAATTCAATCTATCTGTTGTATAGGTGATCTAGGGGAGATAGTTAAACTCCAGTCAGTTCCCCTGGACTGTTGTGGACAGAATGCTTTACTTGTCTTAAGATGTATGCATTAGTATAGATGTTAAATAACATACTTTTTTTCCTCTGTAGAGTTTCATATTATTGTTTGTGGGCTGGACTCTATAATTGCAAGGAGATGGATAAATGGCATGCTGGTAAAGTCTTCAATCTTTTTAAAGCCTGGTTGTTGCTTGAGTATAGGTAACTAAAATTGAACAGATTTGTGTAGAATGTGTCATTAAAATGAAATGAGGGCTGTTGAAACTCACAGCTTTCTGTATGTATTTCTGTTTTCTTTCTGTTTTCTTCTTATGGACCAGAATAAAATGCATGCTCTCTCACCCACCTTTTTCTTGAGGAGTGTTAGGCATCATTTGTGCAGTGCCTGCAGGGGTAATTTGAACTTAGATTATATTATCTGTGGCCTTATGTAGTCAGCTTTTGAAAACTGTAAGAAGGGAAGCTCCACAGCATCTCTGGGTGCTCCCATTGTGAAATTTTTTTTTTTTTTAAATTAGCTAAACAGTGCTTAGCTGGAAATTGTAAATGTCATCTTCTGGAGCCTCACTGCTACAAAGTAGTAGAAAGCTGACCATTGGACTAGGTAGTTCTGTCATTGTAAATTTGTTGATAAAATAATGATCTTGGGTATTTATCAGTATTATAAAGGAAAAAAAAAGGCCAAACCAAGAATCAAACCTTAGATCCTTCAGCCGCTTGTTCTGGTGTACTGTAAGGAAATAATTGCATTTATTGAGGGGTAAAGGGAGGAGGAGAGTGAAGGTGGTTGGTGCAGTTCTGCACGCTAACAAATTTGTAGTGTTTTATATGCTATGTAAATAAAATGTATATTAAGATAAACTATATTAAGCATTCGTTCTTGGGGTGTACTATTAAAAATAAAATTTGTAGGATTTTTTTTTTCTTCCTGCAACTTGTTTAAAAAACCAACCAGTCAAACAAAAGCCAACAACCCTTCCCACCTTTATTTGTTAGATGTCATTTTTACATTATGAAGACGGTGTACTGGATCCAAGTTCCATCATACCTTTAATAGATGGTGGGACAGAAGGTTTTAAAGGAAATGTTCGTGTGATTATTCCTGGTATGACAGCATGTGTTGAATGCACACTTGAGCTTTATCCACCACAGGTAATTGCTACCAGTGATATTTCCTTTTTTAATATTCCTCTGATTTGCTTGTTTCTTTCTGCAGTACTGTATGTAACACGTTACATGCTTACTTCTGGTTTTTTTTGCCCTACTCACCCCAGGTCAATTTTCCCATGTGCACTATTGCATCCATGCCCAGGCTACCAGAGCATTGTATTGAGTTTGCCAGGATATTGCAGTGGCCAAAGGAGCAGCCTTTTGGAGGTAATTAGGATATTGCACTGGTGCTAAACTGATATTTCTCATATTAACTAGTTTGTTTTGTGTCAGGTATAAACAGCTGCTTTTGATAAAAAAGAAACGGCGTGACCGGCAGGTCCAGGGAGGTTATCCTCCCTCTGTACTCGGCACTGGTGAGACCGCTCCTCGAATACTGTGTTCAGTTCTGGGCCCCTCACCACAAGAAGGATGTTGAGGCTCTGGAGAGAGTACAGAGAAGAGCAACTAAGCTGGTGAAAGGGCTGGAGAACAGGCCTTATGAGGAGCGGCTGAGAGAGCTGGGGTTGTTTAGCCTGGAGAAGAGGAGGCTGAGGGGTGACCTCATTGCTCTCTACAACTACCTGAAAGGATGTTGTAGAGAGGAGGGTGCTGGCCTCTTCTCCCAAGTGACAGGGGACAGGACAAGAGGGAATGGCCTCAAGCTCCGACAGGGGAGGTTTAGGCTAGACGTTAGGAAAAAATTCTTTACAGAAAGGGTCATTGGGCACTGGAACAGGCTGCCCAGGGAGGTGGTTGAGTCACCTTCCCTGGAGGTGTTTAAGGCACGGGTGGACGAGGTGCTGAGGGATATGGTTTAGTGTTTGGTAGGAACGGTTGGACTCGGTGATCCGGTGGGTCTCTTCCAACCTGGTTATTCTGTGATTCTGTGATTCTGTGATTCTGTAATCCTACCTTTTAAACTTGCTCGTTGTATTGAATCTAAGCCTCCACTGAGCTGGTGAGTGATTTTCTCTTCTCAGACTTGCTCTCCAGTTTCAGTATTGTTCATGTGTCTCTTAATACAGCACAGTGTCTTTCCTGACTCAAAATATAACCTGTAGCAGTTCTGTAAATCTGTGAAGTTAGGATAATTTATATATAGAATGTCTTAGATCTTTCAATGTTCGTAGAAATGATATTTTGATTATTTAAAGTGTCAAATTTCAATATCTCAATGGGGTATTCGTTTTAACCCAGTTTTTAGATGAACTTACCTGTAAATTCTTAATTTTCTTGTAGAAGGTGTTGCATTGGATGGAGATGACCCTGAACATATACAGTGGATTTACCAGAAGTCTTTAGAAAGGGCAGCGCAATTTAATATTAAAGGTGTTACATACAGACTCACCCAAGGTAAGGGTATGGCATTTCACTGTTCATGACGCTTGCACCTAGGCTGGATTGGTGTTCTTTGTATTTGTTATGACTGACAGCTCTGCTGGGAAACAAATTGTTCTTTTCTCCCTTAGCATCTTAAAACAGAAACAAGCAGCTTGTTTCCTGTGCCAGCACAAATATTTTATGGTGAATCAGATGTTTAGGCATTCATGATGAATCAGAGGCACTTATCTGGGACAAAACAGAACATTCTTTTTCCTATTTTATTTTTAACCTGGAGTAGCTCCACAGTTTTCATTGCACTGTCGCCACTGTTGCTGGGTCAAAGAGTAGGGACAAAAGAACGTGATTGCCTCTTTAGCAACAGCAACACTTTATACCAGTTCAGGGTGGTTAAGGCAATAGGATCTGTTCTTTACTGCTGTGCGTGCCTCTGTTCACATGCAAGTGCAGAATGCTGCCATTCATTTAATTGGCATTTTAAACACTAACCAAATAGAAAAGAAGTGGAGAATCTCATACAGAATCTCCAGAACTTTTGTTAACTTCTATTTGTTGCTCTGTAATACTGAGAATGAATTGGAAATGCTGGGCTTGGCATGCCACGCTTGAACCTCAGTGTGTGTCTTTCTATCAAAAAAGGGTTAACTGATTGTTTGTGTATCTTCCTTACTCAGATTCCACTAAGTGTATTGGAGATAGTAGTTTCCTTTGCAGCAGTTTTTCCTGGCTTTTCCAGTAGTAGGGTTTTGATTCAGATAAATATGAACTCTACTTGTGAAATAGTTATGTACATGCAAGTGGCTGCACAGTTTTCCACAATTGAAGATGGCTTCTTTATAAAGTACATAGAAGAAAGAAGGCAAAGATAAGTGTTTTGCATGTTTTCTCAGGTATGAAGGGACACAAATCAATATTGAGAAGCCAGAGAAGCTTCAGACTGCTTTAGGAATTTGCGGTCTTTTTGGCAGGCCTGAAAAAAGAGTGAGCCTCCTCGTTCCCTATGTACAAACTTGTGTGCATAGGAAATCTTGCCTTATATCAGTGTATGTAACGTGCTGTTTTTCTGGATGGGCTTAGTTGAATGAAGATGCCAAGACAGTTTGGCAAGCCTGTTCTTGCAGAAGGAATACCAAAACCAGATATCTGTCCTTTATGCATTTCTCCAGTTAAATAGGAATAGAACTGAATTTAAAATTTTCAGTGTCACTAAATACAGAATACTTGTTTTCAGAACGTGTTCACTAGTTCTCTTTGTGTGATACCTTCTTTTTCTCAGCATGATTGATCCATTTCTAAAATAAAAAATATGCCCAAGTCCTTGAGCAGCTTGCCATTACACTTTACTCCTATGGAAGTTCCTGGAAACTGTTTGAAGTACCTTTGGGTACACCATTCTGTAATTGTTCTGGCTAAAAGTTGTCTCTCGGTATAGTTTTTGGAAAAGATGCAGCTGTATGTTTGTTTTTACAGGGGTGGTTAAACGAATTATTCCAGCAGTAGCTTCTACAAATGCAGTAATTGCAGGTATGCTAAAAGAACTCATTTCACTTCTGCTTTACAGATTTCAGAGTTTTGTAAGGCAACAGTTTGAAGTAGAGAACTCAGGGAGGATAATGGTAGTTTTTAACTGCGTCTAATTTATTGTTACAGTCTTGTTTCTGTTTTCCATAGAGAAACTGCATGTGACTGTATACATTTTAAGCTCGTGTATGAATCTGGGAGTGAGGAGAAACATTAGAGAGTGGAAGAAGACAGTAACTGGAAAACACAGTATCTAAGCTTAACATAGGCTCAGATTAGTGCCAACACTATGGTGTTAATGCATAGAACTGCCAGCTGCCTTCTGATGTTACTTTTTCTCCTTACAAATTATTATACTTGATTTTTTTTTTGTTTGTCACTACTTCTTTGGTACCACTTTGTGCACTAATGTCTGCATGTTCTGAGATAGAGCTAGAAAGTGAAGTTCTTTTTTTTCTCATTCCAGCTGTTTGTGCCACTGAAGTTTTTAAACTAGCCACAAGGTATTTAATTTCTTATTAACATCATACACAATTTCCAATGTAATGATATGTATTAATACTCACATTTGTCATTATAGTGCATACATTCCTCTTAACAACTACTTGGTGTTTAATGATGTGGATGGATTGTACACGTACACGTTTGAAGCTGAAAGAAAGGTTAGTGCTGTTAAAGGCTTGCAGGGTTGTTTCTTTGATTTTTATTGAACTTACACAGTTTGTTTATTTCTGAAACCCAGTACTGAATTCCTTGGCCTCAGCTCTGAAGTAATATTTTTGAAATTTTAAAAGGAGAAACTACAATTTTAGTTGTGTTCAGCATGTAGGAGTCTTATTTTTAAACTTCTGTGGTTTTGGAATCTAATAGTGATGATACTGGTGGTCTGTCCATGTGGAGTAGCAGGATTATTTACCTCCAGATGAATGGATGTTTTATTTGATGTCCTGATAATTGAACCTTTTCTTCTACTCATCACTTTACCTAAAGCTATCGCATATTATATGCAATGGCATATTTAATTTTTGCCTGTTTAGCCAAAGTTTCTTAATATTTGAAAAACTAGCTTCTGGTATAAGGTGGTTCTTGAGACAGCTATTTCTGTGGTGTTTGCTGGGGCAACATTGGTATCTCGGCTGTTTCTGCTATGCTACCTGCAGAAGGAAACAGTAATTTCCCCTGTAATACAAGGAATGTGGTTTACAAAATGAGAAACACCAAGCTTAAGAAGACTCATGAGCAAATCTTCTCAAAAAGAGGTTAAGACAACAACTGATTTGAAAGTTCGTAGTAGTAAATTTTACATCAGATGAAACTTGCAGGTCATATAAATACTTAGCTGCTGCTGGGGGCCAGTTGAACAGTGACAAATTTCATGAGGAATTGGTTTTGTCATTAATATGTGCAACATTATTAATACTTCTCGAGGTGAAACATTTTTTAGAAAACCATAAACAAATACTTTTGAGACTTTACTAGCACCATTTGCAGATTCATATTTAACATAATATTCATCTGCATGCTTTATTGTAGGAGAACTGTCCAGCCTGCAGCCAGCTTCCCCAAAACATAGAGATTTCCCCATCAGCTAAATTGCAGGAGATCTTGGATTACTTGACAAATAATGCTTCATTGTGAGTGTGCAACTATTCTGACTTACTTGATAATTTTTGGTGGTTCAGTGTTTCAGAAAGGTAATTTCTGAATGTATTTTTACCTGATTGTGTTTTAAAATGTTTTATACATAGGCAGATGAAATCCCCTGCAATCACTGCTACTATGTATGGGAGAAATAAAACGCTCTATTTACAGGTAATCTCAACATACGTAATTGTCTTTAATAATGTTAGTTTATTTAAATTGACTTTCATTAATTTGAAAGGAAATTGTTTTGCTTTTTTTTTCCAGACAGTAGCTTCAATTGAAGAACGAACAAGGCCAAATCTTTCCAAGACACTAAAAGGTATCATGCAGTTGTTGTGTAGATTTTCAAGATAACTGCTCTAAACAAAGAGTCAATCCTATTCATCCGCCTGTATGGCACATTCAGCTTTCTTTTGCACTACACAAAAAAATGAGCTTCATTATCCTTTTCTGTGCAGTGTACCTTTCCCAGGCTGCTCAGGGATGAGCTTTGAATTGCTTAAATGTGAAATGTGGGCAGATGTTACCTGGTGAAGGAAAACATTGCAAGAAAGCAATGATTGCTGATGTAGATTAAACACACTTCAGCGGTGTTTTATTTATTTCTCGACACAGTCTGTTAGTTTAATTAGATTAATATTAGTTTAGCTAGTAAGCTGTTTGCAGCTTTATTTCATTGTATTTATGGTTTGTGGGAATGGCATTCATAACTTTTTTTTTAATTTAAAAAAAGACAAACTACAATAGGTTTGCTGTACTTAAACTTCTCTTTCTGTTTCAGAACTGGGGCTTGTGGATGGCCAGGAACTTGCAGTTGCTGATATTACTACACCACAGACGATGTTGTTCAAGCTTCACTTTACCACCTAATTTATTCACAAGTAAACTGCGTATACAGCAAGAGAAATCTGTACCCACCTTGTGAAACAATAGTACTCTGTGGGTGTTAAAGCAGCCTGAAATGTTCATGTTAGTACTAGCGTTGAAGGTTAAGTAATACAAATGAATCACTGTATCTCAGAATTGTATGTAGAAGCCAATATTTGGTGGATTATATTTGTATAAATGCTTATTAATGTACAGAACTCTGATGTAGAGGAATACATTTTTTCCCCAGTTTTTGTTGTCAAAATGTTAAAGTACTTTCAGACATGGAAACTTTAAGGTGGCCAAAAGTCTTTGTTTTCAACATGTGCGCACACAGATATGCAAAGAGAAGAGCCTTTAAAAGGAACCACAGAGATTACCTTTTAAATTGTAGCACTCCTGTACACTTGCTGAGTCACCTTAAAACTAAGAGTGGGCAGTAGGGTAAAATGAGCCTTTTCCTCTTATTTGGTATCAGTTTGATGGATTTGATAGGAATGTATGGAAGAGATTGCTGCGTGTGTAAGCAAAGAAGAAAGGAGAAAATGGTCCACTGTACATGAAAACAAGGACATGTCTACAGTGGCATTGCACGGTATTGCAGGATTATGTTCAAGTATCATTGGTGCTGTTAAGGTATTTATTAATAAAATATCATAAAGACACCTTACTTTTGTGGCTTATCAGTGGACTTTCAGGAGTGTTTATTGCCTCGATTGGAAAATCTAGGGCATCACTTGGCAGCTTTAGTCAGAGGCTGTTCATTGGGCAGTGCTGGTCACCTTAACAGCTACTCCAGTTTTGCTTGTTGCCTCTCAACTGTGCTTAAATTTCCCATCTTTTAAACCATGAATGGTGTTTTAACTTCCCATCTTCCAGCTATGCACTTGAACTCAGGTAGTAAAGGGGGCCATGTTACTGTCATTTTTAACCAGATAATTTTGAACAGCTGCATGTTTGGAAGTGTGAAAGACCAAGAAGCTTAGGTGCTTAGGTTTGCAATCCTTGTTTTGTTATTTGATGTTGATCACAGAATCATAGAATGGTAGAGGTTGGAAAAGACCTTAAAGATCATCAAGTCCAACTGTAAACCTAACGCTGCCAAGCCCACCACTGAACCATACCCTTAGGCACTACATCTGCATATTTTATGTCTTCCCAAAGATAGAGTCATAGAATCACCAGGTTGGAAACGACTAAACCATGCCCCTCAGCACCTTGTCCACCTGTCCCTTTAAACATCTCCAGGGAAGGTGATTCCACCACTTCCCTGGGCAGCCTGTTACAGTGCTACAAACCCTTCCAGTGAAGTAATGTTTCCCAATACCCAGACTAAGCCAGCCCGACACAACGGGAGGTCCTTTCCTTTTGTCCTGTCCCTTGTTACCTGGGAGAAAAGACCAACAACTGTCTTGCTCCAACTTCCTTTCAGAGACCTGCAAAGAGCAATAAGGTCTCCCTTGAGTCTCCTCCCAACACTTCGTCGCAGAATCAGAACGGTTGGGGTTGGAAGGAACCGTAAAGCCCAGCCAGTTCCAACCCCCCTGCCCTGGGCAGAGACACCTCCCACCCGACCAGGCGGCTCCAGGGACGGGGCAGCCACACCTTCCCTGGGCAACCTGTGCTAGTGCCTCACTCCCCTCATTGTGAAAATTTCTTCCTAATGCCTAATCTAAATCCTCCCCCTCCAGTTTAAAGCCGTTCCCCCTTAATCCCATCACTACACGCCCTGTAAGCGCTCCCTCCCCCACTTCCCTGTAGCCCCTTCAGGTAGCGGCGGGGCCCTCCGTGCGGCTGCGCGGGCGCCTGCGGACGTGGCTGCCGCGCGGCGCATGCGCAGAGCGGCCCCGGCCCGCCCCGGGAGCTGCCCGAGCCGCGGCCCCGCCGAGCGGGGGGCGCCCTGCGGCCCGCCATGAGCTGGTTCAACGCCTCGCAGCTCTCCAGCTTCGCCAAGCAGGCGCTGTCGCAGGCACAGAAATCCATCGACAGGGTGCTGGACATCCAGGCCGAGGAGAGCGCCTGGCCTGACGCCGTCATCCCCGACTACGGCGACGGTAAAGGGGGGCCCCAGCCGCTCCACTCTCCCTCGTCTTTCCCCCCTTCTCCCCCGTCCTTGCCCCCCTCCTTCCCCCCTTCGCCCTCATCTCTGCTGCACCTCTCTCTTTCTCGAGGCGTTGTTTCTTTGCTGAGAGACTAATAGGTGATAAACCCCGTTCAGCTTATGAAAAGGGAGGAATCATAGAATCACCAGGTTGGAAAAGACCCACCGGATCATCGAGTCCAACCATTCCTATCAAACACTAAACCATGCCCCTCAGCACCTCGTCCACCCGTGCCTTAAACACCTCCAGGGAAGGTGAATCAACCCCCTCCCTGGGCAGCCTGTTCCAGTGCCCAATGACCCTTTCTGTGAAAAATGTTTTTCTAATGTTCAGCCTAAACCTCCCCTGGCGGAGCTTGAGGCCATTCCCTCTCGTCCTGTCACTTGGGAGAGGAGCCCAGCACCCTCCTCTCTACAACGTCCTTTCAGGTAGTTCTAGAGAGCAATGAGGTCTCCCCTCAGCCTCCTCTTCTCCAGGCTAAACACCCCCAGCTCTCTCAGCTGTTCCTCATAAGGCCTGTTCTCCAGCCTCCTCATCAGCTTCATCGCTCAGTCGTGTCCTTTGAGGTGTGCGTGGGTTTTCTCTTTGCACCAGAAAGAGTGGGGTAGGAGCAGAAGGTCTGGTTTGCATAAACTAAGTGAAGACTGCACTTTTTGGAGAGTTGGGGTTGTTCACCCTCGAGAAGAGAAGGCTCTGGGAGACCACAGAGCAGCTTCCAGTACTGAAAGGGGCTACAGGAAAGCTGGGGAGGGACTTTTTACAGCGGCCTGGAGTGATAAGATGAGAGGGAATGACTTTAAACTGGAGGGGAAGCATAGATTACATTAGGAAGACATTTTCACGATGAGGATGGTGATGCACTGGCACAGGTTGCCCAGTTGTGGCTGCCCCATCCCTGGAGGTGATCAGGGCCAGGTTGGATGGGCCTTGAGCAGCCTGGTCTAGTAGGAAGTGTCCCTGCCCATGGCAAGGAGGTTGGAACTGGATGATCTTTAAGATAGCTCCTTTCCAAGCCAAACCATTCTATGATTCTTTGTGGTGTTAATTTCATGCCATTCCAACATCTGCTGAAAGGAATGCATTGTTGGAAAAACTGTCATGGCTTGGTTATGAGGAAGTGTCTCCCTGGTCAGTGTGCTAATGTAGAACCTGAAAGAATGATCAGCCCTGTGCCACTGTTTGGAAACGAGAGACTAAAAAGGAGCCCTCTTGCTAGAAATTCTTTCTCATAAATAATACCTAAAAGATAAGAATTAATGAAAAGAAGGATGGGAAGAGTCATTATTGTAACTCAATCTAGAAGAAATGGTTGTGTTTGTAGGACGAGGTTATTTCCAGGTGTAGCTCCAGCAGACTTAAGTTTCTGAAAATGGAAAGCTGTAAGCATTGGCAGTGTTTTCTAGGTGGGTCACTCAGCAAAGCTTAAGGTCAGTTCTGGATGAATTCCTCCCTTTGTGGGAGCAAGGTCTCAGCAGTGACTTATGTAGTCCAGTGTCATCTTAAATTACAGGAGTTGTTTATAGAAGAGTGTGTTGTGCTTATTTTGTTAAAACTTCAGCTGTGTCCAGACTGTTTTTAATTTATGTCTTGGTACTTACAATACTTATGTAATTTAAAAGGAAAGCAGCAAAGATCAGCCTGTACCTGTTTTTCAGGGGAAACATGTTTGTTTTTAAAAGAAGTCAAAATATTAACAATTCACTCACTGGGCTTTTCCTGAAGATATTGAATCATGGTCAAGGTAGTAATAAATAAGGCATTTGCAGTATTTTGGCAGTGAGAGCAGTAATTGTCCGAATTTGAGATCTGAGGCCAATATCTGTCAACAGTTTCTGAAAGTAGTAGCCTGCTTTAAATATTAGAACTTGGCATTTTTGAATAGATGCTGTACGAAGTGAACTTGTTTTTAAGTAGCCTGAAATAGTTACGGTACCCAGATTACATTTGTAGGTACAACTAAAATCAAGTATTATTTTTGGATTATCTTTCTTGGGATGCTACTGAAATTTGATACTGAAATTCTTACTGTCCTTGCTGTTGACAAGGAAAAACCTGCAAAAGCCACAATAATAGGAACTGTTGATTTTGTTTCAGGGCAGCTTCAGAACTAATTAATTCAGCATTTCTCCAGAGGAGAAGAAAAGTAATGTCTTAGCCGAGCTGCTGACAGTGTGTGCTGTCAGCTTCATCCTGTTAGTTGGTGGGTGAAGAAAATAGGAAGCCTGTCACAAACTAAAAGAGTGAGAACCCTTCTTACAGGGTAAACTCTACAAATATTTAAAGCTTTTTTTCCACTGTTTTCTGAAATGATGAAGTGTTTGTCTGTGTGCTGCTGGCAGGTAACTTTTTTAAGACTTTGTAGTTGTTCTCTCCTTTTGTAATCTTCATAATTCTCTGCTTTTGAACTACAGCATTTCAGATCATTTTGCTTAGCCTCCTCTTGTCCCAAAGATTTGGAACAACACTCTCACTATAGGAAGCAGGAGACCATGTTCCCTTTGCCTTATTCCTGTCCCAAAGGAAATGTTTTGGGTTTTTGTGCCCAAGTAGGCTTCAGACTTACCCTTATAACTTTCAGAATGCTGTGTAGGCTTGTTTCCCCTTCCCAGCCACTTCTCTCCATCTTGTTTCTGAAATTCTCACTCTTGGATTTACTGGTGTAATTTGTATGTGGTTTCTTTCTGCCTTTGCTTAAGTTACTGTTTAACAGGGAAGGCGTAAGTTGGATCTGTTCAGGTACTCCTATTTTCCAGAGGTGTCTTGTGTCCACCTTAATGCTTAGAAGTACTTTGTGTTTCCCTTAGGCTTATTTTGTTTTGTCTAAAAATTGGTCCCAAGCTTTGTAAGAAAATAGTAATGACCATGATGCTGTTTGTGGTAATGCATAATGTTCACTTTAAGTTTTATGGTATTGAAAATGTATTTTCCTGAGCTAAAAAAACCAAATACTGAAAAATAATATGTTTTAAATGTTCTTGGCCTATCTCCTTTTTTATTGTTCTAGGATCAAATTCTCTCATAAGTGGTGGATGGGATACATCTTCCTGGGGCATAACTTCAAATACAGAACCACAGAATCAGCCAATATCGCCAACAGCAATCACTAAGCCAGTGAGGAGGACAGTAGTAGATGAATCTGAAAACTTTTTCAGTGCCTTTCTCTCTCCGACAGATGTTCAGAGTATACAGAAAAATCCAGTGGTATCCAAACCTCCAGCCAAATCACAGCGACCCAAAGAGGAGGTGAAAAGCACTTTAAAGGAGTCTCAGCACCCCAGTCAGCCGGAGGTACAAGTGACAACAGAGGCAGAAGTGAAGGATTCCTCTGTGTCTGGTCTAGTTGACCTGAAAAACATTGATATTCCCAACGAGAAAGTAGAAGAGGATTCTGTGCTTAAATCTAATGCCAAGCATGAAGAAAGCACAAATGAAGTTACTGACAAAAAGGTGTCTGCTCTAAATTTGGAAGTAACTGAAGATGCTCTTAATGAAAAATCCACCGTAGGAGAGGATGGAACAGAAGGTGCACCAGGTAGCACTTCCCAGCCTCATAATGCAGGTACAAAAGATACAGGTTTGGAAACGAAGGAGCGAAAGACTGAGGACAGGCAAAGCAATACACCATCACCTCCAGTTAGCACTTTCTCCTCGGGGACATCCACAACTAGTGACATTGAAGTTCTGGACCATGAAAGTGTAATAAGTGAGAGCTCAGTAAGTTCAAGACAAGAAACTGCAGATTCAAAATCCAGTCTTCATCTAATGCAAACATCATTTCAGCTTTTATCTACATCTGCCTGTACAGATTATAATCGTTTGGATGACTTCCAGAAAATGACTGAGAGCTGCTGCTCCTCTGATGCATTTGAAAGAATCGATTCATTCAGTGTACAGTCTTTAGATAGTAGAAGTGTAAGCGAAATAAATTCAGATGATGAGTTATCGGGCAGGGCTTCTGCCTCAGCATCTGTTGCTGTCAGTCCGTCCGCACCAAAACCAGTAACAGCTGATGCCCTAAAAAATGAATCCGAAAACTTGAATGACACTCCTGTTTTACGTGCTGAGGAAGCTGAGATGGAAGAGAGTGGGAGAAGCGCAACCCCTGTTAATTCTGAGCAGCCAGACATTTTGGTTGCTACTGTGCAAACTGTTAAAGAACAGGCTCTGAAAGAGGAGGCTGAGCCACAGCAGGATGCTGTTGAAAAGTTGTTAGAAGAGGACACTGAAAAGCAGGAGCTTAAAAAGGTAACTGTAAAACATTTTCTGCAAACACACCCTTTAATTACAACTGAAACTCCTATCATCTCCTTATACAGGTATTAGCTTCACCTTATTTAAGTGAATTAATTGATGCTGAACTACCTTGCCTTGTAGAAAACTGTCCTTGGTATTTTGCAGTAGAAGAAATACTGGTGAAATTTCTGGTCAAATAGTTTTGGGCCTCACCTAATTAATCTAGTTATTGTTGTTGTGAATTGTGAGTAGTGCTAGCAAACAGGAAGCCTTGATAGATCAGAGGTTTTATTTTAATTCTTTAGTGTGTTTTTATTTCCGGTGGATGGTGGAAGAGATTACTTGAAGCATTTTGATTTGAGTTATGGAACCACAAGCCACTAGTATTTCAGCAATAATTAAGATAATATTTTGCAAGCTTTTTTTCCCACAGAGTTACAAACTGTCAAAACTTGTTTACATTCCAGGAGTGTTATTCATATTCTTTGAGGATAGTAGTAATTAGTGTAAATAAGTACTTTTTTCTAGATAATTAGTGTCTATTTGTAGCAGGAATAATCTTTACTTTTAAAAAGAAGGGGTTTTAACGAAGAAGATAAGCTTAGAAAAGAAATCTGAATGGCTAGTTTAAGTAGATGAAATGACTAGAAGTGTGGGGAAGTAGGATACCCAAGAATGTTGAAGTGTTTGGTTTGTAGTGGTGTGTTCTGTCCAGTTCTGCCACTGCATTGTGTATCTTTTTTCTCTTTCCTTTGTCACTTTCTGTCCCTCTGTTCTTGTTTTTAATTTCTGTGCTCCTTTGACTTGTGTTTTTCTCCATTTCTTTGCATTTTGCTTTGCTCATAGTCTAATATGTGGTGTAGATGGGCTCTGCTCATGGCCTTGCCCTGTAGGTGTGCTTACAATATTGACGCTGTAGCTGATAGTAATATTTGAAAAGTAGTTGCTTATGGAAGTTCATAAAACCCCAATCAATGTGTTTTAAGGAAAAGATTTGTTTAAATTATGCGGAATGCCAGCAGAAATTCCTTAGGGAACTTTATAGCCATGTACTGTTATCTATAATTTTTCCTAACTTAGATGATTGTATATTGTGGAAAATAATGGACCACAGCAAATTTGTCTTCACTGGCCATATTGAGCTACGTTTATGGAATCTGTTTCATTTGTTTATATTTGTATATTTGCCTGTATGTTTCTGTGATTTCTCTGTATTTAGCTTTCCAAAAATCTAGTATTAAGATACTATATTGATGATGTGAGCTAAGAGCCCTTGATCTTGCTTGGAAGTTTGCTTCCCTCACCTGATGCTGTTTTGCTGCTTTTTGCTAACGTTTCACAGAAGAGACCTTTAAATGTAAATTATCCTGTGATTCTATAGAGTGGTATAAGGAGCACCAGCAGTCCTAAAGCTTAATATGAGCTATATTCTTATAGGCTATTGGCTCTGTTTAAAAACTTCATTTATAATTAAATGTAGCTGTTGATGATTTTGTTGAGGAACTTAGCTGAGCCGCATGTGCGTACCTGTAGAAAACAGGTGTCTTGTGTTCAGATATTGCTTAGTTCTAAATTAAAGTGACAGAGACATGGTAATCTTCACTTACTTCTACTTCAAATTCGTAAAAATGTTGAAAAGTTCAGCTTTAAGTAGTGTTGGGAGGGAATGGTGGGGGGAAAGGGGAAGCCTGCCCCTCTTGTTTTTTAATTGTCCCATTCATCTGATCTTTATCTGTAAAAACATTGTCCAGATGATTGATTCATTAACTGAGAAACTGGAGAAGAGGGAAATGCAGTTATTAAGTACTAGTAAAGAAAAGGCGCGCCTAGAAGAAGCTTGTGATAACCTAAAAGAGTAAGTATGAAAATATACACAGTAGTGGGTGTAACTATAACTTTACTGTAATGTAATCAGTAGACAGTATCGTAAAACAAGTTGCTTTATAGCTAGAACAGAGATTGTGAGGAATGTGCACCATTTGGGAAAGGTGGAAATAATGATTGCATGTGCTCTGATGGTATTTTTTTAAAGACATATTATTTCTTGGGGCCAGAATCTTTTTTGTGAAGAGGCTAGTGAAGTAAGCAAGCAGTAGGAATGCACGCAGATCTGTAGAGTCAGACTTGGTTATTAATAAATATCTTTGTTAGAAGACTGGATTCAGCTGTTAAGGGAATCTGACTTTTCTGATGCAGATGGATGAACCTGATTTACTAAGTAATTTGTTGACTAAAATGTAGGCAGTGACTGTGGTAGAAGGGTTGGTTGTAGGGAAAAACCTGAATTCATTGTTTAATTCAGTTAAAATTAAAAGGAGAAAAAAGAAAAGTTGGATTTACCGGCTTACTGACGAAATACCACATGATATGTGAAGGTATTACTTAATGACTAAATTGATAGTAACTTGAAAATACCTGTAATAATTTGTCCTGTGTATAATGCAGACTGTGGTTAATTAGAAAGAACTTGATTAAGGGGCAACGCATGAAAGGTGAATCAAGCATTTCATTGTTTTAATGGGTAAACTACTGCATTAAGAAAGATCTTTGATTAGTGGTTCTAATGTGGGTGTGTTTTTTTGGCTTCAGATTAATGAGCATAAAATAAACCAAACAAACACATTTTAAAAGCATTTAAGACAACCTGTTGCAAACTGCTTGGAATGTCACATAACCATGTAACTGTTCAGAAATGTTACTTTTAAATGTAGTGAGATGTTTAGAATGAAAGAAGAGAGCAGTAGCCTTTCATCTCTTAAAGAAGAGTTTGCTCAGCGAATTGCAGATGCTGAAAAGAAGCTTCAGCTAGCCTGCAAAGAAAGAGATGCAGCTAAAAAGGTAATTCTTGTGAAATTAATGTTTAAAGTTTTGAAGAAAAATAAATTTCTTGGGGTAGATTGATAAAAATTAAGCTAGGGAAAAGCATGAGACTGACAGGTGCTATTGTGGAGTTAGTAACAAGCTGAGTCTAGCCTCCCACAGTGCTTGCTATCTCCTTGTGTTGACACGTGTTCTTGTAGCTGTGTTGTGAACAAAGTTGGGGAACTCATTTAACTTAAAAGTTGTTCTGATATGGGGAAAAAAGGGTTTTAACGTCTGCTGTCATTTGTACCCATATGTGCATTTGCATTGGTGTGAGAGAGAAGAGTGGCCTGGGGTTGTCGGGGAGTAGTGAAAAATGGGAATTGTCTGATATCTGGAGATGGAATAAGGAGTTGGAACAAATTGTACAGAGAATTTATGGAGTCTCAGTCCTTGGAGGTTTTTAAAAGTTGATTGAATAAGGGATCTGTTTTGCTCAGATGTCTCCAGAGTTCCCTTCCAAACCTAATTTGTTTTCAAAGAAAAGATTTTTGAAAGGTAAGGGAGAAGAAAAAGGTGACCAGTATAATGTACTGTGTATTTTTCCCTAAATATATTTTAATAAATGATCCTAAGGTTTTTTTGCTATTATTTAGGAAGTTAAGACTGTTAAAGAAGAATTGGCTACTCGACTTAATACAAATGAAACTGCTGAATTACTGAAAGAAAAAGAAGAGCAAATCAAAGGATTAATGGAGGAAGGTGAGAATTTAAATGCTTTTTTAATAGTAAAAATTCGTAGAACAGTTTGGAAGGTACTCCTTTCACATGTGACCCTTCTTTATTTGGGGAAAAATACGTGATTTGAGGCATGTTAGGTGTTCCTGAACATATACACCGTTTAGTTAATAGCAACGAGCAATAGTTCATTTGCTTTACTTATAAAGCCTTTCACTGCCTGTCATATCTCACTGTAGCTTGGTGTAGTAAGGTCACCTCAGGATAAGGTAGACTTAAAACTTAAGAACTTGCATGAAAAAAAAAGTTAAGCATTTCAATATATATTTGATTATTATTTTCATAGGACTGGAGAGCAGGGGTGTGTGTGAATAGAGACAGTTCATAGTAACAACAGTGTGCGCTAGCTTTATGTTCATTTTCTTCACAGGAGAAAAGCTTTCCAAACAGCAGCTGCATAATTCCAACATAATTAAGAAATTAAGATCCAAGGAGAAAGAGAGAGAAAATATTAACACAAAACAGAACAAAAAGATTAAGGAATTGGAAGAGGAGTTGCAGCATTTAAAACAGGTGAGGGGAGGGGGGCTAAGCTTTTTGTATTGGCCACAGAGTAGATTTTTGGGGTGGCTGTAGATAGACTGATACTTCTTTTCTAGGACACTTCTGTGTTTTGTATTATTGGAACACTGAGATGTGAGTTTTTGTCATGTTCTCAGCACAGTTTAAAATTGCAGTCAGGTGTGTCTCTAGCTGCTTGTTTGGACTGCTGGTTATCAGGTGGCTGAGCAAATTCACTTCACTGAATTTCAGTCAGGAGGCTTGTACCAGCAAAATCTGGGCTTTTGTAAATTTTAAGTTAGTGGTCGAATCAAGACCTTAGAGGTGGCAGACGCAGTGCAAAGAAGTATTCAAAACTGTGGTGCAGAGCCTCCTCCTCTGGGGGACTTGGGGGACCAAAAACTTTCTCTTTTGGCAGAGTGTTAGATTGGTTCACTTGGTTTGTATAACTTCATTCTGAATTGGTTGCCATAGTTGTCATTGTCCTCAGATGGCTCCTCTACCCCATGTGCTGGGATTAGTTTGGTGCTTCTTTTTTGCACTTCAATAGGTGCTTGATGGCAAGGAGGACCTTGAGAAGCAGCATCGAGACAGCATTAAACAACTGAACAGTGTTGTAGAGCGACAAGAAAAGGATCTTGCTAAACTTCAGGTGGAAGTGGAAGACCTTGAAGAACAAAACAGAAGTGTCCAGGCAGCACTTGACAGTGCATATAAGTAAGCAGATATTTGTGTATGTGTCTTTAACTGTTCATTCAGCTTCTGTGTCTGTTTCTCCTGCAGTGCCTGTGAAATGTTAATATATAATAAAGTTATTTGTGAAGTCACTGTTGAAATTGTATAAAATGCCTTGCTTTTTTTCCCTCCGCAGGGAACTTGCAGATCTTCATAAAGCTAATGCTACAAAGGACAGTGAGGCACAAGAAGCAGCCCTAAGTCGGGAAATGAAGGCAAAGGAAGAGCTTGGGTTAGCTCTGGAGAAGGCCCAGGATGAGGCACGGCAGCAACAAGAAGCCTTGGCAATTCAGGTGGTTCTTAAATGCTGTGAATGAAACTTTTGTATTGAAAAATTGAATGCACCACGATGATGTGAGGTAGAACTCATTTTTGTGTATTTAGCAAATACTCAGTGGTTTTCTTCCCTGTGAAGTTGTGCTTTAATGGTATTTGTGCTAAGCTTTAAGAATGTAATTTTATTAAAAAAATACTTATAATTTTGCCTGTCTAAATGAAGTGATTTTGAAAGGCTCTTTGTTGTAGCGCTCTTACCATATGCATAGTTCAAGAAATATAGTTGGGCAAAATTTTAATGATAGATAAATGACTGTAAATATTTGTGTGCATGCAAATCTCAAGCCTTTAACTTGTAAGCTGATGTGCCCTGTCCAGCAGTGGTTAAAAATGGCATAGTTCTGTATCAATGAATAGGTGAAACTCTAACTTTTGGCAAGATACTAGTGACAATTTTTAATTTGTTTAGGTGGCTGACCTGAGGCTAGCACTGCAACGTGCAGAACAGCAGGCAGCAAGAAAAGAAGACTATTTACGCCAGGAAATAGGTGAACTACAACAGGTACTACAGCAAATAGATGATGCCAACTTGTATCTGCGAGGAGGGCTCCTAAAATCTGAAAATTAAGTGCTAGAATGGCACTAGTAGCCTGAAAAAGAGGCTTTATATTCCTGGTTACCTGTGGTATTTGTCCTGTGTAGAACAATAATAAAATATTAAAGGAAATGGTTTTTTTAAATCACTTATTGAAAATAAAGTCATACTTTTTATGATGCCTCTTAAATTGAATGCTGTCATTTTAGCATAAGACAAAGTACAGCCATCAAGCTTGTGATAGACCTCTAAAATTGTTAAGAAGTGCATTTTAAACTACTCTAGTTGCTTCTGAGGAATAATTTTCTTGTTCTCAAGGTCCAGAAGATAGAGCTGTTGTTGTCAAAATGTTTCAGGTGACGTCTGGAGGGCTCTTGAAATATAAGTTCCTGGTCTGTTGCTCTGTCATGTATCTAAAAACATTAGGCTTCTATCTTGAAATTTCACACTGTCCTAAGTTCAGGCTCACAGTGATTTTAGCATGTGAAGCTAGTTGAATTATGTGTTAATCTTTTAGTCCATCATGTGATTTTTTTAAAGCTTTATTACATTACATTTGTGGTTTCAGAGACTACAGGAAGCTGAGAGCAGGAACCAAGAACTAAGTCAAAGTGTTACGTCTGCTACACGTCCGCTTCTCCGGCAGATAGAAAATCTGCAAGCCACCCTGGGAGCACAGACTTCTGCTTGGGAAAAATTGGAAAAGAACCTTTCTGACAGACTTGGTAAGATGTTTTGTTTTGCTGAGCTGTGAGGCTCTTGGTGAAGATGCAAGATAGCCAAAAGTAGATGAGAAGAGCTTGATGCTTGCCCAAAGCATAGATTGTGGGTCAGGAGGGAGGATCATAAAATGCTTTCCTGTGAGGAAATGCTATGTGGGATATTCTGCCAAGCTTCTTGGACAAGTAATTCACTGATTCTTTTTAAAACACAGTGTAACGTGAGATTGGAAGATAGCATTGTTAAGGCATACGTGACCTTACAGCGTCTGAAGGTAGTATGGACATGGAGACACTGAAAGTACACCAGCGTTTTCAATTGTCAGGCCTTGTGCTTAGATTTCGAATTGTAAAGGTTGGAATAATTTACTTGGGGAACTGTATAGGTAGTGAGACGCGAATTTGTTGATACGGTAGTAATCTGTTATTTTAAATGAAAAAATGCCCAGAGATGGACCCAGAGGAGTTGCTTCCTTTCTGAAGACAGTCTGTAGTTGCATATTGCATTCTGAAAGAGTACGAAGTCTCCTTGTTCTCCATTGATTGTTCCTCTGACTGTATGATGAAAAATATTTCATTTCCTTTACAATACAAAACAGGGACTTTTATAAAAAAATCAGTTGTGTATAAAAAAAAAAAATCTCAAGTTGCATTTTGATGCATAACTAAATGGCCAATATTATAGATGTTTGATCAAAAAGTTTGAATTCCTTGCTTTTCTTTACTTAATATTAGGCGAGTCACAAACTCTTCTAGCAGCAGCTGCTGAGAGAGAACGGGCTGCTACAGAAGAACTTCTTTCTAATAAAGTTCAGATGTCTTCTACTGAATCTCAGAATAGTCTTTTAAGGCAAGAAAATACACGCCTTCAGGCTCAGCTTGAAGTAGAGAAGAACAGATTGAAGAAAGTGGAAAATGAAAACAGTAGGTGAGTTGTGTTTTTGGTCAACAGTCGCTCTTTAAAAAAATTGTAGTGAAATGGAGTGAGCCCTGTCTCTCTTATAACCGTCTGTAGCAGATCTCTGCAAGTTGGAAGATGGTTTTGAGCGTAGATAAGACTGTGCAAGGTGATGACGGCTATTGATAAGGTTGCCCAGCTTGTTAAGGATATTTTTTTTCATTCTAACAATTGAAATGTTCTACTTTCATAATTTTTTAAAGCCTTGGAGGTATGTTTGTTTTAAAGTGCATGAATGTAAAGTAAACATGGAACACTTACTTTCCTTGCCTCTTTCCTCAATGTAGGTATGAGGTTGAACTAGAAGAGCTCAAGGATGAGTATGCAAAAACCTTGGAAGACGCAAAGAAAGAAAAGGTATTGCCAACTGCAGCTTTAAGTTGTCTTCACTGAAGTCTGAGCTGGCAGGAGTTTTTAACAACCTGTATTTATTTATGTAGGCACTGCTGGCTACTCAGTTAGAAATGGAGAAGATGAAAGTTGAACAGGAAAGGAAGAAGGCAATTTTCATGCAAGAAGCATCAAAGGAGAAGGTACTGAAACCTAACATTTCTGTTCAATCCATTGATACTATTATTATTTTAGTAGATACTAGAACCTGAAACTGTCGCAAGCAATTAGAGCAATACAGTACGTACCGTCAGCCTAGGCATTATGGACTTGGCTTATTCTGTTTTGTGACTGCGTTTTATTTCCAGTGAATTAAGTGCTTTTGTGATACTCACTGAAATGAGTCTGGAGAAATAGTGTGTTTAATATGAGAAGAGAGAAACTATGGATACTGATCGTTTTGATCTTCTGAATGCTCTTGGATTCTTTTCTTCTGTTTTCTTTGCTCAGACTACTAGCATTGCTCCTGCTGAATTCCTGTTTCGTGTTTCATGTGACTATGTGTTATGTACCACATGCTTTCCAGCTTAAGCCACAGAGTAGTCCTTACTAGCCAGTAATTTTGTTACTGCTGATTAGCAGTTGATGTTCAAGTAAAACTTTCTGTTACTGTTTTTCTACCATATCCAGTTCTAAAATCTAAGTGCTTTATCCTTCAGAGACTGACATACTTTCAGATGCTGCCTGTAAAAAGACTTTAGTCTGTTTGGAAGGTACACCAGTAAGGTGTTAGCATGTGAGAAATCTCTGAATTCAGATGCTTTTATTAAAAAAGTATTAATGTGCATTGGAAGAAGAGACACATTTTGGGGTTTAGGTACATCCTGTGATGCATTTGTGCATACAAAACTGTCTCTGAATCTCCCTTGGTTACTTGAAAGAGAAATTCTTTTAAGTGTAAATTATGCTTTCTGTCTTCATTGCCTGAAAAGTCTTGAGGACTCGAACATAGGCTAGAAGTGTTAGTACCACAGTAATTCTTCATTGTTCCTTTCATATGTTTCAGGGATAGGGGAAGGGTAGGGGTTATCTGTCACATTATGTTCTGTAGTTGTTGGTGGAAGAGGATATTACAGAATCTGTCTTTCACCATCTTGTAAATGTTTATCTGTTTGGTGGTGGTTGTGGTAATTTTTTGTTTGTTTGTTTTTAAGGATCGGAAGTCATTTACAGTTGAAACTGTTTCAAGTACTCCAAATATGTCACGCTCTAGTTCCATAAGTGGAGTTGACATGGCGGGTCTTCAGACCTCTTTCCTCTCACAGGTATCATATATGAGTTATATAGGCTTTTTATGCAAACTGTTTTTTTTCCTCTTCAAGAAGCTTTATTAATGTAGAAAAATACTCTTCCAAGAGTATATTGGGCTCAGACAGGGTAATTCCTATGCAGAAACTTCTAAAACTTGCTTACAAGGTGCCTATTATGCTGTCTTTCACAGATACTTCACTATGAAACTGCAGGTTTTGTTGCAGAGTGATAAATGTGTGCATTGTTGCAGAGTTTACATGTCTAATTTCATCTAGAAGAACTGAATAACCCTAGTAGAAGTCAAATCCATTGGTTTATTTTTACTAACAATCTGGTTTAGGGCACAGCCTGGCTCTCTCAGGATTATTGTTGACTGTTGTGGTATGTGTGAAGTATCCTGCTTCTCCTGCTTTCCTATGGACAGTTGTCGATGTCCAATTTCAATTGCAGTTTTATATAGGTGACATGAGAACTTGTCATTAAGGAGCTATCTCGGATTGTAGCTATTCACCTCAAGCTTTTGTTTTAGAAACCACCTTTAGCATTGAAATGTTTGCCTAATAACAGTATAATTTTAAATCTTAAATGACATAATACTTAGGAGAGGGAATATTCCAAAGTGTGCACGTTTTGTCTAATTTTAAGCTTCTCTGCCCTTCTGTTTTGTAGGATGATACTCATGATCACTCATTTGGGCCAATACCTACTGGTGGGAGCACTCTTTATGATGCTATAAGGATGGGAGCAGGTTCAAGTATAATTGAAAACCTTCAATCACAGCTCAAATTAAGAGAAGGAGAGATTTCGCATCTACAGGTACTGTAGTTACTTTTACTATACACAGCATTTGTAAGTGTAAATACCAATGCAATCAATATTATATTGTAGGGTTTAGATTAAAAAAGCTTGGTCCCTCTCCTCACAGCAGAGTACATTCACTCTTCCCCTTTCTTGATGATTCTGTTAACCAGAATAGCCACTGAAGGCATGTGTAGGGTCAAGTGAGAGGATTTGTTCCTTCCTTTTTTTTGGTTTTTTTTTTGTTTTATTTTGTTTTGACAAGGACTATTCAGAAAACTTGTCTGTTTAAAAAAAGAAAAAAACAAACCAAATCAGATTTGAGAGGAGAGTGTTTCCAAGGTGTGCCGTTCCATAGTCTGGCTTAAGAAAAAGCCTTAAATACTGTACCAAAGTATTTTTAAGGTGTTTTGTAAATATGGTAAATTCTTTTCTCCTCCTCCTAATTGTTAAAAGTGTTTATTTTAGCTGGAAATTGGAAACCTTGAGAAAACCCGATCAATAATGGCAGAAGAACTGGTTAAACTAACAAATCAAAATGATGAACTTGAAGAAAAAGTGAAGGAAATACCAAAATTACGTGCACAGTTAAAGGTAAGTGTATTTCTGTTATAAATCTGATGTAAAATTTATGTATTTGGGGGTTTTCGGAATACCACTGTCAATTTAAACTACATTCAAATCTATTCCTAATCAAGGCTGAAGAGTCTGGTTTCTTATGCAGGAGAATCTGAAAATGACCACTCTATGACTAGGTAGTCACTTGAAAATCTGGCTATTAGCACTGTGCATGCTGAATCAGGGAGAGAATTAATTTTTGTTTCTCTCACTTAAGACACTTGTAGTCTTTTTAGTAAAGGGTGTTTTGATAAACAGTATGGATTTATGAGAGTTTGATGCATGAGTTGGATGAGTGTGCAGTAGTGATACAGATAACAGAAATATTTTAATTCTCTGTTTAAGAACTTAAATTGGAATATTGGAAATAGTTTGGAAATAATTTTGTAAATGATAATTTTTTTTGTAAACAAAAAATGTTAAATTTCCTAATGAAACATCCCACATACTGTAGTTATTCCTGTAGTAAAACTTAGGGCAGTTTGCTAACTGTTTTTTAATGTTTGTGGCAGTTCAACTCTTGAAGCCAGCACTAATTCCTTGCAGTCAAGGATCTTTGTCTGTGGACTTCCTTCCTTTTATATCCAATGCATAAATGTGGCCACATGCAGAGAGTCAAAGCATTAAGTATTTTTGAAGAGTTTACTATGTGCTTTATTGTAAAGCAGTTATACTTTGATAAAACCATGCTATTTTCCCCCTAGTAGTGTAAAACACAATCCTGTCATCAACAGTTTTAAGTTGAAACACAGTTAAATAACAGTACGCATGTTCTTGCAGGATTTGGATCAAAGATACAATACAATTCTTCAGATGTATGGAGAGAAAGCAGAGGAAGCTGAAGAACTCCGGCTGGATCTTGAAGATGTGAAAAACATGTACAAGACTCAGATAGATGAACTTTTAAAACAAAGACAAAATTAATTCATGCTGGGAACTCTTAACATTATATGATAACAGATTGTAAAGATAATTGTTTATGTAAATGCTGAATTTAAATGTCTTGTAAAAAAGAATAACTGTATTATAGAAGATGTGACTATAATAGAGTTCCTATGCTGACAAAAATCAGTGCTTTAAGTGTCTTGTACTGTCTGCAGTTAAATTATTTGTGCAATATTTAATTTTTTTGGTCATCCCTTTATTTAAGTTTTTGCTAAACAGTGGACCATTTTGCCTGTAAACAGTAGCAAAAATGATGCTGGTTACCTAATGAGACAGCACTGGAAGGCATGAGTTTTACTAAAGTAGCCTTGATTCATCAACTCCGTATACCCATGGAACTGACCCGAAAGTCTTTTTAAAGTGTTCTTAATATGAGTTTTTCTAAAATCTCATCAGTTCATTTTTAATAACAAAATAGCAGTGGCTTGCAGAACTGGTGGAAATTTTTATGACAGGAAAATTTCATATTTGTACTCATAACATCTGAATACACTAGGTTAATAATCTGATTTACCTAGGAAGAGAGAATTAGTCTGTTTTACACTGTGTCCTCTTCAGCAGAGACTCAGATCATAGAATTACTAGAATCGCCTCCCTGGGCAGCCATTCCAGTGCTTGATAACCCTTTCAGTGAAGAAGTTTTTCCTAATGACCAGTCTGAGCCTCCCCTGGTGCAGCTTGAGGCTGTTCCCTCTCATCCTATTGCCTGTCACTTGGGTGAAGAGACCAACACCCACTTCACTACACCCTCCTTTCAGGGAGCTGTAGACAGCGATAAGGTTTTCCCTCAGCTTCCTCCAGGCTAAACAACCCTGGGATGAGACACAGCTTCATCTTTTACATTGCTTGTGTCGTCTCATGAGCAGAGATAGCAGCTCTGCTTGTAATTCTAAAAGTGTTAAGGTTAAACACCAGAACGCTACACTATTCAATATTGGTTCTAGGGTTGGGTGCTGATTTGTAGCAGTACCTAAAGCAGTTCAGAAGAATGAAGAAAAAGAATTTTTATTTTAGATTAATTGCTGCTGCCTCTTCCTTGTATACAAGTAGCAAAGTTGTACTCTGACTTAAAATAGTTTTCAACCAAGTCTCCAGTGGCTGCAAAGTTTTTCTCATGGCATTCCTTAAGAAAGGTATTGGTCAAATAGCATCTGTGTGACTTGACATTTTGCTGCATTTTTGGTAATGTCAGAGGAAATATTTTAATTGGACCCTTGGGAATGCTGAGAATGGGGGAAGCAGCTTGTGTCTTCCTCTCTGCATTCCAGAGAGCAAATATTTTGCTATATCTCAGAACTGTAGCTTTGAGAGGCACTCTGTGAAATAGTTGGCAATTTAAATTCTTTGCTTTATTGTACCATTGCCTCTGTTGGGAGAAGTTGTTTTTTTTTCATGTCAGTGCACATTATCATTTTTGTTAGAGAACTCTGTTACCGCTTGTGCGCTCTCTGAAATGAAAGAAACAAAGGATGTGAATGATGAGAAATTCCTTCTGGAGAAAAGCCTCTCTGTAATATGACTTTTCGGCGTGTGTTAGGGATTTATTCCTAATTGGCAGAACAGTTAGCCACTGGAGTTACCCAGGCAAGGGCCTATTTGGGAAAAGCCTAGTTCAGGTTCAAATGCAGACAGTTATTCTGAGGACTGCCAAAGAGCAAGAACACTAAAATCTGTCTTAAATCCTAATCTGTCATAAAAACCTTAACTGCTTTAATAAAATGAAAGAATTTTATTCTTTTTTTTTTCCCTTTTCTTTTTCATGTGGAGGTGGGAAGGAAGTATGCTCTTAGTTTCAGTTTTGGAAACCAAGGGAATTTAGCATTTTGCCTTCATATTGAAGCATGATTTGTTGCCCTTAACTTCTGAAAAATAAAAATGCAATAGTCCTACCCCCAAACAAACCATACTCCATATAAAAGCACTTGTTCTGTGTGTTAGAATTACAATGTGCAAGTATTACAACTTCAGCCTTTTCTTAAAAAAGAAAACAGCTTTCCATGATGGTCAGAAAGAAGAAATAATGTTCAGCTTTTTTCTGTTGCAGCAAATGAATAAATTGCTGATTCTCACCATTTTTTCACAATCTTGGTAGACAAATACGGCATTAAAAAAAAAAAAAAGTCCTTTGAACTTTTATGTGGACTTGTTGCTGGCAGTGGGTTTGAAGGTGACATTTCCTGTGTGATGTTTGAGCAGATCCTCCTTAGGGGCTGACACAGGTCCTGTTTTGAGCATGTCTTGGACTGTGCTGGCTGTTCAGGTGGTACTTTGGTAAACAAGAAGTTCTAACATGCAGTCAGCATTAACTGTTTTAGATAGAAAAGCGTTTGCTGGAGTATTAGATTTTTTTAATTTCACAGAAGTAGATGTGAATACTTGTATTGACTATTTTTGGAGTCTGCGTTCCCATGTAATGCAACCTTTACTGTTACATGGGAGTTAGATGACCTGCTGTGTCTTAATCATCAAAGCCTTCAAACACAATGGGGCAGTTGGGAGGTAACAGATATCAAAGTATTCTGGTTTGATCATCTTTGATACAGAGCTCAGTATCCGTAGACAACACTGAAGATTAGTTCCATTGATTTTTTTTTTTTTAGTCCTGCTACAGTTTGTTGCAACTCATGTACATAAGTTTTACTAAGGGCTATAATGATGCTGAATGGGGAACAAAGTGGGTTATTGGTGAAATGGAAGCCTTTGGTGTAAAATGTGTATAAACTGTAAAAAGCAAGGGGTCAGGGTGGAATAAAATTTTGTTCTGAGAGTGTGCTGTGGTTCTCTGGGAAAAGACTTCAAGTTTTGTGGTGGGTGGGTGTGCAGCTCATGCTCTGAAAGGGAAATTCAGAGCTGCAGATGCTAAGATGTGATGTCAGGGGTATTTCAGTGCAAGGGCTATATTTGGAAGCTGCCTGCAGTGATGGAAAGGGAGAAAAGGCACAGCTCAGCCTGGTTCCCTGCCTCTAGGGAAGATGCTGCTATCCTGCGGGGTCTTCGGACCCTTCCCACTGCAGCACCCGCAGCACAGGGGAGAAGATGGATTCACTGTTCTCCAGCACAGGTGCCTGTGGTGCTTGTCCTGATACAAGAAGTAGTTCCTATAACAAAAAGTGGAATGTTTTGATTCAAGCTAAAGTAGAGTCATCTAAGCAATTGTGTTTTTTGAAATTTAGGCAGAATGTCCCTCTGATAGCATGTTTCTGTTCAACCAGTGTTTTTTCCAGATACTGTTCATGCATTGAAGATGATAACATCATCTGTGAAGTATGATCTGTGCTGAATAGATGTCTCCTGTAATCGCCAGTTTGGAGTTTTCTGCCTATCTCAAAGGCAAGGTCAAGCAGAGAGCTGGAGCCAGCTCCAAATTAGGAAGAGTTTTGACTGTTGTGAAGTTTCATAACAACATTAAAATTCAACCCTGCAAAGTAGTAAGATTTCTGAGAGAAATATATGCCTGTAAGTGGGAAACGTATCTGTCCCCAGCTTTTGTCAAGCACAGGTTGGATGGGGATTGGAGCAACCAGACCCAGTGGGAGAGGTTCCTGCCCACGGCAGGGGGCTAGAACTGGATAGGCTTTAAGGTCCCTTCCAACTCAAAGCATTTTATCATTCTGTGATGCTTAATGCTTCCTCAGGCTGCTTAACCGTCTGGGGGCACAAGTCCTGTCTGGAGCACAAGTGAACAGCAGGGTGAGTACGGGGACTCTCCCCCTTTCCTCTCGAGACCCCACCTGGAAGCTCCAAAGGGACTTCAGAGCAGCTTCCAGTACTGAGAGGGCTACAGGAAAGCTGCGGAGGGCCTTTTTACAAGGGCACAGAATCATAGAATAGTGGGACCTTAAAGATCATCCAGTTCCAACCCCCCTGCCATGGGCAGGGACACGTCCCACTGGATCAGGCTGCCTAAAGCCCATCCAACCTGGCCTTGAACACCCTCAGGGATGAGGCGGCCACAGCTTCTCTGGGCAACCTGTTCTAGTGTCTCACCACCCTCATCGTTAAGAAATTCCTCCTTATGTCTAGTCTAAGCCTGCCCCTCCTCATTTTATACCCATTCCCCTGATCCTACCACCGCAAGCCTTTGTCAACAGCCCCTCCCCAGGTTTCTTGTAGCCCCTTCAGGTACTGGAAGGTCGCTCTAAGGTCTCCTCGGCGCCTTCTCTTCTCCAGGCTGAACACCCCCGGCCTCTCTCGCCGCGCTAGGCCGCGGGGAACGCCTTTAACTCGGGGCAGCCTCCCACGAGCCGTGAGGCAGCCTCGCTGCCGGTGCGGGGCGGCGGCAGGAAAAGCCGCTTCCTCCCCCTTTCCCCGCGGCTCCCGGCGCTTCCGGCGCCCGGAGGAAGCGGCGCCCCGGGCAGGTGCCGCGGCTCCTCCCGCGGGGCGGGGCCGGCTCCGCCGGGGCCATGGGCTGGGGCGCTGCCGCGCGG
The DNA here is from genome assembly GCF_032191515.1 of Phaenicophaeus curvirostris. NCBI lineage: Eukaryota > Metazoa > Chordata > Aves > Cuculiformes > Cuculidae > Phaenicophaeus > Phaenicophaeus curvirostris. Next base: position 8,742,295 of record NC_091402.1, on the reverse strand, counting down.
CCGGGACGGCGCCGCGGAGCCCGTGCCCGGAGGGGTCGGCGCCGCCCCGGGGATGCTGCGAGGCTGGGCTCGTCGCGCTCGAAGCTTTCTGCCAAGCGGGGCTGGGTTGTGAGCGAGCCTCCCAGGGCAGGAGGGGTTTAACTCCGCTCCCTCCGCGCTCGCCCGCTCCCTCCTCAGCGGGTTTGCTCGCCTGGGAAATCCGAAGCGGTTCTGCTCAAGCTGAACAGGTAAAACTGCTTGGGTGGTAGGAATACTGCCGAGGGCTTCGCCTGCAAGCAGCTCTGCGGGTTTTCATAGAATCCTAGAATGGTTTGGGCTGGAAGGGACCTAAAAGATTGTAGAATCTTAGAACGGTTTGGGCTGGAAGGGACCTTAAAGAGTCATAGAATAGTTGGGGCTGGAAGGAACCTAAAAGATCCAAAAATCGTAGAATGGTTTGGCCTAGAAGGGACCTAAAAGATCATAGAATAGTTTGGGCTGGAAGGGACCTAAAAGATAAAAAAAATAGAGAATGGTTTGGGCTCTAAGGGACCTAAAAGATCCAAAAATTATAGAATGGTTTGGGCTGGAAGGGACCTTAAAGATTGTAGAATCTTAGAACGGTTTGGGCTGGAAGGGACCTAAAAGATCAAAAAAATAGAGAATGGTTTGGGCTCTAAGGGACCTAAAAGATCCAAAAATTATAGAACGGTTTGGGCTGGAAGGGACCTAAAAGATCAAAAACATAGAGAATGGTTTGGGCTCTAAGGGACCTAAAAGATCAAAAAAAATATAGAATGGTTTGGGCTCTAAGGGACCTAAAAGATCAAAAAAATATAGAATGGTTTGGGCTCTAAGGGACCTAAAAGATCAAAATTATAGAGAATGGTTTGGGCTGTAAGGGATCTAAAAGATCCAAAAATTATGGAATGGTTTGGACTGGAAGGGACCTAAAAGATCAAAAAAATAGAGAATGGTTTGAGCTCTAAGGGACGTAAAAGATCCAAAAATTATAGAATGGTTTGGGCTCTAAGGGACCTTAAAGCTCATCCAGTTCCAACCCCGCAGCCGTGGGCAGGGACACCTCCCGCTGGAGCAGGCTGCTCAGAGCCCCATCCAAATGATAATGCCGAAAAAAAGATGTTTTAGATACAGACTGTTTCCCCCTCTGCCCGTTCAGAAGCTTAATGTCTCAAAGCAGGGGTGGTTGGTGAGGTTGTGTTGCCAGAAGGGAATCCATCCTGCTGTAGAGAGCGTAGGATGCGTGTGCCTGGAGAGCCTGTAACTCAGTGTTCAAAGTTTCTTTAACATGTTGTTAACCGCTAAAAACAAGCGTCTTGAAGCAGACTCGACTATTTATGACTGCAGTTTTCCCTCAGCTAATGATTAGTTTCTTTTGAGGTGGAGAAGGTGTTGTTTTTATTCTTACTTTTAAATGAAAATTCATCCTGCCCCCTCTCCCCAGTACTTCTAAATTTTCTTCCCACTCTCTGGATGTTACGTGTGCTATACTTAGTTTCCACATTTGAGCTCTTGGGACCTCTTGGGATTTTCCTCAAGTAAACACACCCATTTCAGTCTGACTGTGAGTTGGAAGTGTGTAATAACCCTCAATGACTAATGATTCGCAGATAATCCTGATGTTGCACAGTCTAGTCTCTTAGTAAAAGTTTACTTTTTATAGGAAGATGGACCCAATCCAGGAATAGAAGTACAAATTCTTTGAGTGTATGACTGACTTTGGCTGAGTATTTTCTAGAGTGCTTGAAGTGTGCTGTGCTGCAGAAATGTTAAGTACCTTTTTTTCTTTTATTCCGTAAGTACGGAACTTGCAGGTTGCCATGTTCATGTTGGTTGCATTTGGATTGTTACTGCAAGAAATTCTGGCTAATTCCCAAGCTGAAAATCTTTCTGAATTAATAAACATTCCAGAAGAGCCATTATATAGCTACAAAGCTATCAACTTGCCAGATGAGCATATTCCCTACTTTCTGCACAACAACGAGCATATTGCTGGCATCTGTAAGCAGGACTCCCGTTGCCCATATAAAGTAGGTTTGCTTTTGTTTGTTTATTTGTTCAAATGTAACGTTGGGGTGGTTTATCCTTGGAGTCATAGCAGTTCAAGGAGATGGTGAGTTGGTCTCCTTGCCAGTGAGTGAGTTTCACTGGGAATTGGAATTGTTGCTTTTGAAGTAGTTGTACAGGACTCTTCCTGAATCTGATGGTGTCGCAATACTGCATTTTTAATACACTGTTTTGCAAGATTTTTACACTGCACCCCCTTTTAATTGTTACAGAAAGGAAATCATGATCTTAATTGTATTAACTTTTCACCTGTGTGAAAGCTGTTAGAACTAATTACAGTTTGTAATTTCCAGGCCTGTGATTTTTAGTCTGCTGTAGGACTTTTGTGGAAGTGCCGAGAGTATAGGCAAATCACAGAAGTCCTGAATTGATCTTACCCTGTGGTTGCATGTAATTAATTCTCCTGAAACATGGACAGTGAACCTGAGGATCTGGGCTCCTTCTGGCTCTGGAGCAATTCTAGTGTCTCAGGCTGGAGCTGCTTGGGAGAGCTGGGGGCTGGGAGCTGTGCTGCCCCTCTTCTGCCTTTCTGCAGCGCAACCAGTATTTCTAGATTTGCCTGGGGAGCAGTGATATACTCTGTCTAGAGCTCTGATCACTGTGCTTTAGCTTTGTTATCCATATCTGTCAGTGAGGTGAAAATTCTCGTATGGTCAGGAAAAGTGATTGTCCCAAAACAGACACGTTAAAGACAAGGATAATGTTGCTGTGCACGTGTGTCATCTTTGGAGCCTCTGTTATGCATAAAGAATCTGAGTGTTCTTTCTGAAACTTCATTTGAAAGTAGATCAAACTGAAAGCCTTTAACACAAAACTTATTAGCGGAGATAGTTTATAAGCTGACAACTAACTTAAGTCATTTCCCAGTTTGCTGTTGCATAATCTGATTCAGTTATTCTGTGTTACAGAAATACTTGAAGAAACTAAAATCCTGCTGGGGTTATGAGAAAACTTGCAAATCAGATTACAGATTCAGTTACCCTGTGTGTGATTATGTTGAAACTGGATGGTAAGTTTCATTTTCAATGTATAAAGTACAGTTTATTAGAAAAAGAGCATAATGTTCATTTTCATGTAGCTGTAAAATTATCCTTCAAACTCTAAATATACAATAATGTTGATTCCTTATGAAGATACATGTATAAATGTGTGTATTGATAGATAACATATGTCTTTCAACATGATTTAAAAAACCCCAAGTTTTTAAAGAGGAAAATACTACTTGAAATACTTCCTGCCACAATGTTTTCATTATTCTGATTTAGCCTTGAATTCAGATTCCTAAAATAACTCTGGATTTCCTTTCTTAGCTTTAAAAACAGAGGAAAAAATGTTTAAAAAATGTGTACCCTTTTACGGGAGAATAGCTTTAAATTGTCATTGATGTTTTCCTTTATGTGCAGCTGATAAGTTGCTTCCTGTTTTGCATCTTAAATGTCGATGAAGTAACTGGCTAGCCCTTCTGTTCTGCTTTGAGGAAAAGATGTTATCTGTTGATGTTATTGCTAGAAGTAAGCAATGGACCTTGATTTTTTTTTTTTTTTTGGTTGTTCTTTCTCCTTCCTGCATCAGGGCAAATGACATTGAGACAGCACAACAGATATTCTGGAAACAAGCTGATTTTGGTTACATTCGAGAGAGGCTCAATGAAATGAAAACACATTGTAAGCCTGCAGCAGCGGTAGGTATTTCATATAGATAGGATGCTTTCCACTTGTTTTTAAGCATAGTTTTTGTTATTGATGAAATTCTACTTGCTCTTTTCTCAACAGGGGGATTCCTCTCTGACCTGTTCTCGGTACCTTCAGCATTGCAAAGCAACAAACTTGTACATCGATTTACGAACTGTAAAGAGAAACCATGACAGGTCTCTGATTTGCATATGTTATGGTAAAGCTAAGGGATGGCAGGGAAAAGGACTTCAGAATTTGTCTGAGAAAGCTGGAGGGCTTGTTGCCATGGGCTGTTTTTATTGCTGAAGTCCTGTTGAGGTCTACACCCCTTGATTACTGTCTGTTGCTGTCAGCAGTACAGGTTATTTAAAAACCTAAGCTCTTAATTCTATGGAATGATAATGGGTGATTGAAATCCTCTCTCTGAGGGAATAGTTTTCTGTGTTTTCAGTCTTTCTTGATCAGGTGATGTGCAAAGTAGAGTTGTTTTTGTATGAGGCACCAAGAAGGTCTTTCCTATGGTAGGTTTTCTGACTTTGTCAAAAGCAGGAATTGCGTTTTTAGATACAATAAGACTGAAGGACCACCCACATCCCAAATTAAAATGCTGCCTGTTAGAAAACTGGGTGAAGAACCCATACCACTGATGCTAGTGTTGCTCATTTTTCCTTCTGCCTTATCTTTGAAGTCAATGTCTTGGGCACATGACTTGAAAAGAACTGGTTCATGACTGTGGTGCTGATACCCTTCAGAATGAATTTTGTCATCATCTCAGCCTATCCTGAAAGCTAATTTAGGCTGCTCTTTTAGTTGACAGTTTTTAATTAAGCCCATTCTTGCACCTGACTCTTCACATGTTGTATAAAATTCTAGGATAAGTAACTTGGTTGTGAAATCTGAGATTTCAGTGAGAACTTGCTATTAAAAAACAAAACCAGCCAAATAATGCTGCTACTGTAAGTAATCATGAAGCAAAATCTAATTAAATTACTCATTTGACTATGCAAAAATTATTCCTAGTAACATTTCTAGGTGGATTGTTGCTGTATCCTAAATTGATGTGTATAGCTTGAAGGATACCTTATCTTTATTTGGGAATTGTAGGAAAAGTGATTTATGCTGAAGAAAATACTCTGGTTTTCTATACCTATGAGGTACCTTGCTGCATTGAGACTAACTGGCACTGGCTTGAGTATGCAGTCACGATTGCAGAGCACTTGTAGCACCGTTACACAAAAGCTGACGGACTTTTACTAATTTGCATCAGATTCAAAGAAGACTTTTTCCAGAAGGGAGAAATTGGAGGTCATTGCACCCTTGATGTTAAAGCATTTTTGGCTGAAGGTCAGCGCAAGAGCCCTCTGCAGTCTTGGTAAGAATCACTTGTCAAGGTTGCTTCCAAATTATAGTTCTTTTTTACTTTTTCATTGGCATTAGCAGCTGTCTGTAGGGGATTTCATACTGGGGAAATAGTTCTTACTTTCTGTGGTCAATTTGAGAGTTCATATTAGGTACCGTTGGTAATTACATCTATGCAGAATATTCTGAACTATGCTATGTGCAATTTGTCCTCCCCAATTTACAGCAGCAAAAGATCTGAAAACATCTTGTAATTTGAAGTTCTAATGTTCAGGTGTTTTCTGTACAAGGTGCTAGTTCTATGCCTGATCTGCATGTTGAAGGAGACAATTGTTTTGTTGTGAAATGCCTTGAAATTTGCATTTGTGCCTTAGTTCACACAGTCCCTGGTGATGTTGGGGCCAATGCAGTACCTGATCTGGGTATATATTAATGTTGTGATGTTCTCAGGGAACCTGTTTGGAATGTGAAATGGAAAACAGTCTGCAGGCTGAGTAGGAACTGCAGAGGATGCTTTGTGGTAGTTGGTTGAGCATCACAGGTTGCGTGTTAGCACTTTAAAGCTGCATTGCCGCTTAACTGATGAAACTTGAAGGAATTTGAGCTCTGCCAGGGGAGATTTCAGGCTGGACATCAGAAAACAATTTTTCACAGAAAGGGTCATTGGGCACTGGAACAAGCTGCGCAGGGAGGTGACTGAATCACCATCCCTGGAGGTATTTAAGAGACAGGTGGATGAGGTGCTGAGGGACATGGTTTAGTGATTGATAGGAATGGTTGGACTTGATGATCCTGTAGCTCTTTTCCAACCTAGTGATTCTGTGATTATGGTCCATATAAGGATTAATTTTTATGCTTCTCTCGTGTTTTCCTTTTTTCCTCATTTTGCATTGGTGGTCAGTTTCAGTTAAGAATGGCTGCAGAGAAGGAGAAGGCTTTTTCTTGCCTGCCTGCTATTGTCATTTCAACTGCTCATCCTTATTTAGATCCAGGAATAATAAATATTGCATTATTCTGACCAAAGCATGAAGATTTTGCTGAAATGTCTTGGGCAATGCAGATCAAGTTGGATAGACCCACAGATCTAGTCCCTAGGGCTCTTTGTTACTTCTCTACTGCCTTGATTTGTAGATCAAAGGTGCTGTTCACTGTGGAGATCAAAGGCAGTGTTTAACCTCCTGAAGCTCATAACCTGAGGAACCTTCCATTACGATTTCAAATAATTTTAATTGTCAGATTCTATCAGTTTTCATCAGTCCTGTTAAATCAAATGGACTGGATGAAGAATTATTACATTTTAGATGTATGAAATACATTTGTTTAAGTATGTTAATGACAAAGCGTGTTCTGTGTGATTGAACCTTTGTAGGTTTGCAGAACTCCAGACATTTACTGCGTTAGACTTCAGGCCCCTAGAAGATAAGAAGTGTGACATTGTTATTGAAAAGCCAACATACTTCATGAAATTAGATGCAGGTAATTGGTATCTTCAATTTCTTTTGTCTTGCAGTACTGCAGTAAAAAGACCCCATGTTCAATTTGCCCATCATGTTGTGACTGTGTGATTGTCCGTCTTACTTGTAACACATTTTTATTTTTGAAAAATGAAATGATTTCTTAATTCCTTTTTCCTGTAGTTCAATTGATGAACTTGGAAACTTAGCTTTAAATCCTCACGCTTTGCCACTGATAGTAAATAAATTGGAAAACCATTCCTGCCACTTCTTTTGCACAGTCACTGGCTCTTGACTGTGTTTTGACAGAGTCTTTGACTTCATGCCAAAGACTGTTCTGTACAGTGTCTTTGATTTTGACTGTGTTTCTGAATGATGGTTTTCGTACCATGAAACACAAGATATGGATATATGTGCCTCGCAGTATGTGTTTGGTAACTGAGGGTTCTACGCATGTTGAATGATATGGAAGGGGAAGTAGAGGAAGTAGTATTCAAAGACAAAGGTCAAGGGAATAAGTTTTGTTAGTTGATTAAAATGCTTCCCTTCCCCCCCCGGAAAGCTAAAGTTTCCAAATTAGGTGAAAAGCCACTACAGGAAGAAATTAGCTATCTCTTTACAGAGGGCTGTGGTGAATGCTGTGCAACGCTATACTAAAATCTATGAGAGAAGCAGCACCCAAGCATCTTTAGGAATCAAGCCAGTAGTATCTGACACTTTTTGAAGTTCACCAACACTTTTGATCATGTGGCATATTGCAGAGGAATGTGAATGGCAGAGGGTGTTCAGATTGTAGACCCAAACAAGCTGCTGTGGGGTAAGCAGTGGTTTGAACTGGATAGTTACCCGCTGTGTTCTGAGACTGTGAGGTACTGCTGCTGTAAACTGGATTGCCCCTCTTCCCCTGCAGGCCAGTGTCTTATATTTTAAGCAGGGTTGTGGCAAGCACCTGAACAGCTACTGTGGAAGAATTGCTGTGCTATCAGTTTATTTCTTTGAGCAGGGTAGCCTGGCTGTGGGAGATGATGTTATCCAGCCCCTTTTGTTTTAGGGGAGGCAGGTGAACGTTGCTACTTGAGCAGCATAGGGAGCCCAGCAGCTCTTTGCTATCCTGGCAACTCGGGGCTGAGTGCATTTGGTCCTAAAACTGGGGTCTGGCCTTCACTAGCAAGAAAACAGGACTGCGTTGCCTCCATTGTTCATGATAGTTTTTTTTATGCACCATGTCCTAAGGTATTAACTTAAGAAACCAAGAATGAACAAGAATTCTCTGAGAAAAAACACCTGAGGAATTACTTGGGCTTTGGCTCATGTACAAGTACAAGTTCTGTCTTGTAGTCCTGCAGACAGAGCTTCCCTTAACTTTAATAAAGTAAAATTAAGATCAGTGCCAAAGGCCTGTTTTCAGTGTTGCCTTTATGTCTAACTAGCTATTGTTGAAGCAGTGGTTGCTTTCATGTACTTCAGAAAGCTGCTGTGGATTGTAATGAGAAATAGCTTGTGAAACTTACCTCTTTCTTATGCTGACTTTTAGCTGCTCTTCTAATTTCTCTGAACTTTGCAAAACATGCTTTACTAAAGATTTCGTACTTTGATTCCTTCCCTTTTAAATGTTTGCTTTTTTAAGGGTGTATAAGGAAAAAAAAGTATGAATCAATGAAGTGGAGCGAGCGATGTGGTATTTACTAACAATTCTTTCTTTCTCAGGTGTTAATATGTACCATCACTTCTGTGATTTTGTCAATCTTTATATTACCCAGCATATTAATAATTCCTTCAGTACCGATGTCAACATAGTCATGTGGGACACTGTAAGTCTGCTGTGCTTTTACCTTATTTATAATGGGTTGTATTTCTGCTTTATAGAGACTCTGAAGCTTTTAGTAGCCCATTCCTCGCTTTCTTGTGGGCTTAGGTATGTAGAACTGATCAGGTTTGGAAAAAAGGAGACCCTTTTTTTCTAGTTACCTTACAGCTTGAAAGCTGAAATAAGCATGCCTGCCAGTAGCAAGTTCTTCAGAAGTTATACAGGGACTTGTTAACCCGGCTCTGATGACTTTCTGGAAGGATCAGGTGTGTCACACAGCACTGTAAATTACTTTGAAAAGCTGCTCTTTTTCTTACATCACATCATTGAATTAAATGAATTAAATGAATCAAATTAATCAAATGAATAAAACGAATCTTTCAAATGTATCATTCAAAGTAAGTACTATCACAGTGTTGTCATTTTAAATAAGTCAGCTGCTCAGGCTGCTTGAGTTCAGTGCCATCGTACAGCCAGACGATGGCACCAACTAGCTGCTGCTGAACTGTCTATGCTGATCAAAAGATGAACTTGAGTTTATTATCCATTCTCTTTTTTTTTTTTCTTGATGTAATTAGATTTGGCCATACTTTCTAGTTGCTGTAGAATCAGTGCACTGTTCTTATTTAACAGTAATGCCCTTAAATGTAGGTTAAACAAAGCAGAAAATGAGTAGGAAATCCACTGGGTGTTGATTTGCAGGCTGTGTCTACAAATGTAGAAAAACAATGTTTATAAGGCACTTTTAAGGCGAGAGAGAGGGTTGGAAAGTGGCACTTACAGCTTTGAAGATCGGTTCTCTACTTCTAATCTGGAAGAGCTGGTTTTGTAATACAGATGGCCAGAAAGTAATATGGATTGTAAAATTCATTAAAGATTAATGGCAGAAGAAGGGGAAGGAAGCGTCTCTTTAGCTGAAGGATATCTGATGCGCTTTAGGTTCTTTTACATTTCACTAGATTCCTGTTCTCTTCTACAGTCATTTGTAGTCTTATTCTCAAATTTCTTGTTATTTCCACATAACTTTCCAAGCAGCCTGAACAAGCTTCAGAGTTGAAAGGAAGCTTTAAGCGAGAATCTGTACGAGGGCTACTGAGGTCACATTTAATTGCATTCAGACAGCAAGAGGTTGTGACTTTTAGCCATGAGATGTGTAGGAAATGTTACAAATTTAAGGGTGAGAGCCCCTGCTGCTAGGCCAGTGTTGTAGCAGGTAGATGGTTCTTAAAAGGTTTGACAGCATTGCTGCCAAAAGGGAAGTTTTATACTGCCCTGTGGAGAAACTTTGTAGTAGGTTGCCAAATTTATGCAAACCAGTTTCCTGGCTGTTTTTTTCCATCAAACCAGATCATTGCCTCCCATTTGTGATACGAGGGACCATCCCAAAACAGAGGCAAACGTGAAACAGGCTTGGTGTGACTTTTTACTTCAAACGCTACTGGTGTGCTTGAATTCCCAGGTGGTTTTTTAGTCTCAGGAGTTGTGGTTCATGCCTTTTACCATCCCTATGTTTCTGGTACTTGAAATTTAACCTGTTTTCTGTTGTCTCTGAGGAAGGTTAGGTTTCCTTCTAACTCAGAAATTATGATTGTTACTGAAGAACTTGTCTAGATAGTTAATTTTTAATAGAACAGTTCTATAAATTAGCAATCTGACAGATAATTTGAGTGCCATTGTAAACAGAGGATTCTGTGTTCTGTAATGTCTGCATCCTGTGCTGGCCTCTCTTAAGTCCCATGGTGGTCATGCACACATAAACTGCATGTTAAAACTCATATATATAAGTTTAAATCATGATGAGAGTTTTTACGTGTATTTATGTAAGCTTTATGTCCTTGTGCTTTTTTCCTTTACTCCTAGAGCTCATATGGCTATGGTGACCTGTTCAGTGAGACATGGAAGGCATTTACTGACTATGAAATCATACACCTGAAAACTTTTGACTCTAAAAGGGTATGGGACTTTATATTTCATTTTAATTTGTAGTTACTAGGTAGGAAATACGACATCTTCTCAAACTACTTGTGTATATAGGTGTTTCAGAGGAATACATTAATGCTTTGTGGTTATGTTTAATTTGTGTAATATGAGTATTTCTACCTTGCAAAAAGAGACAGAGCTGTAACCTAATTCTGTGGCATGTCTATGCTTTATATAGGTGGCCCTAACTTCTGTGTAATAGGAAAGGCGATATGCATGTATTGGTTTCACTTCTGCAGGACCTACTATTGAATTAAAGGGTTTTCAAATGATACTGTCTTTTTAAGTATCCTGTTCGCTCCTGAGGTGTTTGTCTTCCCTTGCAACTATTAATATACCTGCTAGTTATCATTCAAAAGAGTTTTCCTCTGACCAAAAATGTTCCCATTTGTTCAGAGCTCATTTAAGTCTCTTTGATTCTTTAAAGGCTGTTTTAGACTCTCTATTCTTTAACAGGTTTTCTTCTATTTAGCTCATGTTTGTTCTGGTTTGGGCTGGATTTTTTTTTTTTTTAAACCTCATCCTACACTTGCATCTGCATGTCCCGAGTGAGAGACTCTTTTGGGATCAGGATTGTCTTTGTTCTATTCATTTGCACAGTCAAGGAAGTGAGGATGTTCTTGACAGGGGCATGTAATTGCTAGCTCATTATAAGCAATGATCCTGCTGAATGAGCACAAGATGTGCCAGTGGAAGGTAGCAGTGCAGTGTAACTTCTTGTGATCTTTCTTTGCAGGTATGCTTTAAAGAAGCAGTCTTCTCATTACTGCCTCGAATGCGATATGGCTTGTTCTATAACACTCCATTGGTGAGTTCTTTTTATCCATCCACTGTGTGAACTAGATGCATGTGTGACAGTGTAAAATCTGAGCTAATGAATCTCTTAAATATCTAGCTGAGTTGTCATTAAATGTATTTAATTGAAGGGCTTTGCAACTCCAAATGAAATAGGCTTCCCTAAAGATTAGACTTTTGAAGTTGCTTTATCTGGTTTATAGTAACTGGTTGTGTGCAGTCTTCATTGTCACAGCTCATGAGATGCCTGTTATCCCTCCTTAGTAGGAGGGCACTGTGGAGTTGCTGGTATTTTTGCAGAGCACAAGAGCTTGTACACTGACAGACTTCCCGGAAGCTTTAGCTCATGCATGGAGGCTGTAACTCTGTAGAGAGAGTTGTATTTCTTTCTAAATGAAAGTACCACTTGTGTTGCAGTGAATAGTGACATGTTTTGTGTGGTGCATGATACTGGGCTTTTGTTCTACAAGAACAGCAAAAGGCTGGTCACAAAGAGAGGTTTTCTGAGCAAAATAACTTTTTGTGTTAACAACTGCTTTCTTAATTTCAGATCTCTGGCTGTCATGGTACAGGGCTGTTTAGAGCATTTTCTCAGCATGTATTACACAGACTGAATATCACACAAGAAGGACCCAAGGTATGATAATTGAATAATAAAGTTGTAATATGGAGCTATAATATGGAGAAACATTATTAGCAAGCTGGACCCAGTGGGAAATAAGGGCATATTGTCCTTTTCTGTGATGTTCAGGATTTTATTCCAGTAAATCAGCCTGTTTTATAAAGGCCTTCAGCAAACCTTTGTGTATGATTGTAAAAGCTGCCGTCGTGTCTTATTTCCATAGGAGAGACTTTAGAAACATCCTCCTTCCAACCCTAGGATCTTGTCCCCGTCTCCATTCTCTGTGCTTAAGGCCTTTGTGTCCTTCCTCAGTTAAACAAGAAACATGGGGTATGGTCTCTCCTGGAGGATGCTGACTAGGTGCTGCCTTTGAGTCCTGCAGAGGGGATCCCACAGCGTGATGCAGTGAGCTTGGTTTTATTGATCCTCATCTGTTCTGTTGAGCTCAGACCGGAGGAGGAAATGATTTAGTCTGGTCCTTCCAGTTGTGGCCTGGTACCATCTGTCTGGCCTTGGGCTTCTCTGTTGTACACACTTGTTGTAGTTTTTGCAGATGGTTGCAACAGCTGCATGGACGGATACAGCAGTTCTGGGCTCTGAAGTACTTGCTAGAGTAGCCTGCGTATTGTTGCTGAGGGGCACACATTCAAAGCACTGCACAAGCATTTAGTTATGATCCTCCTGCTGACACTAATGGGAGTCATGCAGTTAAATCTCTTTATTTCACTTGGAACACTTACCCTTGTGAGTCCAATTAATTTAAAGACGTAAAAGGAGGAGCTGTTATAGAAGTAAAATATTTTTTTCCAAGGATCTTGTGCACGAGCCATCCTGAAAGCTGCTTTCAAAAACTGCATAATACAAAGGCTTTTTTGTACTGAATAAAATAAATCTTTCAGAAAATGTTTTATTTTTTGTTAATAGTCAGACTTCCACCAAGTTTTTGACACTTTTAATCTGTTGGAAAATGTGATGTGAATTTTAAGGTGGTTACATCATCTGTTTCATGGGAAGGGAACATGTTTAGTTGCTCTAATTGCCAAAAGTAAACATGGAAGTGTTTGGGATATTTTTGTAAGGTCTACCTCATAGCTAACACACTGCTGCTTCTTTCTTTTTAGGATGGGAAAATTCGAGTCACGATACTTGCACGCAGTACAGATTACCGGAAAATATTAAACCAGAATGAGGTGTGGTCCTTTTTTACTTCTAAAACAAATTTATCAGAAGTTCAGTTTTTCTCACTGAATTGATTTTTATTTTTTGTAGTGCAGCCAAGGCATCTATCTGCTAGCAAATCTTGGACAAATACGTTCAGTGCTAATATAAATGTCTTCTAATATGTCTTGTAGCCAGTCTCTATTTCTGTACACCAGACACTGAGCCTTGCTGCCCTTTTTAAATATCCAATGGAATGCTACAGATGTAATACTAAAAGTATTTCCTCTTAACAGACACAGAGCTTCTGATCTGCTGAAAGCAAAATGATTTAATTTTATCTCTTTTATTTTAGTATCTCCAGTGTTGAAGACTCTAACAAAAACCTTTGTTGTGCCTGCAGATTAAAATGCATAAGCTATTGTGTCTTAGTGTGTGCATTCAAAACTTAATGAATTTTCGTTTTCACATTTTCAAATCGTGCAACTTAGTAGACTTACAGTGTAGCTTCTCTTGGGGTAAAATGATAATATCTAATGTTTTCATACCTGACTTCATTCTTAGCTGTTAGCGCCTAACAGAAACGAGTTGGCATTATCATCCCCACCTTGTGTGTGGGGAAACTGAGGATTGTCTGATGCAGTAGCTCAATACCAGAATTGACAGAGCGCAGATGGCTAGATTTGTACCTTATCTGCTAGGCTGTGCACCTACCCTGCCACATGTATTGTGTTTTCTGCTAATGAATGCATGGCAGAAAGGGAAGTGTTAATCTTATCTTTACTATACTTCTGTAAAAGAAAATACTTGACTCTTTCTCTGCCTGCTCCTGACTATGGATTGAGGCCCTAGAAAAAGCCCTTTTAAGTTAGAAGCCCAGACTCTAACTGTATTTCAATTATGTCAGTAAGAGTCTGATCTAGAAAGGTGCTCTTGAAAATCCTTCTAGGAACTGATTTGCTTCTTTAGGTGTTGGCATATCTTTTGGAAGTCGAACCGCATTTTCCCCCCCTTCCTAACAAAACATTTGAGAATTTTAGGATTGGGTCCTGGAGCATGCATACAATAGTCTCTGTGAGAGTGCAGAAGAGCTGAGTTTCTTCGAAGGGTTGCTCTGCCCAGAAACAACATGTGTATCTTAGGTGGGAAGGCACAAAAGGAGGGGAACTGCTCCTTTATATGGCAGTGGCACTAAGTTTAGTCTCATCGTAATTCCCTGGTGGGGGAGTGTGTAAAATGGTCTGGAGCACAGGAGATGATTTAAGTGAAGGAGAATACTGAATCATTGTCTTTTTACTCTCCTCCTTAGCTTGTGAATGCTTTGAAAACAGTATCGGCGTTGGAGGTCAAAGTGGTAGACTACAAATACAAGTACGTAAGTTAAAAGAAACTAGTGTGATCTTATGCTGCCTGTCATTGGTGAAAGCTGTGTACAGGCACAGCTGTGAATGGAGTCAGCAGGCTCAGGTTAAAGCTACTGTATGATGAGCAAGTTTTGAAATCGCTTTTCTTTGTTTCCTCCTCTCTCTGCAACACAGCTGTGTTCCTATCACCCTTTAGGATTTGTTGATGCTCTGCAGTAACTGTGGGTCAACAAGGATTTCTCTTGTATGATGCCTAGTGTCTTATTTTACTTGACCCTTTGTTTAGTAATGAACTTATTTGCTCAGCTTATTTGCTGCTCTGGTGGCCCCTGAAGACACTGCTTGGCATCAGTCTGTGGTGCCCCGAAGTGGTAAGGTATTGTTGCAGTAAGAAATGGCTTAAAGAACAAGTTCCCAAGTGGTATATGCCTGGGCCAAATGGCAGCAGTTCCCACCTGCTCCAGTGCTGTCAAGGATCATGCAGGAAAAGTGAGAAACTGAAGCAGCACTGAGATCAGTGTTTTAGCCAAAGCAGAGACAGTGTGAGGAAGTCAAGAGTTGCTTCCAGTTCCCCTGTCAATGAAAGCACTTGAGCAGTCCAGTGACAGAAAAGCGGGTAGCTGCCCTTCAGAGGCCTTACAGACCATCCCACTGAAAGCGTGGCCAAACTGTGTGTAGTACCATTCAGCATTACAAGTTTCCACAGCTATCCTGCAGCATCCCTGTCATCAGTTAGAAGGGTTTCCCCGGTGTCTGCCCTCACAGCAGTTTAAGCTTTTTTGTTGTGGCTTAAGTAAGTTTCTTACTGTTCTCTTCCAAGTGGTCAGAGAGGGCATTCTCTTCCTTTTTCGTGAGTGAACTGTTTGTACACAAATGAAGCCTGTTGTAATTTCCCTTTCCAGTTGTCTGTCTTCAATTAAGTAGCTTTAGTCCACTCTTGCCTTGTGTGCTCAGGGAACACCTGGTTATTTAAAGACAATACTTCCTTTGACTGTAAGCTCCAAATAAAAGGAGAGAGTGACAGTTCCAGTAGCTGAAGAAAGCCTGGTCTCCTTATTCCTACCTGATTCCTTATCCCTATGTTTAGGTTGGAAATCCACATCTCTAGGCAGGAATTATATACTTCTGCATTACCTTAAATACATTTTAGGTCTTATATGGTGGTTTGTTTTTTATTTTTTTAAAAAAAAGGAGGTGATACAAGTTTTTTGTGAAATGCAAGTGAAAAAACCCCAAACTTACAGAAAGTTAAAGTTGTTAAAAAAAAATCAGATTTTCTTTGAACAGACTCTTGTGGAGTTTTGAAATTTATCTCCATTTCTTTTAATTCCATGCTGAGTTATTGCTGGCTGCAGCATTTGTGATTCATAGTATTGTTCCTTGAAAAATCAATTCTCTCTTTCAGTATTCCCTTAAGTTAATTTTGTGCTTTCTACATGTAACTAATTCTTGCTGAGATGGATAGACATGCCAGATCACTGATTTTGTTGTGTTGTCTGCAGGGAACTTGAATTTTCAGAGCAATTGAGAATTACGCACAACTCTGATATATTCATTGGGATGCATGGAGCTGGACTTACCCATTTACTCTTCCTACCGGACTGGGCTGTTGTTTTTGAACTGTAAGTCTGTATTTCATTCTTTCCTCTCTCTTACATGCACAACTACTAATGTCTGGTCTTGAGTGTTAATGAGACACTCTCCCTTGCTAGCGTTTGACTGTGAGTGTTTGTCTTGCATCCTCATCTAGACTTTGTTTCTGGCAGTCTCTTCTTCTGGGAATTGAAAGTGAGGAAGCTTTCATTATAAAACAGTGCAACTGTATCGTACAAGTTTAGCCTGTGATTTCATAAGATTCTGTGGTATAAATAAAACACAGCCTGGTCAACAATCGCTTGGGGAAAATGGTATAAGAAGAGAAAATGTCACTGGTCAGATTCTGCCTGGTGAGTTTGAGATCTAATGGTGTTTTGGTTATCCAGGCAATTGGTTGCAGATGCATGTCCAGGGTGTTAAAGTTTCCCCAGAAGGTTATTTATATATTCCTTTCTGTGCTTAGGACACAAGCACCAGTTTGCTGGCTGAGCTCAGCTGTGTGTCTTTCTGTTTTACCGAAATTTCTCTAGAAACTTCCTTTTGAATGTACTTTGTCACAAAGTAGGGTTGTAAATGGACACTCCAGTTTTATAGAATTCAACAAAAATGCAGCGCGCTTCTCAGGAGATCTCAAACTCACCAGACGAGTTCAGAATTCAAGGGTTTTTACATGTCCAAGAGCTACTGCAGCTGGGCAGGAACATGTCTGGCATGCAGATATGCCTCAAACTGTCTCCTAGGCCACATCTTAAGAACAGCTGGTAGCCCTTGTTGTTTACAGTGGAGTAGAGTTTGTCCATGGACAACAAACATCTTGGACTGGAGTTTTTGTTTTCCCTTTTCACACCAGTAAACATGAACATGGTCTCTGTAGGTAAACATGATTTTTCTGCTTGTCCCTAGATACAATTGTGAAGATGAACGATGTTATCTGGATTTGGCAAGGCTGAGGGGCATCCACTACATCACGTGGCGGAAAAGGAATAAAGTGTTCCCTCAAGATCAGGTAATGATGGCCACTACTGGAAAGGTGGGGTGCTGTAACTTGAAGCATTTAAAGGTTGGCTTGCTTTACTGATCTATGTTCAGGTATTTGAATTATCATTTTAATTAACTTCCCTGTTGGGATTAAGAAATTGTTTGATATTAGTAGCTGAGGAGGAAGAGAAATGAAATGAATTGGCTGTTAATCCAAGCCATCCATAGCATTGCTGTTGTGCAGTTACTTTGACTCTTTTGTCTCAGAGCAGATCGGTGAATTAGAAATTATAAATTAAATTGCAGATACTTAGGTTTTTTCCTTGCTTTTTGAATGGAGGATATATATATATTTATTTCTAAAAGGCTTCATTTCGTTCTTCTAGGGACACCACCCAACACTGGGAGAACATCCAAAATTTACGAACTACTCCTTTGATGTGGAAGAATTTATGTACTTGGTGCTTCTGGCTGCAAATCATGTCTCACAGCATTCCAAGTGGCCGTTTAGGGTAAAACATGATGAATTCTGAATTAGACTTCTGACTGAAATATTATTTTTAAATAATGCTCCGTAAAAATACT
This sequence comes from Phaenicophaeus curvirostris, assembly GCF_032191515.1. NCBI lineage: Eukaryota > Metazoa > Chordata > Aves > Cuculiformes > Cuculidae > Phaenicophaeus > Phaenicophaeus curvirostris. Next base: position 8,724,857 of record NC_091402.1, on the reverse strand, counting down.
GTAACAACATAAAGCAAAGTGCTGGTGTGAAATACATAAACCTCTATGAGGGAAAGAACCCATTATTAACTTGTCAAGCCATTTTTTAGCACCATACTTTATCTTTATAATACTGCTCTTTAATTCTGGGCGTTTTTGATACATAAAAAGGACTTTTTCAGAACTTGTATTGGTTTTTGCACTGTGTTTTTGCATTCTAAATTCTGAAATACTTGTCTTTATACAAAGATATGTCCATCCATTTCATGTAAGATTTTCTGTGGTAGATATAAATTTTGTGATAATTTATGCCTACTATTGTCATGAGGACATCCTAGAAGGTGGGGAGTGTTACAGGTTTGGTTCTCGGAATAGTCTCTGGGAATGAACTAGGTTTGTCAGTGTTCCTTGGTTCCTCTTTTTAAGAAGCTGGATGCTTTTATACTGAATGCTTTTATACTTTTATTCCTGTTCCTGTAAGTAAAAAACATGAGTAGGAATTGCTCTCTATAGTAAGACACTGCACAGTGTGTCATTTGCAGTTGATTCACACAATACGGTGGTTCCAGGGTAACTTGTCAGTTCCTTTCCGTCACCATCCATGTAATTGCTATGCTTGTCCCTGTGTTGTTTCTAGGTCTGAAGATCTTTCTTTGTGAAACAGTGGTTGTAAGAATGAAGTGGTTAAGCAATCTTTAATTTCTGTTGTTTGATTCAATATATGCTGCAGAGTTGTTTTTTTTTTATTTCAAAATTTCAAGTTAGAGAGCAGTGTCTTATGTTTTTGCATTTGAATGTAAAATGTGAGTCTTCTCCCTGTAGTTTTAAATGCTAAAATACAACAGGCCTGCTCAAGTAGGTTTAGTCAGTCTTCTGTCTCAAAGCCTGTAAATCTTCTACAAAACTTCAGTTAATGGAGGTTTCCAACTTTTCCACATAAAGTGACACTCTGCAGTGGGAAACCTGAGGAAATTGGAATAAAACTCGTGTCCTTTTCTGGGTGCTAAAGGGAATGGGAGAATGGACTTTGCTTTTTTTTTTTTTTTTTTTTCCTTAAGAGAACTAATAAGATGTATAGCTGAAGCTGAAAGGAAATTAAGTCATGGGGAATATTGTTCTTAGAGTCATTCAACACCTAATTTATTCATATTCTTACTTTCTCAAAATATTGAAGAGTCAATGTAGAAAACCTGAAAATCCTTCCAAAGCTAGTAGCTTACTTCACTATTTACAGAGATGGAAGTATAAAGCAAAGCAGAGTTCTTTAGGAAATTTCCTGCAGAGCTAGCATGTTGGTGCTAGTGGGGAAAGAAAAAGGGAGTGGTTCTTTTGTTTTAAGTGGGGCCAGAAGGATGTGTGGAAGAATTGAGTTCAGTGAGATAAAAACCAGAGTTCTGTGTTAAATTATGGATTTCTTTGGGAATGTAGACTTGCAGTGTAATCATATGGTCTCGGTGGCTTGGAGCAAAGCATACATTTGTATGCAAAAGCAAGACAGTTACAGTAAATGTAAACATTTCACTGGTATAATTGTAACTGTTATTGACTTCCATTCTCCAACAGTCATAGGCAATTTCACAGAGTGTAGGTACATTTACTGCCCTGCCTATACTGGTAAAGATGAGTTACTGTAAGCATCGTTTTCGTATAGATCTCTGGTGGCCTCAAGCAGTGCATAAGAAAAGATAGATATAGCTGGTAACACAAGATATATTAAGGTATCTGGTGCAATTCCTAGCATTGTGTATTGTTTTACTGATGAATAAAACTGTTTTACTTTAAAGAACCATCGAAGCAAAATTGCACTTCTTGACGTAAGGGGAAAAAAATATATCCCTTGAGAAATACTATTTCCTGTATATTTGTGTGTGTGTGTGTGTTTTACCTTGTGGGATATTTAAAGGAAAAAAAAGTATGAACTTAAGTCAGTAAAATGTCTGAGTTCGAATGAAACCAACTTGAAATAAAGATGACATTTAACTATGTACTATGCAGATGCTTGATTTTTTTTTTGATTTAATAAAAAAACTTTTTAATTCATAAACCCTAGTGTGAAATTTTTGGTCATTGTTTGTCGAGTTTTTAGAGGCAAATGTTTTAAATACTATTAATTGCATAAAGTCACATGTCTCTGCTTTCTCCTTCCATGACAACCTGATGTTCTGAGGTCCAAACTGGTGGTCAGGTTTATTTATCTGGGATCATTCCAAGATAATGCTATCACCTCACACTGATGGCTTTGTTGCCTGGTATTTTACAATTGATTTGTGGAAAATAGTTGTATATGTTCAGCTTTCTGCAGTGCAGATGATTCTGTTGAAGCCTATGTGTGAGTGCAGGCATGTACTTGAATCTGCTTGAAGCAGCTAATGAAGAGCTCCTCTTTCAAGCTCTCTTAGGACTCACTAAAACAAATGGTTGAACATATGCCTGAATGTGTGGAGGACCTAATCCAAGGGCAAAATACCCTGCCAACATTCACCAGTTTCAGCAAATTTGAGTGCGGCATTTGCAGTTGATAGCCAACATATTCTTCAGCCTTTATGGCTTCATATTACTGGGATGAAAATACTATTTTGGTTGATTTGCTTTACAAAAAGTTGCAAAGTTATAATATCTTGGCAGCAGAGCGAAAAGAGAAAGTAAGTCTGGGCCATCTTGGTCTGCCTTGAAATTGTAATTTAAGGGAATCCATGAGACTTTTGGGCCATTTGTTCTTTAGTCATGATATAGCTCTGGATTGTATTTTCCTACCAGACTATAGAAATCTTGTTCCTTGCCACTTCTGATTTTTTTGTTTTTGTTCTTGCTTGAAGTCAGTGCTAACTGGCATATTGGCATCAGCTTGGTGAATTTAGTTTTTGGACTTAATGAACATTGTCACTCCTGAATGTTTATAGGATTGCCTGTGTTTTATGTACAATGTAAACAGGGAGCTGGATTTGAAATAAAGAATAACTTATGGTTGCACACAGTGTCTTTCCTTTTTATGTTAGAAGTCTTCAAGATGTGTTTTCAGTTTTTTAATTCGTGAAGTTCTGTGGAGGATGGGTAAGTGTGAGAAATGGTTTGTGATGGGGAGATACCCAATCACAATTATTAATCATAAGAGTGCGATTATAAATATTAAGGCAATATGTTTTTAAAAGCAATTAAATAATGATGAAACTGTTTAGGTTTTGCTGTTAATCTTTCTGGTTATACCAATAATGAGAGGGTTTAGTATATCTCTGAAACTTTTACTTTTTTTTAAGCAGGAGAAAAGCTGAAGGAAACATTCTCCTTGAGAGCTTTTTCTGTGCTCAGAAGGGTAAGATGTGAGGGGATAATTTTCTTAGATTTCAACATTGAGTAATTGTTTCAATTTGCAGTATTTGCCTTGAAGTTGAGCTCTAACTTCTGCTCTGCTGAACACGCGTTTTGCATGGATCGGACTTTTTGTCTGAAATAAAAGAACTGCTACCAAATGTTCTCCTGGCTTTGGCCTTGAAGCAGCCAAAGTAGGGTGGCTCTTCATTATTCCTTCATGAATTCTCATCGTCCTTCTTGCATTTCAGTTCTCACTGCACAGCACGGGCATGAGGATGCTGAGCCTGCAGCTGCTGAAGCCTCTGACCTGCTCTGAGTGGGAGCTCAGCTCCTGGCTGTGGATGGCGCCGCTCAGCCTGTGTGAGGATGTGTTTCAGCCCAAGTCAGCCAGCTCAGCAAAGACCTGCAGTTGCCAGAGCCTTGTTTCTCTTGCAGGTAACTTCTTGCTGCAAGGGGTGGTTGTGCGAGCTGCTCATCTGGTGTGGCAGTACATTGAAGCAGGGAAACAGGTCTTGGTTATGGTCGGGGGAACCTGTCTAGAAAAAGCTGGAGCTGGAAGAAGAGGACTGAGCCAGTCTTAGTGAGCCCAGTCCTAAGTTTTTTAGTAACTCCTGCGTTGGTGGCATTGAGCAATGTATGGTAGAGGTGTGTAAAATAGTGCAGCTGATGAAGGTGTTCTGTGGAGTTGGGGAGGGAGATGTGCAGAGGGAAGGGGTGAGGAGGGAGAAATAAGTGTAAAGGCTGTAAGGGAGTAAAGTAATTCCCAAGCCTGAGGCTCAAAAGACCTTTGTGAAGGCAACTGGAAATCGAGAAGCATGTGTGGAAACCCCACTGGGATAAATAATGAGGGTTGTGAAAACTTTATCATAAACTACAAGGAGGTGCAGGACTGAGAAGCAAAAGGACCTGAATTCCCCTGAGTGTGAGCCAGGCGAGGAGAGGAGCAGCACCCCTGGCTGTGTGGGCCTCAGGGTAGAAGGGCCAGGGCTGAAAATCTGTGGATGGTGGCTGCCAGGCTGTGCTAGGGACAGGAACCAGAGAGAGTGGTGGGTGGGTGGGTGCAGGGTGTTTTGCCACAGCTGGAAAGAGCTGATAGCACATACTCAGATGCAGTTAGTTAAAGGCTGCTGTCCTCTCTTAGAAAAGTGAACTATTTTTATAATAAGATATATTGGTAAAGTATGTTTTTATATAAATAAAATATAATAAATGGATGTAAATATGTAATACATTATAAGTTCTATTATTACCATTGTCTTTTGGGTAAGGAAATACACTCCAAAATAAAGAGCAGACTGTATCTCTTCAATTTATATTTTCTTGGGTTTTCCTTCCCCTTCCTATCTTTCCGTGGCAAACCAAAAGAAGGACAGGTAGCAAAAAATACTTGAATTTGTTTGAATATGCATAACCTCTAACATTGATTTTTCTTTTTCTGTTTTTTTTTTAAATCATATCTGATTTTGGCCCTTAGAGTATTTGAGACAATGTGGTACACAAGATGTATAAATCCTTTGAGTACAGGGTGAGAAATCAGTTGTCTAATGATCAGCTATCCCATCACTGAGAATTTGGTTTTTGTATTGGTTGCTGAGTATTATCAGCACAGAACTTGCAGTCTGTGGTGTCTGGCTGGGTGCTGGTGGTCAGTAACAGAGTTGTGCATTATGTCTCCATGAGTTTTGTGGGGTTGCCCAGCTTCTCAGAGTAACCTGCAGGCACTGGGGCAATTCTGTTGGGTTGCAGCACCAACCAAGGTGGCCGTGGCCATCCCAGTGCGCTCTGCTGCTGGGAACATCTCTTGGGATGGACACAATGTCCTGGCAAGGCTGAGCACCCTTGCTGCCTGTTTTAGCAGAGTGCACAAGGTGGCACTAGAGCCCTTTCCAATGCTTCTTGGCTGTTTCAATAAAGGACATCTCGTCTCGAGTGCAGGGAGTCAGCTCACAGAGGAGCACAATAAAGCTACTGCTCCTGTAGATTATGATTTGCTTTCCCTCTTTCCTGTTTGCACAAGGAAATACCTGAAAAAAGTTAATCCAGGGAAGATTTTAGATTTTAGCGTAGGATTACTGAGATGCTGTACAGAATACTTCAGTTTTTCTTTAAGCAATTTAAGTGTTGAAAAATAATTTTCAGTTAAACTTTTGTAGCTAAATGCTGTTTCTTTTTTATTTGTAAAAATATTTTGTACCAAACTGTCACTTTTTAGGAGTTGCAGCTGAACAGGAATTGCATCAAGGTCTTGATTTTCACCTAGGTGACATAAAACCCAGTCCTGCAGTGTACTGTACACCTCCCACTACCTAATTACTTCTCCCATTTAGCTCACTGGAGAGAGTGTGTGTGCACATGCATCTGGTTGTTGAGAATGTGGACCACTGGCACTCAAATTAGTATGAAAAAACTGGAAAATGGTGGAGTTGTTCTTCTGTTTCAAAACTAATTACCATGAGAACTCTTGTTTATGAAGAAAAATAATTGTGCTTTGTAGTTTACCCCTTTTTTCCACTTATCCCACAGTTGGTGAAAGACCATTGAAAATGGTCTTTATTGACTTGTCTTTGCAGCTTTGAAAACTTGACCTGGGCCATAGGCTTTTCAGGGTCTTGCGTTGCCCCTGCTCGTTGGTTAAAGCTGGTGGAGCTGGTTTCTCTGCCTGCCGTCTGACCCACAGCTTTCAACAGCTGAGCAAGATAAAAATAAGCGTTAAATGTTTATACAGGGTAGTAATTGTTTGAATTGCTGTGCAAGAGGGATGGAAAGCAGGTGTGTTTTGTAATACGATGGAAGTATTGAAAGAAGGCAGACGATCTCCCTTTCTGCAATGCAAGAGCAATACATCCATCATTAAGTCCAGTGTTTGAACTGGAGCTCTTTTGGAGTCCATCAATGGGCATTATGTGATGTAACCTAGAAACTATCTTTTTCTTTCAGTAGTGCAAGGGTGAAGCAGACCCTGTGAAAAGAGAGATGCTGCCTTGGGCAGTGAAGGTTGATAACTGACTGCTACATGTTGGTGTCTTTCCGCTGCCATCCATGGGTCTGTCTCAGGTGAAAAGCACAGACAGACCCTGAGTATGCAAGGTAGTTTGTGTGGAGCTCTAGTAGAGGCTGCAGCAGGGGTTATCCCTGTATGACATTTTTAGCATCTTCCAGATATTTAAAATACTCATTGTGGCGAGTTGTGAGGAGCAGGAACCTGCCCTGGGCCATTGGGATGTGCAGGAGGCAGCTGAGAGGTTGTCTGTGATGGGGAGGGATGGTCGCGCTGGCTAGGGCTTTGTGAGGGTGCTGGGTAAGAGGGTGCAAGCACGGCAGTGAGGGCTGTTGGACATCATTCATTACCCCATCAAGGACTCGGCACATCCATCAGTGAAAAGGCGTGTGTATTGAGCTGACAGCTCTGAATTGTTTCTTCACCAATTACCACGCGAAAGCCTTGATAGCGTAATGAAATATGCCTCCTACCTATCACTTCATCTTTGTCAAACTGTCGGGGTGTTCTTAGTTTGTTATGACTGGGAGAACTTCAGCGGCATCAGAAAAATAAGCAGGCTTATCTCTGGTGTAAAAAGCTCGAAGGCAGAATAGATGCTGTTAAATAAAGATGCCTTGGTTCAGATGACCATGGAAAAAAACCTCATAGGCTGACTGAGCCCTCAGCTCGATCTTCATTTGGGACCCAGAATGTAGGAACTTTTCTTTTGCTAGACATCCTTATACTTAGTATTCAGCCTTTCTTATAATTTATTCATTGTGGTCTAGCATAGTCTAAAATATCAGCCCTTCCCTCTCTGGCCTTTTACATACACATTCTTTGATGCCTCTTAATTCATTATTTAAGCAGCCTGCATTCTGCTTTACAAAACTCTCTCCTCTCTGTTAGCTTAATGTTATTGCTTATTTGTGTATCTGTGTCAGCAGCTTTCCAGGAGGCAAGGGGCAAGGTGGGATGCTCTGGATCCTCTGCCTTCACCTCCTACACCCTCACAGACTTGCCTGCTGTGTAGGGAACAGAGGACTTAACAGCAAAAGGTGTTGGGCAGCCAGAGCTCTAGTGCTACAGCTCCAGCAAAGCACTTGAGTATATGCCGAAGTGATGCTTGAACGGGTGTTGCTTTGAAGTTTAGGAGCTTTTCTGGGTGATAAAGTGGTTCTGTGGCACTTTAGGGTGGGGGAATGGGGCACTGTGACTCTTGGTACTGAGACAGCTGTGTGAAAACCCTGTTCCTGCTGGGACTAGAGTCCTGGTGCCTCCTGTCCTGTAGCAGTGGCAAAGTTGGCCTTGGTGAGATGCAGGGGATTCCTTTGACAGAAGTGCACTTGGAGTGCGAAGTATTCCATGTCTTGTTACTGATGACAAAGGTGAGTAACTGTCAACAGGAACAATTGCAGCTGAAAAATATATCTGCGTGTTTTGAAGTCTGAGATATGCTTTGATTTGAATTCTTGAAAGCAATCGATTTGCTCCCCGAGTGTGGTGTTTGAGTCACTGCCAAATGTGCCATTCCCCCTCAGTTTGTGTGTAACGTCTGCAAGGAGGGTTTGTGTCCAGGAATGGTGAGTCTGGAAGGCATCATATTGTTTGAGGCACGGCTTTTCCCTGACAAAACAGACCTAGGTAGGTGGTTCAATACAGAATACTAAAACGCTTCATTTTTTTGAAAAAAGGTTAATTTAATTGAGAGGAACACTGATACTCCAAATCACCTTCTAATGCTCTTGGATGCAAAACTGCCCTGGATATTCAGTGTTCTTAACATTCCACCCAAATAAGCTGGGAATATTTGACCTTTTAATGCATGCTTCAAAGAAAACATTTCTGAATAGTATGTAATAATTCAATCCTTACTTAATAATCATAATGTTTTCCTTTCAAGTCAGGAACTGATAAAGTCTGGGATTAAAAATCAAAATTGACAGCTTCCTGGTCATTTACCGTAAACTCTGTTTTATTGATCCAATTTGAAAGCATTTAATATTAGCTTTATGCAACAGCTTCAATTGAGGATGCCCTTGTGACTTGGACAATGCGGGGTAAGTACAAACCATGTCTGCGTGGCAGAAGCTTGTTTTCAGTGGAAGAGATTTGGCTGAGGACATCCCAGATCCCACTGACTCAGTATTCAGCTAAAAATTTTTGCCTTACTGGTAAATACTAAACAATTTTCCTTAGTTCTAAGGCTTTCTGGGTTTTGTCTCCTCCTAATAAAATGTCTACTTGTTCTCGCATTTACTTTCTAACAACTCTCCAATATCGTATTTACACAGTTTATACTCATCTGTTAGCAGATTATTTTTAATAGAGCAGTTTAATAAAGTCTTTCATGAGAATATATGCATTGCAATGCTGCATCAGAGCAGTGCTGTGTGAGAGAGGCTTCTCCTGAATGCAGTAGTACAGTTCCTTGCTTATCGAATGTTGTGCTTGAGACATTTAAATGAAGGAAGATAAAAAGGATGTAATTGCAGATCCTGTGTAGATCCTTGTGCAAATCCCACTGTGGGTGAAATCCTGCTGCACTTTGTCTGATGATGCAAGTACAGCACATACCTTGCAGCTTTGTCCCCCTTTTCCATCAGTTTTTAAACTCCTGTTATCAAAGTTCTTTTTTCAGCTCATCTTTTTTTTTTATTTCTCTTTACTATGAAGAGATGCTCAAGTTTCTCTGCCTGAGGATGGGTGTCAGTTTATGTCCCATATATTGTTACTGTTTTTGGAGTTAAACAGATTGGGACTTTTGCTTTTTGGTGGGATTGTTTTGGTTAAACTTTGGATTTTTGCCATTGGTCCACGATGGAGGATGGAGCTGCCTTACTGCCTGAACCAAATTCCACAACTCGCTCCTCCTGGGACTTTGGTGGCACTAAGATTGCATCTGAGGTGGGAGCTGATGTCCTTTTACACAGTGACACTTCTCCTGGCACCTACTCTCCCAGCCAGGGCTTCACTGAGAAAAGTTCTGGCAGGGCTGTTGTAGGGAGCTCCATTTAATTTTGTTCTTTTTCACTGTTAATTATTATTGGAAGCGGTTTCTAATAAAATGAAAGACTCGCGTCTACCAACGAGTAGGGCTGCAGCCTTTTCTGGGCGTGCTTCTATATGTCTGTTCATGCAGATTTCCTGAACCCTTGGGGTTTTTCCAGCTTCTCTCTAGTATTTGGCATTTATTCTTCGTGTGCTTTTCTAGCTCATTGATTCATTAAACCTGAATGATCATGCAGGTCTTTGATTCTCTTAAAAATTAAGCAGCTATGCCTGTCTCTTAACCAGTTCTTGAGCCAAGGCAATACTTGCTCTCTCCTGGATACTTCAGCTCATCAACAGACTCTTGCCAGTATCTTTGCTCTGATGTTTTCAAAGTTCGTATGATTTATATGCGAGTTTCCCTTAATAATTAGAAGATTAGCTTGCAGAAAGGTGCAGTTTTCCTCTACAGAAATACATTGCTCACCTGGATGTATGTAACTTCTAATGACCTCTCAAAATGATCGACTACTTTGTGCGAAGAAAAGAAAATCATGGCTGGGAAATGGATTTGTCTTGAGCAATTCTTGAAAAAGAGGGATACCTGGTTTTAGTGAAAAGGGGTCTCCACATTAGTGGCTCAGTTGTTCTCTTCTTCCAGAGTTTTTGGATGAAGCCATCATGCCCTGGTAATCTTCACTTTCCTCTGTGCTTGGGCTTGGGTGATGCTGCACCCCTCTTCTGCCAGAAACATTGGCACCCCCAATGCCAAACCCACAATTTGAATATCCTCATTTACAAGACTGCTGGATTCCTCTCCATCTTCCCAAATATATATCTTCTTTTTTCCAGTGTGATCTTTTCCTATGGAAGGTAAATTACATCACTACAATGTACCGCAGCCCCGAAAACCTAATGGTCCAGGCAGACTTCATTGCTAAACTTTGGCCCTCTGGAGATGGGAGCCTCTCTCCCTGGAACGAGCCCTTCCAAAAGCTGACTCCGAGTTGCTAAGGAACAGCTTGTTGCTGTGCCATGGACTATAATTGGTTGTATACAGGTAATTAGAAGTCACTACTGCTTTATTACTGTTTGTTGATTTTTTTCTTTTCTTTTTTTCAAAAATAATCTTCCTCTCTGTCCCCCGAGCATACAACACTCCTGGTACTTCTGCATCAATTATGCATCATCTGTGTGATTTTTTGTGCTTTGGAAACTTGGCTTCCAGAGGCTCTTTCTGGTGCTCTAGCAGTGACCTAACCCTCCTTTGCTGAATAATTCTTACCGAGACAACACAGTTTCCCCGCTGTGTTTTGAACGCTACTGTCTCAGCAAGGCAAATAAATCAGGCTGTCTCCATCACCAGGCAGCCTTGTTTGCTCAATTTTGCTGTTCTATTTCTTGCTTTATTGAATAAGCATGTATTTATGTACCTTGTATCCTTTTTCTGCCTGCCCATTTTTATTGAACTTCTCTACAAGCCACACAGTTGGGTTTTCCTGACAGGGTTTTGGATCTTAAAATGTTATTTCTTCAGACCAGCTGTCACTTCTGTCCTAACCTTGTCCCATAAGATCTCTGTGAATTGCTTACGTGTCTGGCTCTGCCTGCCTGATCTAAGTGCCCCCTTGCCTTCTCGGCTTTTTTAGATTTATACCTTTGTACGCTGAATCTCCTTGTTTTTTACCTGCCTTCCCTTCAGTTAAGGTGACCTTCTCTTTGGTAGCCTTCAAAAACCAGCACCCATACAATACAATTCTGTCATAGAATCATAGAATTACTAGGTTGGAAAGGACCCGCTGGATCATCGAGTCCAACCAATGAGTCATGGCCTCGTGCTTGATCTCTTTTTTTAGGCTGATGGCACCAAACTCTACTGCACTGGCCCCAGCCCTAAATTTTTTCCCCTGTAATAGAAACACAGTCTCCAGCCGCAGACCTGTGGTTTATTTTTTCACGCATCAGTCTGCCCTAGGCTGCTGCTCCCAACAGCTCATGGCTGGGCAATTCAGAGGGAGCGAACACCCCGTGGCAGCATGGGGCAAGATGTGTGAACATCACCCCGCAGTAGCGATCTGCTCTTGGCTGGTGTTATCTCCCACCTGCTGAATTCAAACTTTGAGGTTGGAGAGGACGATTCATGGGTTTGGGAATGCCCCTTTGTAGGATTTCCCCCCAATCCCAACTACTCATTTCTTTCAGGAGATGCTTATGGAGCTTTTGGAATGGAGAAAAGCAGAAAACCTTTTTCCTAATGGTTTATTTTGCTGCTTAGTGACCGCCTGCCAGATTTGATGTCGGATGATACTGAGATCTTTAGGGCTGAAAGTTGGTGTCTAATGAAGGAACGTCAGGATGCAAATGAGGTTTCTTGTCCTGTGCAGCTGAACACGGAGATGTTATTTATAGCTACTCACTTGCACCATAAGCACCTGTAGAGACTTTATTCTTCAGCCCCTCAGTGGAATCACAAATGACAGAAAGAGCTGAAGATGTAATGACCCTTGAGGTAGGAGGAATTATTTACCAAACCGTAGATAAGACGACCGTTATCTTTTGTACTGGGTTTAGGGCAGCCAATCTATTGCAGATGTTACCATAGTCATGCTGTTTGCTGTTTAATTTAAAATTGTCCTGCATTCCTTATGTCTCAAATTCTTTTCTTGGGAAACTAAATCCTTTCATAACCTACATGTGGCACAGGAGATAAAAACTGCTGGTTTGTGGATGGATATGGCCATTCCAAGGGAGCTTTATGTAATTGTTTTTTAAATAGAAATGCTTGCTCTATTTTTTTTTTTGGTCTGGTTCATCCTGGTTTTGTTGTTTGCCATATGTTTTTTGACATATGCTCCTTGTCCAGCAATAGAAAGCTCCCAATGCTAAGAAGCCTTTCTTAATTTGTAGCAGGCATAGTAAGAGCTCTTCTCATTTCACTGACTTTGCAAACTCAGTAGCAGATAGAATATAATACAGGGATTAAAAATGAGTTCTTACTATTGGTTTCATGCAATAATTTTCTTTGTGCATGGGTCAAAAGGACAAGGATTAACAAAACTATTAGGAATTGGAGACAGCAGCCCTGTCTGTTTGCCTTCAGCATTTAAAATCTGTCTCTTAAAAGGGCAGGTGACTGGAGTGAAAAGGCTTGCCATTCTCTTTAATTGAACATAGTCCCCATTCCCAAAAAACTCATTCATCTTGGCAAAATATCCCGCAACCAGAACACCTGATAGTTTGTTTTTTTTTTTTCCCCATTGGATAGGCAAGGATCCTTTATTCACCTATGTATGAGGAAACTATTTTATATTTGCAAGACACTATGAAGTTGGTTACATTTTTAATATGGGCATTCAGCTGCAAAGCTGAGCAGTGAGTTGTGTATCTCTCTTCAGTGTGAGCTTTATTTACTGCTTACCAGTCATGTATGAACCCTAACTTTTGTTTCCCTTCTTCTGAGACAACGTATTGGAGGCACTTAAAGGCTGTCAAGCTTATGCAGCTCAACATAGCTCTGGGATTAACTCCACCCACAGCTTTGTCTGTTCTATCGGGAGACCCACGATATGAGAAGAGGCCTTTTACCCACAGACCTTGAACAGTCTTCCCTGTGACCTGTCTGTGCTGCATGAATTAGGGTGTTATCTATAAAATGATACTACACAATGATAATCAGTCACATGTTAATGGAATGGCAATCAAAGCTGTCAAGGAAAATGATCTACGTGCACTGGCTTTGTCATATTTGTCCTGAGATACTTTTATGCTAAATAATTTTTAAGTTTTAATCAGTCTGCACTAACTGTGATGCTCTTGCAGTTGATCATGGAAAGAAATCAACTGTTGATTTTTCTAAAAGCATTAAGTGACCTCTGCTAATTAAAAGATAATGTCACTGCAACTGAGTGGAGTGCCTGAGTGTTTAGCCTTTTAGATAGACATTAAATGAAAATCAAAGTTTGTAGGAAATAAATGTGGTAGAGGTAAAAGACTTGTTTGTGGAAGTAGCAGGTCAAGTTTCAGTAACAGTTTAGTCCATTAATGATATCTAATATGCCATATAACCAGCAATTTGTTGAAGAACAAGCTTCCTCCCAAGTTGCGCCATATCTTTACTTATTCTACTTTGACTGGAGTATTTTGTTTGGGAAAGCATATAATATAGTGAATCCAGGGTGTCCCTGCCCATAAATAAACTAAATGCATTTTCTCCCAAATGCACAGCACCTTTTAAGTGACCTAGACATTCAATGTTAAGTTCTGAGTTCAGTAATAATGCAGTCAGTGTCTACAAATGCAGTCTTACTTGCCTTTTTTTTTTTTTTCATTAATCTTGCTGTCTGAGAGAGAGAACAAAACAGGTGGAATAACTATGTATGAGCACATCCCTTACTCCTTGGAGATTATAAATGGCAAACAGCCTCTTCTGCTTTCTACATTTTTATAAATGCAGAATGAAACCCTGTTGGACAGACAAGCAATGGCACAAGTTCTATACAAAATTGCCTGAAGATGCTGCCTATCGTTGTCCTCCAAGGAGTCATGGTGGCTGGAGAGCTTTTGGAGGAGATACCAAAGAAGTTGGCAAAACCTTGGTATAATTTTTCAGGTTTGTGCCTCACTCTGACTCCTTCTTCTTTGAGAAGAAACAGAAGGAAGGATGGTTAAAATATTTTTTTTCCATGTGCAAGGAGTTAAATCACATAAAGGAATATAAGGAGGAATATAATGGTTCAAATTCTGGTATTGGAGAATGATGGTGGCTGTGTGCATAAAGCAGAGATTTCATGAGGAGGAGAGAATCATAGAATAACCAGGTTGGAAGAGACCCACCAGATCATCAAGTCCAACCATTCCTATCAAACACTAAACCATGCCCCTTAGCACCTCGTCCACCCGTGCCTTAAACACCTCCAGGGAAGGTGACTCAACCACCTCCCTGGGCAGCCTCTGCCAGTGCCCAATGACCCTTTCTGTGAAAAATGTTTTCCTAATGTCCAGCCTAAACCTCCCCTGGTGGAGCTTGAGGCCATTCCCTCTCATCCTGTCTCCTGTCACTTGGGAGAAGAGCCCAGCTCCCTCCTCTCCACAACCTCCTTTCAGGTAGTTGTAGAGAGCAATGAGGTCTCCCCTCAGCCTCCTCTTCTCCAGGCTAAACAACCCCAGCTCTCTCAAAGAGGGGAGGTCTCTGCTTCTCTTCAAATTAAAAGAAATGTTCTTGAGGTAATCTCTTCCCAGGCAGTTTGTAATTGAGCTTTACAGCTGCCAAATTGTATTTGATCACATTCACCATCTCCAGCTGAGGAGGCTGCAGGGTGAGAAGCAACCACGTCACTGGGGTGTGAAGGCATCCAAGCCAGCCCTGGCCTCAGTCTGTGGGAGGTCCCTTCCAAAGTGGCTGTCGGGGCAGAAGATGCTTCACCTGCCACTGTACTGAAAGCTACAGGGTGATGTGGGCTGAGCCTTTGTGGTGCTGCTGATCTTCTGGTCAGGAAACTGATGCTGGGATGAGTTTGTGAGCTCCAGACCTGCCGTCGGCTGTAGTGTCTGTGCATTTCATCCCATCGCACCGTGGGTAGGAGATCCCCTTTGCAGGCATGTGGCCCTTCCCGCCCACGGTGACAAGTGCACGAGTCCAGCCGGCTGCAGGGATGGCACCTTCTGCATCGCCATATGATACCCACCTAGGATGCAGCCGCTCAGTAATTGTCTCTGACAAATGCAGCTTGGGCGGATCAGTACTGACTACATCAGGCTACTTAGAGCAGGAGTTCCGTGCAGCTTTCCACTTGCTTGTGCTTGAGAAAGTTGGAAGCACAGGTTTGTGTTGGGGTAAGTGGTGCAAGGAGGAACGGCTGAGATTGCTGGGGTTGCTTAGCCTGGAGAAGAGGAGGCTGAGGGGAGACCTCATTGCTCTCTACAACTACCTGAAAGGAGGTTGTGGAGAGGAGGGAGCTGGGCTCTTCTCCCAAGTGACAGGGGACAGGACAAGAGGGAATGGCCTCAAGCTCCACCCGGGGAGATTTAGGCTGAACATTAGGAAAACATTTTTCACAGAAAGGGTCATTGGGCACTGGAACAGGCTGCCCAGGGAGGTGGTTGAGTCACCTTCCCTGGAGGTGTTTAAGGCATGGGTGGACAAGGTGCCAAGGGCCATGGTTTAGTGTTTGATGGGAATGGTTGGACTCGATGATCTGGTGGGTCTCTTCCAACCTGGTGATTCTATGATTCTAAGGAGGGGAGCACAGCACCAGTGCAGTGTCCAGCACCCTCCCTGCAAGCTGAGCGGGCTGAGCGTTACCGAGCAGCGTTTCAGGGCCAAGGGTATCTGTCACTCTGCAACAGGTAACAAGATGAGGCCGGGGTTTTCACATGGAAAAGTGTTTTTTTTTCTTCTCACTGACAGCCATCCATCTTACAAAAAAATACTGTTTGTCTGAAGGGAAATCTAAAAGGGAGTTTTTGACACATGTATTCCCTTTACAGAAGTATTTTTACCCCCCCCCCCCAGCCTTTTCAGCAGTAGAAATTTGCATCTTCTTATGTAAAGCTTCAAGAACCTTCATTCTGAAAACTTTCAGCTTTGAAAAAATGCAATTTCTGTTTACCCTGAATTTTGTGGAATCCACCCCTTTGTTGTATTGTGGTCAGAGGCCACTGCTGATAGCAGATCTCTGATCTCAGCAGCGCCTGATGTCTAGTTTCTCTTGGGTGTTTTACAATAAGCTCTTATTTTCTATATTTTTTTAAGAGCAATATGTGCACCTGAAGGTATTCTAAAGAAGCTATTTAAAAGGTAATAAAAAATAAAATAAATACTTGGCACAGAAATTCTTGGAGTGCATGATAAATATTTTAATAGTTAAAAATCTAGCCAGAGAGAAATGAAATGATTTAGTGCTCGAAATAAATCCCTTTGTGGGTTTTAATGTGCAAAAATGGACAACAATGGCTTTAAAGCCTCTCCACAAATACTTACATCTATGCACTGGAATACTTTGTATATGTTATATCCGTAGTCAGTAATGCTCTGTTATATTTTTTTAGATGCTGAGGGAAGGTATTACACCAGTTTTCCTCCTCTGGGACTATGCATAATGACGTTTAGGTTTTCAGCAGAGAGTTTAGATCTCTGGTAAGACAGCCATGGTTGTGAAGCTCATCCTCAGTGCCTTCAATCTCAGAGGTTTTGTATCCTATGTTGGAAAGTGGAAACCTGAGAGAGGAAAGTTTTGGGGAGATTGGAAGGGGAAGAGGTGTCTGCGAGAGGACGATTCCTGTGCCAAGTGGCTCAGGCAGCAAATATTTTCGGTCTCTCTGTGCTCACATAACTTCTAATGGTCTTGTGACTATACTGAGTTTCAGACTGAAATGGATAATGTTTGGTTGTGTCACTGTTTAACAGAGCTTAGCTTTTTCTCACACACACATCCCTTTTTATCTGGAAAAAGAAGCTTTTTGTAATATCAGCTATGATGGGGGGGCACTGCTTGAGATATTAGTTATGTGATTGACCAATGTAAGAAAGACTTTATTTTTCTAATTAACCAAAAATATTAGCGGCCATGAAATGTGTATCTCTGAGTTCCATTTCTGTAAAATAGTATTTTCCACCTGAGCAAGAGTCCGTCAGTCTGCTGTAAGGCTGCCTTTCTGGCAAATCTTCCTACTAATCGAATCTTCTATATTTTCTTCCTTACTTTTGTTGTAATTCCTATTGCTAAATGTAGTGAATGCAGTTACTAAAAGGATGGTGCCAGAGTAAATTATTAAAATTACATAGAGTAATAAAAATGCATTGTGTATAAAAAGATACAGACCAAAGCAGTAGGACTTGAGCTTTTAAATTGCTTCAGAAAATTCTCTAGTATCTGTAATATGGGCAAGCTGTACATTAAATACAGTTGATTTTTACTTTTGCATGTTTTCTAAAGCAAAATATTTGGATGTCGTACTTTTTGGGCTTCTGGCTTCCCTTGAAAAAATAAGATGGTGAGAGGTCTTCCGATGGGTTTTTGGTAATTTTAAAAAGCATCTTGGGTTGGATGCTTAAAAGCGTAGTGTCCAAAATCACAGCTTGCTTCTGAAAATGTAGGAGAGATGTTTATAACAAGGAGCACTGAAAAGATTAAGCTGTATGAGGCCTACTCTGTATTTAATCTATAAATTCATTAATCTTGTGCATAATGCCTGTTTTCTTTTTTTATTAAAACAGAAGCATCATTGAGAATCAATGAAATAAATGGAGCCTTTGTTGCCTACTGGCCCCTTGACCTCATAGTAATAAAAATAAACAGTTGAGGTGTTTGCTTTCTTGTAGCAGGCGCTCAGAGACTGGATATGGGAAGTGTTATGGAAAACTGGGAAGAGACACTAAACAGCACAGATGTAAGGTCGGGGCTATATGAAAAAAGACTACTGTGCATAATCTCAGCCCTTGACGGAGAAGATATGGTGAAACGGTGACTTTAATTGCCATGGGACACAGATAAGCAGATGGTCCCATGGATAGACTGCTCTCCAGTTCTATAAATAGCGTAAGTTAATTTATGCAAGATCTTTTTCTTTTACAGCTATCTTCCAACATGTCAATATCTTTCTGGTAAGGAAGTATCCAGCAATGGAGCTGGAATGTAGGTCCTCTTTAAAGCACCAGTATCACGTGATAGTGTTACAGCAAAAAAGCATCTAATCAAGTAACTCATGATTGAAAAGACAGGCTGTGACAGCCTGATCTCAATGCACCTTCATTTCAAAAATAACTGTTGAGTATCTGCAAGTCAGCTGGAATAATAGCTGTGAGAAGCGAGGAAGGCATCACAGCTCCGAACGGGGTCAGGGAGCTTCGTGCGGTTTCCCATCTTAGGCTGGCCAGCTGGAGTTTGTTTTGCAGATCTCCTCTGCCTTCAGCTTTCACCTCCCCACTGTTGCGTGAATTCCTTTGCTCGCAGATAAATCTTACTGCTACAACCTATTGCTAATCGCTGCTCTTTCTAGCTGGTCCTGCATATTTTTGCTTGTTACAGCCTTCCTCTTTCACTGCTAGCATGGTCAGATTTGGTGGCTGCCCCTGTGAAGTTGCAGTGCTGGGAGATGTTTGTCTAGTTTAAGGTACCCACATTAACCTAATGCTGCTGGGGTCCTGCTTTCTGCCATCTCAGACCTCATGTCTGGACCTCATGTCTCACTGTGCTTCTCTTCTAGCCACAATAGGAAGAGATGAGTGGTCCTGGTGATGCTGGTAAAAAAAACATCTCTGAGTATCCTTTGCTCAGGCTGAGCAGCAGAAGCACTTAAGAGTAAGTGACTGCAAGTGTTTAGGTTGCAGGTCCAGGAGAATCTGTTCATCTAGAAAGGAACCTGCCATCTCCTGCACCGGGTTGGCAGTGCAGCCCCTGCTTCTGCCCATGCAGCAGCCGCCAGCCTGTACTCTAGTCCCTTTGTATCTCAGGTTTTGCCTCTCTGACATTTGAACACCAGATGCTACAGCTGTCTGGGCCCCTCCACATTGCAGGAGCTTATTTCCCTCATTACTGGCCTTTCCCAGGCCTCCTGCTCAGTGTCTCTCTCTTGGCAGCTTCTGCAATGCAAACCTCACTTTTTGGTTCCTAACTTTGGCTTGTCGGTCATTCAGGAAACTTCACCTTAGCAGGCTTGGCTGAAGCTGTTATGCAGCAATCAAATATCAGATTCTCAGTGATATTTATGCTTTGTGTTTTTATGTTGTGCCATTTATGCCTCATCCAAAGGACTCTTAGGAAAACCCACGTTTAAGCAAGTACATCCAACATTGCGCAGTATTTAGTGTTATAAATCAGCTGAGTCCAAGCAATCTTTATGTCTGGTTCTCCCTTGCTATTACATTGATCTAACAAAGTACTAGTAAATAAGAAATAAGCAGAAGACTTGCCAGGCTGCATGTGCCAGTACAGGGAGTATTTTAAGACAGAACTTTTCCCAACAGTATCACAATATCCCCTGGTCCTGCAGGAAAGCTGAGCCATCCCTTTGCTCACCCCCTGGACGGATAAATGAAAGTGTGATGGAGGACCTAGAGAGTGACTGACTTTGTGCAATCTCTAGCTTGATACCAATCAAAACCAGCCACCAGAAACACTCATTGAATGATCAAGGTCCAGATCTTGCACCACGATAAATCTACTCCCTCCCTTTGGATCAATAGGGATATTCTGGATTTACCTACATGTAATTTAGAGCAGATTTTGCACCCTGCTCATGAGCATTATGCCTTTCTCTACAGGAAGGAAGATTGTTTCTGACCTTACTTAAACTAAGCAGCTTTAATCGTTCAGTATGGAAACACCAAGACTGGGCTGGGGGCTGGGGACACAGACATGGGAATCCTATAATCTTTGCTTAAGTTGTAATGAAATTGTCCAGGATGAGAAGGAAACAGATGGATTCTGATTAATTTCTCACAAGTGTAGACCTCAGCATCCGATGTAACATATGTGGTGAGCAAATGTCACTCATGCCTCCAAAGTGCAGAAAATATCACTATTGTCAGGATATATTCATTGGCATATTGGCTGCTGAACTCCCAAGGGTATAAGGATGCTGTGCATTACGTTGAGTCGTGAATTAAATATTCAGAGGCAGAGATACCTAACCCTTTCCTGTATGCCTCACTGGTTATCACAGTTGAACTTAATGAATTGCAATACGGAGGGGAAGGGACATTTCCCCCCCTGCTTCTTTGCAAATCATTATTTACTGTGGAAGGAATATCAAGATTGCTTGATATTTCTGCTTTATAGTGTTCAGTTGACTAGCAATACAGCCCGAGTTAGGGAAAATAATGCAGCTTTGAGCTGTAAATGAGCAACTGCACTACTTTGATCTAATACCGATAGAAATCACAGCCCAGCTCTGTTTGTGGAGTTGGTCTGGGTTTTGTCCCTTCTATAATCTATTTCATGTAATTGCATATTTTAAAAAAAATGAAGTTCATTTATTGATTGCCACTATATTGTTTAAGGCAGGTAAGCATAAGAGGCCAGAGTTACTTGCTCTTGTCTCCTTGTAGTCTTCAGAAGTGGAAGAAGCTATTCATGTGAGTAAAGTGGGGCCCCATCTGCGCCGAGGAAAGAGATTCATTACAGCTGACTTGTCCTGTTAGAATTACTGCCCCAGACTGCTTCTCAGAAAAGGATGTCACTAAGATATCTGCTACAGTATTTCATCGCCAAACTTAGGAAACAAATACTGAGGAGTGGGGCTCCCATGTAGCTCCAGCTCTGCCCCTGGATGTGGCTCCCCCCTTTCAGTGAAGCCCTCTGCAAAACCAAACAATGTGTATGTTGGTGTTGTCTCTTCTAAAAGTGAATTCCTTGTTGGAAAAAGGGAGGGGGGGAAAAATTATTTTGCTCTCTGCTTCATTGTCTGTCAAAATTATATCTATCTTAACTTGCATGTTTCCCTCTCCCTCTTTGGCAAACCCTGCTGTGGCTCACACCACAGGCTGGTTTGTTTGTCTTCATGATCTCCTTTTTAACAAGTAAATGTACGTCTTCTTTTAGGGAAGATGCATCACCTCAGGAAGAGCTTTATTTTTGATGTGGCAGATAGGGCTAGGGAAAATTTGAGACATCTACATTTGCTGTTGTACGCTGGCTGAAACACACACGCTCTTCCTCATGCTGCATTTTGTTTTGTTAGAAATTGAAGATGCAGCAAATCTCGATAACAGCTGGGACTACACTAAATGGCACCTATCTGCTGAAGTCATAACCTTCATTTTAATTAAGACCCCTAGATTTGGAAAACTTGACCTAAGCTTCTTTTTTCCCATTTAATGTTGCAACCTATGTCGGCCTCCAGGCTTTTCTCTCCTTGTGAAGCGCAGCAATAGTCTGCTTGACTTCTGCGCTCATTAGAGACAACTAGTAGTCTCTGTGCTTAAACATTTAAAAATTCTAATAAGACAATCAGATTCCTCAGGAAGCTGACATGCACTTGAGAGTTGATTTTGCTGAAACTCTTGATTTTTTTTTTCTGAAATTGGTTGTTTCCAGCAGTTTTCACCTGTTGTTCCCTTAATTATGCGCCAGAAGGGAAGGAGCAACTTGTGCAGCTGCAAACTTTTTGAATAGCAATGCTGTCCTTCGTCAGTTGGAGACTTTCATTCACTTTTTCCGTGGTTCCTGACCATGTGTCACTTGTAGTTTCCCCTCTGGAGCTGTTACCAGTATCAGTTGAACTAGGTTTGATCATTGCTTGTCGTGTCAAAACTGTACAAAGAAAAATCACACATAATCCTTTGCTGATCTCCAAAATCACTAAACAAGGTCAGACTGGCTCTTTTTTCCCCTTGTTTTATCACGTGGTGCTTGAATTTGCTTGAAATGCACATTCCCCTCTCATCTTTTTGCCATCCTGAAGACTAGAAGCTGCAGTGGGACTCCTTGGCCCGTAAGAGCGGTGACATTGCAAAGCTACATCAGGACTTTTCAACCCAGCTTGTGTTGTGTGAAAACCTCAGAGGCTCGTGATGCCGTATCCCAGCTAAATGCACGTTTTGCTGAATGGACCTACCTGCTGCTTTGCTTGGCAGAGGTTTTTGTGGATAACCAGGAAAGCCTGAAACCACACGAAGAGGTGAAGCCAAGGAGAGAGGTGGGAGATGGATTTATATGGAACTTAAAATGGTGGGTGTGCAGGTTTGTGTTAATTGCGAAGCTACAGAGAAAAGGAGTATGCAACCAGTATAGGAGCAGCTTGTGGCTAAAAATGATTCCTTGAATCAGTTTAACTGAGAATACACTCAGTCAAGTGAAGCCATTTTCAAGGAGCAGCATGATGAGAACGGGACCTGAGTGCACATTGCCTTTGTCTCTTCAGCTGAAGCATCGCGCATGGAAGTCCCAGTTGTTGCTTCCTGCGTACAGCAGACCAGTCTAGATATTAAATTGGGGCATAATGATGAATGGAACTGTGGGATGTGTCTTGATTATCCCAGGTTTCTAATGTATAATTGAATTATTTTGGTAAGTATATTTCAAGCCCTTTGATTTCTGCCCTCTGTTTTTAATTACTCAGCCCCCTCTTGCCCTTGTGCATTATTATGCTGCTCATTAGCATTCAGTGAGACTACAGAAGTTTGACTTCTGAATAAAGTAGCGTACAAAAGGGAAGGGATGCTTTTTATCTTACCACTTAATAATTTAAATGGAACCTTTTTCTTTAATCAATGTTTAATAGTACAATAGTTGTTTATTTAAACTGTGCATTGCCTAATTTTGCAAATAAAAAAGAGGGGAAGGACAAACACATTTAGAAATAATGAGCTTTGTAACTGTTGTAATCTTCAGAAGATTTAAAATACGTATAACACTTACTGTCGGTTCATCTCAACACAACATTAACATGGGCCTTAGATGTATCTGTAACATTTATGCAGCGTTAAGTAGTGCAAGCCTATTTTTTTTTATTTGAGGGAAGCAGAAAACCTTGCTAATTGCAAAACTGAAAGCTACTCAGCAGCGTTAATATTGTTGGCATGACTGCCAGCTGTGATGATTAGGATGTGTGACAGAGGGAGAGATAATTTGATCACAGGCCTGGGGACTAGAAGCTCCAGTGTCCTGCTCCTTCCCAGTACACTTATGAAGACAAGGAAAAGACAGGGAGAGATCTAATTCAGCCCCACAATTCCCACACTTTCTGGTGGGGAGTCCTGCAAGGCACAGTGGATGCAGAAATACGTGTAATGCCCGTCTCAGGGAGGGAAGCTGATACCTGGGCATTAACTTGTCAGAGGAAATAGCTTTATGGGGGGTTAGTAATGAGGTGTATGATGCTTGGTCTGTCACCAACAAAATGTGTCTTTGGATGGGACTCGGTCACTGTGGGTTGGCAACTGGGAGCCTGAGCCACGGCAAGGTCAGAGGGACCCGCCGAACCTGACTTAAAAGAGATGAACTCGAGCATCCCTCCCTCTGCTCAGCTCCCTCATCTGTAAAACAGGAATTGATCAGGGATATCTTGAGGATTTAGAGATATCTGGAGACCGCTTTGGAGGCATTAAAACTAGTGAGCATAACATCTGCATTTCAAAGTCCTCTTTGGACATCACTTAATTCATTTTGACAGCAGCCCTGCTCACGAAATGTGGCTGTCTCCATTCTCTGGGTGGGAAAACTGAGTCTAAGAGATGGGCCTGAGACAGAGGTGGTTTGGAAGGGAAACGTGAGCACAAGATAACACCAGGTCAGGGAAAGTGGTGAACTCTTGTCTCCTGCAGCTCAGCAGCCTCTTGTAAGAGCACCCATGGCAAGTGAACTGCTCTGTTCACACATACTGATCCTACATAACGCCTGTTTGATGCCCTGACCAGCCTGCTTTCAACCAGTTGTTCCCCAGGCAGCAAGAGCAGACCTTTTCCCTGCTGATGTGTCTCTTGTCCCCTAAATCTTTCCCTTTCCCCCTAGAACACCCAGTTCTTTCCCTTTTCCTCAGATCTGACAATTGTTTGTGCAAGCCTGAAGCTCCTTTCCCTCTCTGCCTTTTCTCTGTCCCCTTTTCTAGTCTTTGTGAAGGTTTGGAGGGGTGTTGTCAGGGACAGTAGGCAAGAAGTTGGTGGCTCCACACATAAGGAATGAGATGGAGAGATGTGATCTGATGCTGTGGGGCTTGTTCCCTCCTATTTTAACTGTATCACAGCTGTTGATTAAAAGAGTGTAGCTGAGTTATGCTAGCATAAGATGAGGGAAAGCAAAGGCAGGGATTTGGACCCTTTTTTTCAGGCTAAATGAATTTATCCAAGGTGTTAGAATCTGCTACTGTACTATTAATTTACAATGAACTGTGGTGTGAAAGCTACTGAGATTTTTCCTGGTTTTCACACATGCACTAGAAAAGTTACACATGGACAACTTGAAAGATCATATGCAATTCCACATCAGTAACTGTGATAAAAGTAGCCTGCCCTGTTCCCCATGGCGTGTTTTGTGTGGTTCTTCCCATTGAAGGAATGACTTGTATCACAACAGCATTTAGGGTACGTAGCCAAGGTCAGCCCAGCATCGCACTGAGCTCGACCGTCACTCTGCCCAGCCTCACGCAAATGAGACTAGTACCTATTGATACGTCAATGCCTCAGACTCCCACTGGAGCACAGATTTAAACATCACTGTTTAAGTAAGCTCCAGAGTTACAGGAAAAAATTGAGGGTGTAATGTGGGGTGATAAAGGTTGTACAGAAAGCCAGTGGCAGAGCAAGAGCAGAATCCATTCCCCGTTGGCTGGTGGAAAGCCTGTCGATGCGACCCTGGCTTCGTAGACCCGAAACACCCTCTCTTGCTTCTTCACTTAAACTAGATTTCTGAAGGTGATAACTTATTGATAACCTGTAGGGCTGCAGAGTACGGGGCAGCAGGGATCCGATAGAGGGTAAAGTGTGGGGGGAACTTGTGGCCCTGACCCTCCACGCTCTTCTCAATTTGCTGCTGCCTCCAAAAGATGCTGTGAACTCCGCCTGGGCTGCGAGCTGAAGAATCGTCTCTTTTTCTCTTTCCTCGACTGAGCAGCGGCCACTCAGATGCTGAAATAAGGTCAGGGCTCGGCTAGGCAGTTAAAAGCCCCGGCAGAAAGGGGGTGTGCAGCTCTGCCTCCGGAAGGCAGCGCAACCTTCCCCCGGAGCGAGAGGAGGAGGAGGAGAGGGCACTTTGCCCAGACAGTTTTAGCTCTGCACTTAGCGTGGAGCCAGGGGAGAGACGAAGGGAGGGAGGAGGGAGCCCCGCGGAGGTGGAAGAGAAAGCAAAGCCGCAGCGTTCTGCTTGCTTCCCCCGTCTCTGAAGAGGAGGAGTGGGAGGGGAGCTCCGGAGCCACTTCGGGCGCTGCGTGCGGAGCATCCTCCTCGCAGCTCCAGATCCAGGTGCGCTCCCCGCTCTCCCGTGGACGATTCCTCCCCTTCCCGGCTCCCTCGCTCCTGCCTCCACGGCGCTTCAGCTCCGGCTCTCCCCGGGCGAGCCGGCGGCCAGGTAAGCGGTACCCGGGGAGCGGGGCTGGGATGCGGGGCTGGGATGCGGGGAGCAGCATCGCGGGCTCCGCGGTGGGACTGCGCTTATCGGGAGGGCGGCGGGGAACCGCGACTTCTCTGCTCCCCAGGTGGAGGGTCGCCCAGCCTCCGTGGGTTATTCGCGTTTTCGAGCGAACCCTGCGGGCTGGGCGAGCTCGGAGTAGGACCTGGGAGCGCCAGTCCCTAACACCTCTAGGGTTTGTGTTACGGGTAAATATATCTACGTACATCTCTGTGTGTGGTTCACTTGCTGCCACAGTCGTTTTAGCGAGGAAGATGTCACTAGCAAAGCGACAAGCTTGCTTTGCAGAGGCCACCCTTACTTTTATTTTTTTTTTCCTTTTTAGAAATGTTTTTAACTTTGGCTACTGATTTTATACCTCCTGAAATACCAACTGATCTGGATAATAAAAGTTTCTCACCACTGGCACTTTTACCTTTTTGAGTGGGAGATCTTTGAAGGTTTACTTTCTTTAAAACAGAGCTCTAACAATGCCCACTCCTTCCAGTGACCAAGTGTTATTTCCTCACTCCACCAACTTCACTTTGACAAAAAAAAAAAAGCTGGAAATAGAGATGCGACTTCTGTTTCAACAAGTTGCTTTATTTCCTGCTCCAGCAATACCCTCTAAGACTCTTGTTCATTGTTGTTATGTAGATGATGTGATATGCGTGGTGTTAAACCTGCAGTCACTGGGGATTAATGCCTGGGCATGACATCACCAACAACCAATGAGGTGATGGTTTTGGACATGTACTGACCCAAACTGTCTTCCAAACTGTTGTGGTGATCCTGCTGTGAAGGAATTTTGCAAGTTTTGACAAACATAGTTTCCTAGCAGAGTTTCATTGTGTTTCTCAGTCTTGTGCCCTCCACTGGCACAGGCATCCTTTATTGTATAGCCATGTGTGTGTGGTTAGGCTGGTTGATCAAGGGTTTTGCTCCTTGGAAGAGATTGTTGAAAATGGACATGTTGGTTCCTTGGTATAGAGAGAGATGATGTGAATGAGCTGATTGCTGTCAGGATATAAACAGCCAAAGACTTCTCAGCCTTTGTGGCAGGAAAGCCGCCTGAACAACGTGTTTGAGCACACTGTGGATTTACCTGTAGCAAATTGCTTGGAGTAGAGCTCATGTGGAGGTAGGCGCTGACTCTGTGTCAGGGGAGTGAGGAGGGAAATTGTGCAACCAGATGGATGCTGCAGTATCTGGCGAGGCAGGAAAGCGCCTTTCCCCACGCTGTGCGAATGGCTCCTGTTGCGCTCTTGCCTTCACCCCAGGACCTTGGTGCCTCCACGCTGCCAAAGTCTAGCAGGTTTGAAGCCCTTGGCCTCCATTCCTGTAATATTGCTGTAGGGTTGCTCAAAAACTCAGCTGTCTTGGGTAGCTTTTTCAGAATCACAACAGATGTTGCTGAGCATGGTCTGGCTCCAGAAATGTGCATTTCTGAGTTAAGGCTGCCTCTTTTCTGATGTTTCCTTAATCTTCATAATTTTGCAGAAGAGTCATTCACTCCCCACAGGTCAGCTGGGGGCTTCCCTGCTGGCTGTGTGAGACCCTTTGTGTCACTATCACAAGCGTTAGCACACAAATCAGTTACAATAGCTTAAACATTTTCTGTTTGCTAGAATTCTTAGTTTTAAATGGAAATTTTTGGGTCCAGTGTTCATCCCTGAAGTCTTTTAATATTTTTGTTTGTAATTTATATGTACGCATGCACATGCACTCCTTATCATGCCATGGCATCAATAGCCATTTATATTGAAGGAGCCACATAGAATATTAGCAGTACAACCGACATGCCTCAGAGGTGTGTATGATTCTTGTGCCTTCAATGCCAAGAAGATGTGACAGGATACGTCTAATGAATTACCTTTAAATTAGAAAGCAGTAAACAAGCCATTATTGGATTAGGGGAATATTAAAATTAGAAGAATGTTACCGTCTTTTGAAATCCTGTGGCATATTTTTACTAGCTAGAAAATGACATGGGTTACTGCAGAGAGAGAGGGTCTCAAGAGAACTGTAATGATTTTCATCTGTGTGAAATAGATTTTCTTTTTAATGCTATTACTTACTATCTTATGTTTAGATGATGCTGTACCAGATGACTTTTTTTTCTACCTTCTAGTTTCATACTGATCTTTGCTATCTTCTTTCTGAGCATCTTCAGTGCTTGTGAAAGTTACAGGTTTGATGTTCTTTCATAGCTAAAAGTTCCTAATTATTGAAGAAAACACAGGCAAAATGATACAAGAGGCTTGATGATAGATTTCAGTCCAATACTGAAGAGCTTTCTCCCTGGTGCAGAGGTAGTCTGGGTCCATGCCACATATTCCATGGCCCCTTTCCTCAGATGCCTAGAAGGCTGCTCCAGCTCTGGTAGTTCTGGGTTATGATCTAAATTGCACAAAAAGATTCCTATTGACTTTATTTTTTTGTATAGATTTACATAAATTTCTAAGAGACAGATTAAATCCACTAGTTCTGATCACACATCTCACTGTGCAGATGTTACCTGATATTGCCTTCCAGATGTGATCTTTCTGGATTAGATCCGAATTGGCAACCAGTTGGTTGTACTCTTGTGGAGCAGCTCCTGCTCACCCCATGCCAACCTTTTATTAATCTAAGGCCAACACCTGCTGTCCTCTCCCAGGCAACCTGCCCAGTTAAGGACTGGGCTTTGTGTGAAAGGGGCAGGATTTGGCCAGTATTCCTCACGTACTAGAAAAAAAATGTACATTTAAGAGGTAAACAGTAAAATATTTGATGGAAAACTAAATCTCAGGTTCATGTAAAAAAAAAAAAAATTCTTGTGCAATCTTGAAATCACTGCCTTCATGCACAGATACCACCTGCATTGGCCAGTGAAAATCTGAGTTCTTAATCTACACCCAAACCTGAATACATAGATACTAGAAATTGTTTTATTTGGAATATCAAACTTTAATAACACTCCAAGACAAATCTTTTATTCTTTTAACTCACTATCAATATGAATATGGAGAGGCAAGATGCCTTGGAGTGCTAAACCTTGTTCCAGTCTCCTGAGGAAAATCAGAGAACACTGTTTTTTCTTGGATTTTGGAAGCACATTCAGAATAAAGAGCTCTCCTATATGTGTACTTTTCATCCAAGGTACTGGATTTTCCTTGTCTCACTCTCACAGTTTATGGCCCTGGGACTCCTTGCCCCCTCTCAAGGTCTAGCAGCAGAAGTTCCTCAGCATCTCTTTTTCTCTTTGAAAAATTTGATAACCATCATGCAAGCGGTTGTTTTGAAGTCAGTGCCAACCCTGCAGATCATAAGATCACAGAACACTTTCACCTGAGGTGAGGCAGAGCAATCTGAGCTGCTTTGCAGTGAGAAAGCATCCTGAACACTTGCAAGCTGTGGGGATTTCATTGGTCTGTGTCACTGAAGCCTCTTTACTATGCTGAAGAGGCTTATAAGGAGGAACAAAGGACTGTGGATTTCACCAATTTTGCTTTATTTTATATTTCCCAGCTATTATTTTGGAAAGGCTGTGAGCTGAAAGACCGATTTTCTCAAACTTGGTACAACTATGCTAGAGTAAAGCTCAAATGAAGGAAAGTAGTAGCAGGTATCTCAGTGACTCAGAAGGTGACCTGTTGTTTTTATTGCCCCTTCTGTTGTGTTTCCATTTCAGTTACACTTTACAGGGAACATCTGTGGAATAGAAACTCTGGTGGGGTCATGACTTTCTCCTCAAAAGATATTTCCCTCTGCATAGCATCAGTAACAAGTTCTTTCCTCTCTCCTTTAAAATAATCAATGTGTTACCAGTCTGGTTAAAGAACTTAGTTCCCAGCCCTTGAAGGAGAGCTCTTGCCCCTTTCTGTTCTCCAGTTAGTCACTTGAAATCATGACTTAGTCGTGCGTTACATCCTTCTGAACCAAGGGATGCGACATAACTAGCCTTGCTGGTTCTGGAAGCAACTGACCCCTTAGGACAAAGCAGGACTCTGATGCTTTAGAATTTGTAGGCTTTTTTTTCTAGCATGCAAGAAACTGCTAACTAAATCAGAAGAATCTGAGTTGTCTCTAGACATGGATAGACCAGTTAATATGAATTCTTTTAGCTTTTTAAAACAAATGGCTAATCTCAGGTTTGTATTTGTGTAATTCAGGTTATTAATTAATGTATTTGTATTTCTTAAGCTGTGTGGTGCCAATTTCCCATTTAGTGCATGTTGCAGAGTGTTAATCTCAGTGTAACAGGGAAAAGGAGAAACTTTAGTTGTTATAAGCAGCATTGAATGGTTAGCGATTTTTCTTTTCAACAAAATTAAATGAGCTTCTGTTTTTTGAGTGATTTCGGTGTCACCTCAGTTATTCTGTGAGAAATTTGGAAATTCGTACTTGATAGGTTACCCAGCCTTTCATATGTGCATCCTTGCACATATATTGCAAGTTCATAAAGATTCCTGCATACTTTCTGTGCATGTATAATTAAGGAGTAACTGTACTTTGGTGTCATTTGCTGTATTATCTAGACTCTAGTTATGGGGACAATGGTATTTCATGTTGTCATCTTCAAGCCGGAACATCCCTGCATGAATGAATCTGTTTGAAGGACCAGGCTGTGGCTGTTTTAGTCTAGAGAACATAGTTACCATTCTTCAATGAGAATTATGTGTTTATGGTAGTCTGACAGCAAATAGTAGTGCTTTGCAGATGTAGATATATTGTGAAGTACAGCGGTTTACATTAATAGGAAGAATTTATCTTGTTGCACTATTGAATTTATGATGCTAAGCTGTGATATTTTCCTGTTTCAAAAATGTTATATTGCAGTCAGCTGATATCAGGGTGATAAAATAAATGTTTCTTTTTTAATATAAGCCACTGACATGCTAGTAATGTTGGAGACAAGAAAAGAAATGCTTTATTTCAGAAATGAATATAATGCAACCATATTATAATTTCCTAGCAAGATTCATTTAACTTTGACTCCTAAGTGAAACTTCTTGTTTTATTTAATCTAGAAGACAGATATGGTTGAGAACTATAATGCTTTTGGACACAAGCCGTGGGGTTAATATACCTTCTTAAATTAAGAATTTGAGATGCTTTGTTCCCTATAATTCTGAAAAGGAAATAGAGAAGCTATAGTTGCTGGTGATGGTCCTTTTGCTGGGCATTCAGGCAGCCCACGCTTCTTGACGGTTTCCTTCCTATTTCCTGGCAAATGCTCAGTGAATAGGGTTACCAGGAAGGGAGGAGGGGTCACCTCTCTTCCTCTTTGCTGTTACCTCCTCTTCTGGCCATTGCCAGGGTCTGTGCCAATGCCAGGTCTGTATTCAGGTTATCTGGTTGCCCTATTCCTAGAAAAAGCAGTAACAGTGTGAAGGAAAATTCTGTGACGCCCCACAACTCTTCCACTGCCACCTGTGTGCACTACGTGCATCAGGTCCTGAGAAGGACTGGCTGAGCCTCCCCACACTGCTCTGAAACGCTCCCTGGGTTGTGCCTGGTTGAGCACCCGGGGAAGGGGAATCTCGTTGGGCACACTCTTACAGCTGAGCAGAGAGAGAAGGCTGTTGTGGCTGATCTGCCCTGAAATCCAGCGCGGGGGCCACAGCGCTTCTTCCTCCCCAGGGGAAGTGGGATGCAGTGAGCCAGTGAAGTTAACATCGATCAGCTGGCATTGTTATTAGAGGCTAAATCTTTTCCTCTTTGTATGCAGCTGTACCTCACTCCATGAGTGTTTTACTGCTTCCACTGGAATTGGCCCAGCATGAACACAGGTAGCTGTAAAAGACTGATCCTGACTGTCTGATGGACTCGTGTTCACTGCATTACTATTAGCACTGAGCGCTGTCAGTTTAATGACTGTGAAGCACCATGGTTAGAAGTCAAGTGCTATAAAATTTTCCCCAAACACGTTAACAGCAGTGAGTGGTCTTGCACATAAAATAGGCCATTGAATCTGGAAAAAAGGTTTAGTAATTCTGTGGAATACACAAAGATTGTCATATGCATGTATTCCTGTAATGTTTCTAAGTTAAACAGTGTCTCTGAACCTTTGAGTTAATATCCATCATTTGGAAGAATGTAAGAGAGTAGTTAACACTGCCTTGTTTAGCTGAAAGGCATTACTGGGGTAACAGTTAAACTGTGGAAATATTTATCAGTTATAGGGTGTGTAGGCTTAACTGGGGCTGAAGGGGGAAGAAGCAAACTATTTTACTACTAAATTACCCCCATATTTTTGGTGTGCTGCTAAAATTGTTCATTCTGCTTTTGTTATTTACACATCTGTTTCTGTTCAGAGACCATTAAAAGAACAATGTTTTGTTAGAAGAAGTTGCTTTTAAAAACCTCCACTGATTCTCTTGATCTAAGAGAATATTGGGTAGAAAGGATTCTCTTTCCTTTACGACAGCAAATTGACATGGAGGGATGGATCTGAGGTGAAGTGGGGCAGTTTCTGATAGAATTAGTGTAACCTTCCACCTGAGAAATGAACAGGTTCATTTGGTTTGTTAAGTGTTGGAAATTAATTGGTATTGAGCTTATTCACACAGTTGATAGCATTTCCCTCCAGAACATTTCCTTCCTGTAGATGTTTCTAATGTATTTTTGTGATATATATTTAGGTTTAACAATAGAATAGACATAGAAGCCTTAAACCTTTAGGAGTAATGAGTGTTTATAACTCTGAAAAGGGTGCAGCAACTTTAAATACAGTTCCTTGCTCTGCCAGTGTGCATCATTCATCTACAAGAGCCTTCAAGTCATGCTTGCTCTCTAGTTGCACCCCAGGCTGAGACGAGCTGTGTCGAGTAGGTGAACAGGTTGCTGCATTCACCTACCATCTCTGCAGACGGCTGTAGGAATGAGAAGGAAATCAGATATTTTCAGCAAAACTCTTGGTTTTTGCATATGTTACACATTCTTCTTCTTGAGCAGAATCTTCAGCAATGAATAAACTGTTACTATTAGATCTTGTTTGGAAATGTAGTGGAGACTGGCAGTTATTTGTAATTCGCATATTTGGAATATACACAATTGTATTATGGCTGAAAATTTGATATGCCTTAGGTGTTTTCCTCCTCTAAGAGAAAAAATAAAAACTGAACTAGGTTAAACTGATCTTGTTTTAAATGCCTTTTCCTACAGTAGTAACATCTTCTGTTACAGTTAATGAGTATTGTCGTCTTTTGTTTAAATTCTTTGTTACAGAGGCTTAGAGCAAGAGGGTTTTACTAATAAAAAGGCCACCTTCTCTGAAATGTCTGTCTGATAACAGTCTGTAAGATTTAAAAATAATACTAATACTGTAAAATAATCAGTTTTAAAATGAATAATTATATATAACAAATTGGAGGGCAAATGGAAAATCTACATCCTCCAAAGAAATGTAGTGTGTTTCTTTAAATATCCAAGCAATTTTTCCTTCTGTTTTTCCACCCTGAAGACAAAAGTAATATCAAATCCTGTTCAGGTTGTACTTAAATATGACCAAACTGATAATTACATTATTATAGAGAAGGGCAGGATAGCTGGAGGATATGTACAAGGTGCATTAGTCCCACAAATAGAAGCTGATTTACTTATTGATAGTAGAGACACGTTTTAGTCACTTTATAGAATTAACAATTGATCAGCTTGTTAGGTTCTAGTTCTTCATAAGCACAGCATGTTTATTCATTATTGTCATTACATGGTGCAAGCAGCTGAGGTCATGATTAGCAAGGCAAAATCTAAAAATATTTAGGCATGCTTAAATATAACTTTTGCAAAAGGCAGTTTTTGAACAATGAACTGATTCTCACATTTCAGAAATAAGTATAACTGATACCTGCCTGGTTAATTTGCATTTCGTTTACGTTTTTCAGAGCCATCAGATCTGTTTGTTTTCCAAATGCCAGTGATTCAGGCTTGTAAAACTGTAATAAGATGGGCAACATAAAAGCATTACTTTCAAATTGGCTCGGTCACTGTAAATATACACCGATATATAGTATTGCAACCGATAAACTAAACATGCTGCTGGAGGAGAATGGAAAGATGTTATTCCAATAAAAATATTCATGACTGTTTGTTACTAAATGTAAGTTATATTTTCTAAATCAGCATTGACTTAAGCTTGAGCAAACTCTATAGCAAAAATTCCCTCAGAGGCTTCTCCTGCTCCATATGACTAATATATTAGAGAAGATAAATAGTCATTTTTAAAATTTATTACACAGTAGGATTGAACACAAGAGGAAACCATTTTACAAACCTGAAAGTTAAGGTCACCCTGAGAAGAAAAAGACACTTAAGATGACTAGAAAAAGTCTGCTTCCTCAAGAAACTGAGATTCAAAGTTTACTATTTATATGGTGTCTTTTATAAAGCTTTAGAATCCCAAGTGTAAAGCTGGAGTCTGTTTTGATGTGCAAATATTTCAAAACTGTATAGTGGACGGGCATTTAGACACTTGCATCTAAACCAGTGCTACCGATTAGCTCTCTTTATTCATTATGAACTGTGAAGCTTTCTGAACTGTGAAGCTTTTTTATAGTACATTTCAGTACTAGGGATGAACTCTACAACGTTTCATTGAACTTTTCTAATAGTTTTTAATAGTTTTCTGCCTTTTCCTTCTCTATTTAATATCTATTACATGTATTTTAGTCATACGGAACACCATTAAGCCTCCGGTTCATAATTCAGACTTCAAGACACATGAAAATGCTCAATAACATTTTCTCAGGGCTTGTTAATAAAGTTAATGAATTATTTTTCTAGTAGGCTGTCTTATCTTAGCTAATACTGCTTGCTTGTTGGAGCTGTAGCAAATCAGGACCACATTGATTTTCTTTAAGAGATGAATAATGAAAGATATACATTCTTAAATATGTAGATAAAGATAAGTGACTTAATTAAAAAATATCTGTGGAAGGTAGTAAGATGAATTAGCTGTTTTAATTTGTTGTATATGTCGATATGCTGTAACATAACCTGGAGTATTGCATAAAAACCATTTATGATACCCTTTTCTTTAATTTTCAGTGTGATTACATAGTCTCTTCAATTGCTTATTCTTCTGAAAATTGCTTATGTATTGGGAATGATAAATTCTTGGAACTGCATGCCCCAGCTTCAGCTTAAGTAGGCCTTGACTCTGCGGATATTTCATGTCCAGTACAGTGTAGCCTGATGAAAATAGTTCTACTCCGATCAATAGAAATGTTTACTGGCTTTGTCTTCTGTGGTGGAAGTCAGGTTACGAGCTGATTGTTTTTCCAGTGAATGGCAAATTCTACTCTTTGACCACATGTGCTCTGAGTATCAGAGCTGGCAAAATTCCAGACTAAATTGCTTGCTATTTTTTGACTAGCTTTACAAATTATGCATGATGAAATGGGAATCTCGGAGCTGCTGTCTTTCATCCAGTGTTGCTTTTGATGTCGTGTAGCTCTCGTCAGAGTACAGAATACAGAGGAGGAGCTGTTAGGAGGAGCTGCTCTGTTAAGACATACTGGTTGATCATATTAAAGGAGGAGATAAATGATGTTCTGCAGGAAGGGCTGCTCTGTATCAGAAATTTTCTTGTTCTTTTATTTATTTTTTTTTTTTTGTTCTCATGTAATAGAGCAAGCACCCACACAAATTCCACTGGTGGATTGCCCGGTGGGAACAGTTGTGTGTAGTACTGTGCCTTGAATAAACCTTTCACAATTCTTATGCTCAGATTCTAAGCGACTCCCAAGTCATGCTGGCTTTCAAGCTTCAGGAGCCTGTTTTTTAGAATATATTTTCAAATCTCAGTGTAGCTACAAATACATCATTTGACAAGCATGGCTGAGCTTCTGCTTCAGGTCTTTGGGTCACTGCTCTTCTGTTGCAAATGCATTGTCTAACGGTTGTTTTGAAAGTTAGTTATTTCTATCTTTTGTAGGCATTTCCTTTAGCTTTCTGGGGTAAAACAACAGCTGGTCCACAAAGATTTTCAGACTTTGCCTTCTCCTAATGCTAGACCTATGGCTGTCCTGTTTGAAGTAATTCGGCTGGGTGGTTGGAAAGAGGGGTTTGTTTTAAGTAGGCTACACTTATAATGGGAAAGGTCAGGAGAGAGACTTTATAAAAAGTCTGCATAAGAATCTTTAGTAGATAGGATGTGAGTGGAGAAGTCTGCTAGGATATCTCTGTAGAGCTTTCATGAGTCAGTTTGACAATACAGTGTGTGATATAGGCAGACAAATTTTACTCTTTAAGGTTCTACCCAGAAACACCCTGCCAAACTGCGAAGCGTTGAGGCTAGACCGGTGCCTCATGCTCTACTATGTTTTATTAATTTTGTCTTGCTTCAGTTTTTGATTACTTGTGTCAATGAAATGAGTAACGAACACCTGCCACGTTATAGATTTTGCTGTGTTAGGAGTAACGAATGGGAGCCAGTGTTTCTCATTCAGAAGAGGAAGACTGCCAGGATCAAAGATGTAAATAAGAGCAAAGGAAAATAAACTGCAAACCTGTCAAGTCTGTTCTTTTTATTACATGGTGCTCAGCAGATCTTTCTTAGGGGTGT
This sequence comes from Phaenicophaeus curvirostris, assembly GCF_032191515.1. Taxonomy (NCBI): domain Eukaryota; kingdom Metazoa; phylum Chordata; class Aves; order Cuculiformes; family Cuculidae; genus Phaenicophaeus; species Phaenicophaeus curvirostris. The sequence continues at coordinate 8,689,009 of NC_091402.1, read as the reverse complement.
TTTAAAAAAAATCCCGCTCTTTTTGCGAATTCAGTTGAAACCTACCCAGTCACAGCAGAGATGCTGTTGCTGGCATTCCATGCCAGGGGAGCAGCCTCTGGATTTTGGCTTTCACCAACACTTTGGCTTTTGCTCAACACTGTGCAACACATACGCAGCATATGGTTGTGCTTCTCCGCTTTAAGACCTAAGTTTCAGGAGACAGGTGGGCCAGAGGTCTCTAGTGGATGAAAGCTCCAAGGGCTCCCAGACACAGCTCTACAGCCATGTCTAGCCTGTTGGAATGGAGCTTAAGCTAGGCTTGAGCACCATATTCAGAGAACTCTGCTAACTTAGTATAGATCCTAGCATAGAGCAACAATGACAGTGCTTCAATACCTGAAGGGGGTATACAAGAAAGCTGGAGAGGGACATTTTAGAAAGCCATGTAGTGATAGGACTAGAGGGAATGGCTATAAATTGGAGCAGGGAAGATTTAGACCAGACGTAAAGGGGAAATTCTTCACAATGAGGGTTGCGAGGCACTGGCACAGGTTGCCCAGAGAACTGGTGGCTGCTCCATCCCTGGAAGTGTTCAAGGCCAGGTTGGATGGGCCTTGGGCAGCCTGATCTGGTGGGAGGTGTTCCTGCCCATGGCAGGTAGGTTGGAACTGGATGATCTTTAAGGTTCCTTCCAACTCAAACCATTATATGATTCTAAACCCCATCCTACTATCTCCTTGGTGCAACACTCACATTTCTAGCCTGAATTCTGGCAAGTAGCATGCGGGTCTTGGCTCTTTATGCAACAGCCAGCCTACTCTTTATATCTGCCCGCACTTCTGTGTTTCTACTGGAAGAGGGGACACTGCTATTGAATGATCTATTTAACCTTAAATGCTCCTGAATGGAGAACAGGAAGCTTCAGGAAGTAATACTTTCCAGGTAGGGTGACTATGACAGGAATGTTCACTGTTAAATCAGAAATTTTTCATATTCTTGGAGACCAGATGCTGAGATCTTCATGTTAAAAAGGCAATAGATTATTTATGCACTATTGCTATTCTCAGGTAATACGTCGGATGGTGTTGTTGCAAGCAGAGAAATAATTAGGAATTCCTCTACAATTGAACAGTTAAATTAAAAAGGAGAAAACCATAGTTTAAGAAGCCAGCTGTCTTTGATTGGAGTGCAAAAATAATGAAAAATGGTGAACCACCACCTCCAATAGACATTTAGTCTGTTTTGTGCAGTAGTGTCAGTATACCAAGCAAGTTATGCTGTATTCCTGACACACAAATCCTGTAAACCAATTCATACTCACAAATACCTTCTCAAAATTGTCTGAAGAGTCTGAATGAAGCTGAACAGCTAAATACCCAAGTATTTATTCTATTTACTCAAACAGTATCTGTGAGCACAGAAGGGAGTTTTGACAATTGTCTGTGAATTTTAAGGGAGAGTAGAGGTGGGCAGGACTTCATCCCTGGCTGAAAATTAAAAATATTAGACCAAATTGGCAGTAGATAGCTATGAAAAAACAGGTGGGGTTTGCCTGAAACAGCACTAGGCACAGCTCTAAATAAAAACTCTGTATATTTCTCTTTGGATGCAGTGGTACCCTCGGGTGAGTGAAGATTTGGTTACCTGCAGCCTCTCTTGTTAATCTTGGCCAAAATGGTTGTCTGCTTTGAGGAAGAGGTTTCGCTTGGAGTGAGGATAATACAAACACAGTAAGTGATTTTTCCATCTTTTTTTTTTTTTAATTACCATTGCAGTTTTGTATTTAATTAGCGACAAGTATTCAAGTAAAAGGCCTAACAAATTCCAGCTATGGTCCCTGAAATGTAGTGCATTTTTAATCTAAACCAGTCCTATGACTGTCATTGCTAATGGCCTTCTTTCATTTTGTGTGGCTGTCTTGCCTAGTGCCAGGCTGTGGAAATGCTTTGTGCAATAACCTTAGAGTTTGAATCAATGATGCAATCACTCCATAGGCCTCTTTAAAAATGTATCTCACAGTGCAGGAAACTCAGATGGGAACAGTTAAAGTGCGAGAGTTTCACTTTTGTGTTCCAGTTCATCAATCTTTAAAGAGACACTAGTAGGTCAGATGGGTCTAACACTGATCGATTCACAAGAAGAATCCTTTTTTAAAGTGAATCACAATTCCTCTCCAATAGGCAATTGAAAAAAAACTCAAATAAAAAAATACAGCCACTGGAGTCCTGATGGGGTAGTACTTAATTAGCTCAGGCCCTCACACGCTCTTTAGTTACTCACCCCTTAGAATCCAAAATCCAGTCTGATCTGTTTTTGTACAGCCCATTACATTTTGGTTCATGTAACTCTTGCTGGATATCAGCACTTGCATTTTACTAGCTCCTGCAATCAAGAAGGGCATCTCTCTTTGGCTCAGAGGATATGTTCCCTGCAAAAGGATAACAACAAAACATGTCTGTCCTCCAGCCTTCTCACTGAAGGCTTGTTGCCACTAAACTGCACCTTAGCAACACACAGGACCTTGTCTTGTCACCACCCTGAAGGGCAAATATCTGTTGAACAGTGATTCAACAACAGAGCAAGAGCAGTTGTCTCGGGATCTAGCAAAGCATTCATGCATTTGAGTTACAACCAGTGTACCAGTAAAGGTGTATGTGGCAATATGGTGAAAGTAAATGAGGCATGTTGAGTGTGTATTTTAATGGGATTATTGGCAGGGTAAGTTACTGGAAAGTTATATGTGAGATGGAGGGAGTCTGTCTAGTTGCGTTGCCTATCTGAAAACACAGAAAGGCTTTATCTGCTGAGACATTCCGTACCTGTTGCTAATTCTAATATGATTGAAATTCAGAAGTTGCCCTCTTTGTTATAGCTAAGTTTGGGTACTGTTTCTTTCAGGACAGTATTCACGATTCACCTGCTCAGAAATAGAAAAAAAGTATATTGTGGGGATCTGAAAGACAAGATCCTATGAATAGTTGGAGATCAGAGAAATGAAAGACTCCTGAAATGTGTTTCCTTAAAAATAAAAAGAAGTTCTGCAGAAACGAGTGTCCACCCAAGGTGGCTCAAAATACTGATTCCTATTCAGATGCCAATATCTGTAACACCAGGAAGCACAAGTAAATGTACAACCAAGCCAACTTTGTTTCTGTGAATCTGTAAATGTTTTTTCTTAAAGTCCCAGTTACCTGGATAAAAATAATTGGAGATTTTTCTTTTCTGTTTTCTAATTATTTTTAAGAGAATTAATAGTTCTCTAGCAGTGATGAAAAGCTGATTAAAAGCTGACTGTTGTCTACCCTGAAAATAAGCAATCAAGAATTTATTACTTTCAACAGATCTCACATCTTTGAGGCAACAATAATTGCTTTCAAGTGATGCAGGGAAAGTGGGGGGATCTCATTCTTCATTTCCAACCCTAAGCATTTCAAGGCATAATCAAGATTATGCCACTTAACCTCTCTCCAGCACCTCCCATCAATCACGCACATGATTACGTGATCATTAAATGGCTCATGCATGACTGAAGAGGCAATAGAAAAGTAAAAATCCATCCTTGGCAGTGTGAGAACTGAAAGTGTAAAGTTCAGCCTTCTCTGAGCTTTGTTCTAAAAGAAAATTCATTAAATCCAACCAACCAACCAAACAAAAACAAAGTTTCTAGCTTTAGCCATGAAGAGGACTTGCTGTTGTTCAGTCCAAGTCTAGCTGTGGTCTTATTTCAGTCAGAGTAACTGACTGAGCCTCCTGTACAGAAACATGTTGTCACTTCAGCTGTGACAGATGCTGGAAGGAGGACCCTCTGACAGTTCAGGTGCTTGAAGGGGAACCACTGTGCTAACACCTCCTCTTACTGTTTCTGAGCTGTTTCTGTTATCAGTTTGCTGTGGCTGCTGCTGTCCTGTCTTGGCTGTGCAGCAATGGGAAAGAGTCTAGGACTAGTCTCCTAGACTATCCCTCAGCACCTTTTGAGTTTTGCTCCTTTTTCACTGCAACAGGAGCCAGAGCTCTATCTGGCTTCCTCATGCCTGGGAAAGGATGAAAATTGCAGCCAGCAGATTATTAACCTGCTCTGAACAGGGAGACCTTTTCCTGCCATTGATCACTACATAACCAAGGTGGGGTCTCTTTCTCTGCCTGCCAACCATTCTCTTGGTGCTCACACACATGCTGCTGCCAAGCAAGTGAACTTCCCAGAGGAGGCAAGGAGAGATGCTATGCAAAGAAGAAACAGAGAGCCTGAGAAGAGACAAGGACAGAGGCCTGAAGAATTGGGCTGGAAGAGGAAAACATGAAGGTATTCCCTTCTGGAGGTGAGGAGGCAAAATGTAAATTATGAGACTTCTGAAATTCTCTTGCATTGGGGCATGCAGAAACTCATACTGCTAGAAACAACAACAACAAAAAAGAGAGATCGTGTTACCTTATGTATTCACATTGGAATCCGGATTTTTTCTGGTTACAAGGAGAAAGACAAGGGCCTGCAGGAGAGAGGTAGAGTCACTCCATGTACATGTCAGTGATCTGCCAGGGCAACTGAATGAGCTAGGGCATGCTGCTTACGCATCACAAATGATGCATCTTTTTGAGATCTGTCCACTTCTTAAATTTGCTTTTTCTCCTGGCAGTGGAATATTGATTCCAGGGCCACAGGACCAATGGCTCAGGAGATAATTAACAGATACATCTATTTGCTCATTTTTCTTCCTGACTCATTAGTAGGCTGCTGTCAGGAATTAGAAAACCTTATCTGACACCAGGTACCTGAAGAGTGCAATATGAACAGCGTACAGCTACGGTCTCACCCAAGTCTCTCAAACTTGATGAGAGCTAAACCTAATTGAGCCATACCCATACTGGGATTATGGTGCTCTGCTTAGCTCCAAACAAGCAGGTACTTCTCTACGGTACAACCTGAGCAGAGATTAGAGTTCGAGTATCAAGACCAGTGCTATCAGTTACCCCTGGTTTAGACAGTGCTGTGTACAGTGTTAGTGTGGTCAGTACTTCCATCCAGCGTGATGTTCCCACACCATAGGAAAATAAATACAGCTTTGAGCTTGGTTGTGAAGATGCTTTTGTTCATTTAACTAGAATTAAGATTGAACCAGATTGGTTTCTCCTTTAAAGTGTAATTTTTTATTGACCGAACTGCAAGTCTTCATGCTGTACAAATGCCTTATCAACTTATTAGCAATATTTTGTCTCTGTCATTCAATTACAGAAAGTGAAGTAACAGTTCCTGAACTAATGGGTCAGGAACCCAGTTCTGGAATTTTCTTATTCAGTAGAGCAGTGATTTATTTTAAAAAAAAATTTGAGGAGCAAGTTCCAATAAGCAAACAGTGTTTTCTAACACTGACTAAAAAGCTTGTCCCATAGCATGGAAGTCAAGTGATGAAAAAAAGATCAAGAACCTGGGTTATATCTCTTTGGTTTGTATGTCTCCCTTCCTGTGCAAGTTTTGCTTCTCACTATTGTCACAAGAGATTCTGTGCTAGGGGAGAATTTTCAACCAATCTCAAACTGGCTGTGTTTTCTTTGTACAAAAATGGGAATATCAGAAATGCTACCTTTCAATTTGCTATTAGTTATCCTACATACTATCCCAAGACTGACAGAGAGAACAAAGAGAGCACACCACAAGACATTTTGCTATGGGCTTACGTAGTTGATAACACAGGTGTCAAAAATGTGCGTTCAGCCCATAATTACACTTTTGGAAACTTAGTCCTGTATTTATGAAATGCTTTTCCTTAGAATCTTTTAATAATTAGCTAATGAGTCCCAAGTGGAACAATTATCCCATATACCCAAACAGCTGGGATTCTTCATCAGCCAGTGTGCTTCCACTGCTCATAAAGCATGTTTGCGTTCCAAAATCAAAACTAGCTATTCTGTCCTTTCCTCTTGGAGTGTTTTTATGAATTGAAACAAAAGCAGAGACCAGATTACACAGGTGACACAGAAATGGACAGATCCAGTTGCAGGCAGCATCAGAGAAGCATGAGTGGACATGCTGTAGCTATTTACTCTGAACAAGATGCTTCAGGAAATAAGAATACAATATAGTATTCTAATGCAGTAGAATCAGAAAGAACCAAATTTGGTTGCATAAGGACCTTCAGGACCACCAGAAAGATATCTAAATTTAACACAAGCTGACCGTCTCTGCATGAAAAAAAGCAATATGCGTAGGAAGTATTTTTAGTTTCTTTCTGCCACAATTTTCCTCCACTACCCTCTGATTTGATGACCATCTGTGGCTGGGCTACTGGGGGTGACACTGTGAACAGCGACTATTTACCTTGCAGTTATATTCCAGTGCCTTTTGTGCTCTGAGGCATAAGGGAGATGTCTGCTCAGGCTCTGTAACAGGACTACATGAGATCCAACCCTACCGATGGAACAGGGAGCCTTGACCATCCCATAGGTATTCAGGCAATTTAAAAAGAAATCCATCAAAGCAGGCTTCATGAGTTTTAAAGCAGCTTGAACCATTAGTTTCCCACACTTAGACAAAGCTTCTCCTCATGCATCCACCAAATTATCTTTACAGGACACTTAATTTATTTTTATGCTATTTGCAGGAGCTACAGAGAACCACTTCTTTAAATCATACCCTTCTTTAAAGCAAACTTCTCCAAGGAGACAGTTAGCATGTCTCCAATAAACTCTTTTCTCAATTAAACTCTTTTCTCAATTAACAGCTACTTCAACCTTTCTTTACTGCTCACACTTGCTGAAACTCTTAATTTTAATGTTATTTCCCCAGGATTGTTCTTAATTTAAATGGTCACCCATAGTCAGTGATAATCAATTTCTTGCATGTGAGCCCTGGGCTGGCCACCAGGCACCCTGAACGTGTCTGTGACCCCCCAGTGCATTATCCAGAGGCACAAACTGGCATCCCCTCTCTCCTTCACTGCTTCCCTTCCCCAGGTGATCCCTGCAAAATAACCTACCAGCTCACCTGGAGTGGGAAGAAAGGTGTATGACCTGCTCTTTAGCTACTGGGTTAATTATCTTTTCCCTCCAGGGGAAAAATGAAATTCCTCCATCAATTCAGGGTATAGAAAACAGTGTCTCACTGCTCGAGATAATCTGTGCAACAACTTTACTGATTTGCTACCTGGCAGGCAGATTTTGCAGTAGGGGAAAACGCATATTTGCCTTCTCTGAAACATCCTGCTGAAGAGATTTCCTTCAAAGACATTTCTTTCCATATTTTTTTGCAGTGTTGCCTCCTTTATGTGAGTACTACTCTGCTTCTGGAAGGTCATTTGGGAATGGAGTGGGGCACTGTCTCTGCCCTGCCTCCTCTTTGAACCAGAGCTGAAGCAGTTCCTGTACTTCCTTGAACAAAGTGCCTACAAGTCCACCCATCTCTTAAGCAGGCTGTGCATCAGGGGGTGGGGAAGAGTTTGAGCTGTAGTGAGAGGCTGAAAAAAACCTGGATAACCACAATGAAAAATTCTCACTGAGAAATGTACTCAAAAGAGTTGAAATGCTGAGCTGTAATGAAGAGATATCCTGTGTTGGCTGTCCAAGTTGGGAAGTCTGTGCAACCTTAAAAATGAAACCTTGATGGCAATACTTACCTGTTCAGGAGTTTACTTTGGCAGAAAGTTTCTTTGTGGGATGGTGATTAATAATAAATAATGCTGTATGGAGAGAAGAGTCTATGCTGCCTCTACTTTATAGCTGGAATAGGTGTACTTGACTCTCTGAGCAATCCTGTTTGTCTTGACGGGCTTTTTCCTGGAGGAAATAGGAGTATTCACTTTGAGTTGAGAGAGCAGATTCTAAAAAGTTGCCCTAAAAATTGAGTTTCTACATGTGATTCCGTTTAGATGGTTGTCTCATATACAGAGAGTATACTTTTGGACTGTAAGCAATCAGTTATTTGTGCCAGGATAACATGTTTGCTTCATTTGCAAGGTTATTTCTTCTTGCCACATAAATAAACTTGAAAGTTGTGAATTCAGGTGACCACAGGTGCCCAGAATACACACTGGTGTTTGTGTGTACGAAGAAGCTACTGTTCCCTTTCCTGGAGGGGTCCTTGCCCTTGTAGCCAGCCCTGCATCAGATTCTGAGCAGACATCTAACTGGTTCTGTCTCAGCAGAGGAGGAAATGGCTTTGATTTCAAACTCCTCCTTACACTGTGTGAACTTCAGACATTCTGGCAGTCCTTTAGTTCTCTCCTTCAGTACCTTGCTTGAAGAAGTTTTTGGATTCTGTGCACTGTTGCTCTCTATAACTACCTGAAAGGAGGTTGTAGAGAGGAGGGTGCTGGCCTCTTCTCCCAAGTGACGTGGGACAGGACAAGAGGGAATGGCCTCAAGCTCCGCCAGGGGAGATTTAGGCTGGACATTAGGAAAAAATTCTTCACAGAAAGGGTCATTGGGCACTGGCACAGGCTGCCCAGGGAGGTGGTTGAGTCACCTTCCCTGGAGGTGTTTAAGGCACGGGTGGACGAGGCGTTAAGGGGCATGGGTTAGTGTTTGATAGGAATGGTTGGACTTGATGATCTGGTGGGTCTCTTCCAACCTGGTTATTCTATGATTCTATATTATTACTGCTTCTGTATGACCTGAGCTCCACTGGACGAAGCTTGGCGGCCACAAACTCTCACCCCAAATGAGTCCAAATGAAAAGGGCTTTCCAGTAGAGCCCAGCTCGCTGATTTAGACTAGACATAAGGAATAATTTCTTCACCGTGAGGGTGGTGAGGCAGTGGCCTGGGTTGCCCAGGGAAACTGTGGCTGCCCCATCCCTGGAGGTGTTCAAGGCCAGGTTGCTTCAAGCGGCCTGATCCAGTGAGATGCCCCTGCCCAGGGCAGGGGGGTGGAACTGGATGAGCTTTAAGGTTCCTTCCAACCCAAACCATTCTATGATTCTAATTTACTGCCACTCGGAGTCTTCAGATCAAGCTTCGAGTGATGAAGCTGGTGAAGGGGCTGGAGAACAGGCCTTATGAGGAACGGCTGAGAGAGCTGGGGGTGTTTAGCCTGGAGAAGAGGAGGCTGAGGGGAGACCTCATTGCTCTCTGCAACTACCTGAAAGGAGGTTGTGGAGAGGAGGGAGCTGGCCTCTTCTCCCAAGTGACAGGGGACAGGACAAGAGGGAATGGCCTCAAGCTCCACCAGGGGAGGTTCAGGCTGGACATTAGGAAAAAAAAATTCACAGTGGACAGTTCATTCATTCAAACTGGAGGGGAGCTCCCTAAGGGCTGGGAGGGCTCTGGCGGGGCACAAGGCGCGGGGCCGGGCAGGATGCAGGGATGGGATTTAAGAAGGTTTCTTTCCGGACGATGATGAAAGCTCCAAGTGTTTTAGAACCGCCGCCGAGCTGCAGCGGCGCCGCGCGGCCGCCAGGGGGCAGCGAACCCCGCAGCCGGCGGGGCGAACGGGCTCTTGGGGGGCTGCTGCTGGATATCTTCGTAGCCCTGGAGCCCTGAAATGAGTTTCTTAGGTGGTTTTAACAGGTACAACTGGCCAAGCAGGTTCCGCTCTTGCTCTTATCTGGATTTTGTCCCTTTATTTCCCCTCAAATAGCTTTTATCTTGATTTTTATCTATTTATTTCCCCTCAAATAGCCTTTATCTTGATTTTTATTTCTTTATTTCCCCTCAAACAGCTCTTATCTTGATTTTTTTCTTTTATTTCCCCTCAAATAGCATCGATTTTTAAAAACATGTAAAGACCAGACTGGATAGTTTTTATTTGTTTAATTTTTTTAAAAATTTTTAAATCTTTTTATTTTTTATTTTTTTTTAATTCCTAAGGAATTGCACCTATTGCTCTGTTTTCTCTTATTTCTTCACTCACTGGGATGTAGGAGTTTAATAGGGCTGATGGTGGGATTAAAATTTCAGGCTGTCCAATTGCCTTGCGAAGTCCTTGGTGTACGTACTGCCTTCTCTCATATCGGTTGCTTTACAAAAAGAGGAGTCTTCTTAGGGATGTTACATATTTATTTTAACCGAGGAATTATTGAGAGTGGAGAAATTAAGGCCTTTTAAATATTTAATGGATGGAGGTTTTCTAAATTATTTAATAGCTTATTATAAAAGATGGCATGAAATGGTTTAGTAATTTATTCTTCACAGAAAGTAGCCGTAAGAATTATTTTACAACATGTAAATATTGGTAGGAAAAGTACCTAATTTAAAATGCTGTCTTATTCCATCTATCAAAGGAATTACACACTGCTCACACAATTTCTGAATAACTTTAGACCTTTATTGTTTCTGTTCTTGAAACACTTCTGTGGTGCAGAGAAAAGCTATTTATACTCATTTTACCAGTGTACAGAGGCACAGAGACAGGCTGTGCTGGAACTGAGGTGCAGCAGATCCGACCATTGCAATTCATAGAATCATAGAATCACCAGGTTGGAAGAGACCCACCAGATCATCGAGTCCAACCATTCCTATCAAACACTAAACCATGTCCCTTAGCACCTCGTCCACCCGTGCCTTAAACACCTCTAGGGAAGGTGACTCAACCACCTCCCTGGGCAGCCTGTTCCAGTGCTCAATGACCCTCTCCTTGAAAAATTTTTTTCCTAATGTCCAGCCTGAACCTCCCCTGGCGGAGCTTGAGGCCATTCCCCCTTGTCCTGTCCCCTGTCACTTGGGAGAAGAGGCCAGCTCCCTCCTCTCTACAACCTCCTTTCAGGTAGTTGCAGAGAGCAATGAGGTCTCCCCTCAGCCTCCTCTTCTCCAGGCTAAACACCCCCAGCTCTCTCAGCTGTTCCTCATAAGGCCTGTTCTCCAGCCCTTTCACCAGCTTCGTTGCTCTTCTCTGGACTCGCCTGACTAACATGTAAAGCAGGAGTTGTTTATGGCCAGTCCAGTGTAAAAGCTGAGTGGAGCCCTTCCCCTCTAATTCCTTGTTCCTGCTTTTCTTTTTATAGCTTTGCTAGAGGTGAATGTAGGGGTTCAGTTGCCTCCTGAGTAGAGCTCATTGTATAAAAACGACCCCTTTTTTCATAACATTCCTTTTCATGCATAACCTTTCTTCCAACCCCTCTTGTGTAAATTAAACCTGCTGTGCTGAAGTTGAGGGCTTCATCCACAAAATTCTAGTTGTTGTCAGATGTCTCAGTGCCTTCTGGGAGGCAATGCAAATTTTATTTTGTTTAAAGTAGTGCTCCTTTTGCTCGCAGGTGGCCAGGAGGGCTGGTGCCCGCTCCTGGGAGCAGCTGCCCTCGCAGGCCACGCGGCCCCAGCAGAGCTGTTGGCACAGAAGGTCAGGAGTGATTTTCTTGTTTGTGCAGCCTGTAAATAAACAGCTCTGCTTTCCAAAGTAGTGCTGTGCCCTGAAACAAGTCAGGGACCAGCATTAAAACCACCGATCACAAAATACACACAACATATGGTTTTGCCATGAGAAGCCTGGATTCCTTTTACCATTATTAACCAGGTGAGCCTCTTGCTTCTGTTCTGGTCTGCCTCCCTTATCGACATAAACCAGCCGAATCTCAGACTTAAGATTGTGCTGTAGGAGTTTGCCTTATGCTCCCCCCAAACAATGCTATTTTCTTAAGAATATTGCTGCCTGGAAGGCATCAGAAAACCCCAAGATATGCTGGTGGCTGTATCATCTGCTGCTTTTGCTGTATCCATTTAATTGGGATGAGTTCGAATAATCAATACTTCCTTGTCTTTTACCAGTGTTTAATGTGTGTTTAATGTGTGTTTACAGAACAGGTTACACTGAAGTTTGTATTTACCTCTAGATGGACTACACAGTATTTTTTTTCCCCTTTCTAATAAAAATTATGGAACAGATAAGCACTAAAACCTGAGTTAGTATATTGCAATATTGATTTCTACAAGAGCACTGTAAGAATATATTTATCTATCTGTCCTATTATGAAATGGGTAAAAAGGTACCGCATAAGCATTTCAGTCATACAATACTATATTGAAAAGCTTGCTTGTTTGTTTTTCTCAATAAGCATTTTGAGGTAGGATTTTTTTATTTGATATGTATTTGTGGAAGAAAAGATTAATACAGGATAGTAGTGCTTTGTCTTAAGACATCTCTTTGGCCATGTTTTGTTTGTATTAGAACTGCTGCGTTGCAATTTTGGTTTGCTCTGAAACTATCCACATTGGAAAGCGACGACAGAGTAAAATGTGATTAATTATAGATTGCTGGCCTGATACCTCTTTAATTCCAGCATTTACTCTATTTTCTCATGGCATTCTGAATAGAAAGGAGCTGAGTGTATTGAGCTGGGGTTTTTCCTGTCCTAAGCTTTTGAAAGGTGTCTGTCTTCATGCTTTTATGACTCCAGAGATGCTGCGCACCCCCCCCAATGCTATAGTGTAATTTTGTGTTTCTTAAAAGCAAATCTCTAATTGATCAAAGGAAGAGTGAAATGAAAAGAGTGGTGGGAGAAGATGAGAAAAGGTTATTGTGCTCGCTCTGTACCTAAAGACCACATTATTATTATGCTCACAAATTGCACTGTGTCGTGTTTTCAGTAGCAGAAGGTCAAGCTGAGCTCAGGGATAGAAGTGAGAGAACAAATATAAACAATAAAAGCAAAGAGACTTGAATGTCTGTGAAATGGAGTCTTTGAGCTCATTATTCTGTGGAACGTGTGTCAGTACTGCTGCAAAAGTGTCTCCATGTAGTGATTTCACAGTGTTGCTTCTGGGTATAGGTAGACTGGGTATGAGATGTGATGCTGAAAGCAAGTAGAGACAAAAGTGTCAAAGGGTGCTATAAACGCATTGATCACACAGACCCAGTCCTGTGCGTGTGATTCTGCTCCTGGGGCAGCCAGACCCCAAGAGCTTTGGCCAAATCTTTTTGAAGACAATGAAAGTTTTCCCCATCTTTAATAATCTCTAGTTCAAACTCTTGGAGGTTACAAGGAATCACATGGAATTCTGTGTGCACTATGGGGGTGTCATAGGCCTTACAGCTTTCACAGCAGTTGAGTGGTGAGAGGGCACATGGTTATAAGGATGCAGCGAGCTGTGCACATTATGCTTGTATTTTCTAGTATCGTGAACTCTGCCTTTAGTTAATGCAGTGATATTTCAGAGCTGCCTTATCACAGTTTCTCTGTGTTCTTGGAGGCAAGTGAAAAGAGCAATATGACTGCTGCTTTTTGCCTTGGATTGCACTGTAGATGGCACTGTGAAACAATGATTTTCGTATCGAAGATCTATTCCACAGCACCATTCCAGACACTAATTGCAATGTAATATGGCTTTCTTTCTAGGTCCCCAAAGTGAAGGAAAAATTCTGAAATGCAGAAAGGCTTATTTGCTGCTGCAAATGGGAATCTGGAATAACTATGAAAAACACACTGAAATAATTGTGTTTGACTGGAACAAAATTCTTGCAAAGTCCCCAAGGTAAGACCACTTTTTATCTTTTAAATGACACTGAAGATTTGCTGTTCTGGTTAGCAACAATATCCACTTGAATCCAACAGAGAATGAGGGCTTGACATTTCTGAAAGCAGCAGCCCACTAATGCTGGAGGGCTCAGCACCCTTTGCTGCATCTGTCTGCCCAACTTAATATTTTACTGCCTTTTAAAGATTCTCTTGTATTTCTTTATATGAGTGAGCTGAAGACTTGTGTCCTGTCTACCTGCAAAGCAGGCTGAAGTCTGCAAATTAATGGCACTGGATGCTTTTAACAGCCTTTCAGTGTGGCTGTAACTAATCTGATGTGTTGTAGCGATGCACTTATTCCTGGGCATGAATCTACTGACAAAGGGGAAAGGTTACCCTATTAACCTGATCAGGCCTGGTTTTGCATTCTTTGTCCAACATCAGGGCCATGACTTCAAAAGAGGCAAGCTCATAATCTGGGAAAGGTTTTGAGATGGAGTCAGCACACAAACATTTGCACTGAGACCAGCTTTGTTCCTGCACTGGGAATAGTAGGAACACCTGGGTTCATTCACATCCTGAAACAGCAGCTGTTGAGCATGTGATGCATGATTTGGGACTAAATACCTGTCCCATTCCTCAACTCACACCAGAAAGGACATGCTCAAAATATCTGATCTGTGGTATTTAATTCCAACGTTTAAACCTTGCTTTCACTCACACCTCAGGAAACCTGAAAGAAGGTCCCTGTCTTCATTTTAGAGCAACAGAATGATTGTATTGCAAGGTGACTGGATCATGACTTCCTATTTAGCAGTAACTGGTGTGTGACGTGTAAGCCACGTGCTTCTCATGGACAGAGCAAGAAAATGAAGGTTAAATTCAGCTCTCTCATCAAGAAAATGAAGTTTAGTTACATGGGAAAGATTTGGGTGACTAAAATCTGAAATTGTAGGTTGATTTTAGAGCTTACTGGGCAGTTTCCTTAGACTAACATTGGATCAGCAGCAATAACAACATTTATGCTGGTTTCACCGTGGCTCAATCCCATTAGCTGCAGTAGCATTATGTGGTTCAGCTGGGTACGAGAGGTGAATTAGGTCCATGCTTATTAGCTGAAGTGTAGCTGCTCTGAATTAGCCTTGGAGTGCTCTGTAAGAGGATACTTGTAGGGTAGGTGAGGACCAGTGATGTCTTTATCTTTGGGGCTTGATTCGTACTTGTAGAAAACTCCTACAAACAGCTGCAAAAGAGCCTCAGTTTGTTTCTTCATGTACTGGTTCGTTTGCATTCAGGGTGGACGCGTATTGGGCTCAAAACAAAGCACCTTCTTCACACAAGGAAAGGTACATTTTTTGCCAAATCAGTCCTTAAAATGTGCCTTCTTTACATGTAATTTTTTCCCCTTCCTAAGTCTGTAGACAGAGTGAAGTTTTTTTAGTAATATTTGTGTAGATTTTTAAAGAAGTTTGTAGGCTGGAGTCAAGTCTACCAAGGACTGCCAAGGTGCTTGGTTTTTCACCAAGGTATTTTTTTCTCATGTGTAAAATAGTTTGGGTTTTTTTTTTTTTTTGCTAAAATGTATTTGTGTACAACAGGCACTTTTGGGCTCTTAACTTTTGATATTAATAATGCATTTGTGATTTGTTTGGGCTCTATCAACATTCCCATTTATACACAATCAGAGATCAAATTTGTTTTATGATATGCAAAGGGGAAATTTATGCAAGCATTTTTAAATGAGAAAACGTGGGATCTGTTTTGGTGTCATTATCAAGTTTAAAATGGGATGAGGTGCTTCACATGGCTTTGACAGTAAAGTTGTCTAAGGCATGAGTAGTGTTTCTTTTTTTGTAAAATCTGTCAGTCAGTTGAACATTGGATTAGCTAAATAGTCTCAGGTATTTTAAAGATATACAGATAAACAAATTGTTTAGAAAATACTTGGAAGAATCAGAACTGGAACCTGTAGGGAAAAGAAGTTCCCAAAGGACTTTTTGGTGCAAATAAACATGCTTATGATAAACTTGTTCAAATCCCAGCACGTTGATTAACTGCAGACTAATGTCACTGCTATGAAAGCAGTATTTAGTTCAATTTATGCAAATCTATAAATTGCCTTTAATTAATTTGATGTATTCCTGCTTGCAGCATTTGCTGAAAGTGTGGAACATTGTATCTAAGGGTTCAACTGCATAATGCCCATTTACTTATCACATGAGTAATATATCATGGTAACTGAGTTTAAGAAAATGATTAGATTACCTTTCTGTATGATGAATGGCATAACATAAGCAATTGAGGAATTTAATTCTAGATATTCACAGCAAAATTACTGAAGATTTGTGGCCTTGGTTCCAACACTAACATGAATACCACTAACGACATCCGCCTTCTTTAGAACAACTGTTTTCTCAAATGCAGTTTCTGAAATGCAGTTTCTAACTTCCTGGAAGAGCAGTGAGTCCTTTGTGTATTTGACTGGGGTGCTGGTTTCATGAGAGTTTAAACCTCAGCCGACTTATCTATTTCCAGGAAAGCTAGCAGACGTGTGGTTGGGAGATCCAGGCAATGCATGTGCACGGCTACATGGGAGTTGGTAGTGTTAGCAAACATGTCCTAAGATGTATTCAGTAAAAAGGACATTTTTCTGTGATGTTTCTGTGATTTTGAGGCAGGTGCAGTTTAAAAACAATAGCACAACCTAGAAATATATGTATTTAAATTTTTGTGGATGTATCTTAAATGAAAATCCCAACCCCTTATCTCAGATTCATAGAAATGTATTGCACTCAGTGTGTTACTATACACTTGTTCGTGAGTAATAAGATGTGTGATAGCCATTGCATTGCTTCTAATTATAGAACATGCTTAATAAAAAATTAATCCCATCCAAACCATGAATATGGTTTTGTTGGTGTTGCCTTGTAATAAGCCATATTATTTATTCTTCAGCATCTTTTCAGCTTTTTCTTCCCCATGTCATTTTTATGTTATTCCCTTCTCGCGTTGTTCTTTCACTCAACTGCTTCCTTTTCTGCCTCCAGGATGAGATTGTGTGCCAAATCAATGCTTCTATCTGACTGGCTCTTTCTGGTCTATGTGTTAATGGTCTGCTGTAAATTGTTGTCCGCCTCTAGCCACCATCCCCGGGGGCACACAGGTAGGAGCTTTTAAACTCATTATGTGCTACTGAGACCAATTAATACCGCTTGCAGAATGTTAGAGCCCACTTTTTAGCAATGGATAATTGATGAGGTTTTTGACAGCATGTTATAATCGGTGCAATGGGTTAAAAATATAACAAGAAAAAATGAATTATTGTAATTTTTCATGTTTTTTTCTCTATTAATTTTATGCACTGAAGCTCACCAGACAGTTTTTGGTGTGACTTCATGACTCCTAGGACTTCGGGATTTGTTTGTGTCCTTTTGCTTTATCCTTATCCAAAGATACTCTGAAATTTATCTTTATCTTCTCTCTTTTAATCCAGTTGTTATCAAGAGACTTTACAATGGTATCATTGGCTTTGTTGGACAATAGATCAAAGTCCTCAGATTTATGTTAGCCAGTTCTTTCACCAAGTAACACAAATACTGTAGTTTAGTTCAGCTTGTTATATGCTCCCTTCTGTTCTTAACGTACATAATAAGGCAAACAGAAAGATGTGTTTAAGAGGGTGCACTATTGCAGTGGAGCAGATCTGCCAGACACAATGTAATATCTTATTATAAATGACAGAAATAGCTCAGAACAAGCTGAGCTGGCTTCATGAAGAGATATCGGACTGTAACTCTGTGCTAGGATCATGCAGATACATCAGCTTGAATGCAGAAATAAATACAGATGTACTACTGCTTATGCAAAGGTATCAGTGCAAGTCCTAGAAGGGGATAGCTGAGTTAGCCCTCTTTCACCTTCAAACCTGGGAGAGAAAGAGATAAGTTAACAAGATATCACCTGTGAGCTCTATGTCTTAGGAGAGCTCAGAAGCCTGGGTGCAACATTGTGATGAGAAGATGGCATTTTCAGTACAACTTTGTGCTGGCTTGGGAATTTCTGCAAGTGTTACTATTTGTGATGTTGTCTCAGTCTTAAATTAGGTGTAATGCCTTAAATCCATTTGTAATGTTCTTAGCTCTGAGCCAGGCTTTTGTGGGTCCAAATCTAATGTTAGCATCCACTTCAGCTTAGCACTAGGATGCATTTGTTAGAAGCTCCATCCTCCAGATGAGACAACCTATTGATCTCTTTCCTGGCTGCTTCTAGTGTTTGTCTAGGTCGTACCTGGAGGCTCCTTGTGTGCTCGCCAGTATCTCTTCAGGCCTGGCAAGCAGAACTGACTGTGACCTGCATATAGCTGCCATGTCTATCTATGTGTTCATAGCACATCAGCAGTGTGTGTATCTAGGAGCTATACAAACCACCTCCTTGCCTTACCACCAGCTCTGCATTTCCTGGTGCTGTAAAGCGCTTGTGTTTGCCTTAAAACACAGTCACTGGTTATAGAGAATAACTGACTTGTCGCGGCAAAAGCCACTAAAGTGATTCCAGTGAACACAGCGTTAGAGAATGATCCATGTTACCACTTTGCAGGTAGCTGTTATGGAAACTCACTTCATGGAGGAAGAAGGTCCATGCACAATGACAAGTTAATTAGGCCCTCTTGACCTTTCCTGTAAACAACTCCTGCTTAGCAGAGCATTTCAGAGCTGACTGCACACCAAAACCTGGAGAACAGCCTTCTGCAGCTTTTGTCATTGAGGGAAGAGTCTTGTAAAAGGAAATGTATTTTTGCCTTTTAAATCTGTGCTTTGCACAGATAAGGGAAATACCTGTAATAAGGCAGTGGAGATCTTGTGTTGTGGGCTTGTATGATGAACACTCATTATGAGTTATGTGATTTATGGCAATCTCTCTAACAAAACATTTCAGAATGATTGACTACATACTTTTAATTGACACAAAGAATTCTTTCCCCTGGATCAAAGATAAAACAATCAGGCTGCTCGACTGTTTAGCAGGTTTGTGCACTGTACTTTCTCTGGTAGGTCGAAGAAAGGTCCTACTCTTGGTGAATACTTTGGTCAGATTATGGAGCTGTTTTTCAAGTAGATGCTTCTGGAGCTGGAGCCTTCCTTCATGTTTTTAGACAATGGTGTCATGTTCTTCCCTGGACGTGAGTTTCTCTTATGTGTACACAGAAATGACCCCCATCCCACTTTATGATTCTATGTAGCACATGAAATAGACACCCTATTTTTATTCTCTGGCTCCCCGCGTCTGACATATGGCACCATAGAGCATTTGGGGGGCTTGGGGGCCTCTCCTCAAGGGACCTGTGTTTCCCAGTTTCATCTTACCTTTGCTGTTTGATACAACACCTAGATCGACTTTCTAATGTGTGATAAGATCTGTGATAGATTCTGATATGTGAGCAAGACAAAGCCTTGTTCATCAGGAAAGCAAATAATTTTTTTTTACTGTAGCCTGTTTTGTGGAAAGCAATTAATTAACCTCATTTGTTTAATACAAATGAACATGTTCTTGGATGGGAATTGAGATAAAATTTTTGCAGTCAACAAACAACTTTAACATTTTCAAGTAAAATATTGTCAAGCACATTAGAGAGATGAATTCAAGCTTTGGGTTTGGCAAAGGCTTTGTCCTGTGTCCCTTAGTTCAAGCAGCTGCATCCTGACAGGTATAAACTGAGGTAGGAAATACGTGCTGTTTATGAAGCATGAGATGCCTAGCCTGGGATATTTTAGGAGGAATTGGTTTTAAGAACATGCTGTGTCCACTACTGAAAAACAATGTTTCTCAAGCTATGTACTTGACATCACTAATCACTTTGGAAAAAATGCTTACTCGTTAAAGTTAAGAAATTTTACTAACTAAGAGTAGACAATAGAATTTAAGATCAAAAGTGAGGATTGACTTTTTTTCTTTTTGAGATACTGCCATTTTTAAGGAACCTAATCCAGGAAAAGACAATTATTGACTTTGGTCCTGTTAGATGGTGCCTGAAAGAATGACACTTGACAGCTGTCTCTGAAATATTCAGGCAGGAACAGACTGGATCTTTAAGGGCCCAATAACCATTCTGTTTCTGAAAAGTAAGAGTACCATTGAGCAATCTCTTTGACAAAAAGGACCTCTTTGCTGTAATAAAGTTACAGTTCTGGTTCTTTTGTTCTGCAAAATATTCACCACCTACAAATAACTGTTAGTGGAGAAAGAGTGTTCAATCGAGCAAGCCAGTCCTGCCATTGCTTTGAAGCTGTGTGGATCTTGAGCCCAGCTTGGAGACCACAGGCTGTTTTTCATTCAAATGCTACAATTGCTTTGGCTGGCAGTTAACTAGGCAAAAGGTAGAGAAGAATTGTTTGTTTTCATTACCATTAGATCACTGATGCTGCTGCTTATGCAGATTATTTCAGCAGGGCCCCTGTACATCTTTGTAGAGAAGGCACTTGAGAATATTCATCAGACTTTGTTACCCTGAATTACCGTTCTGAAGAGGTTGTCTCTTGCACTGACAATAGCTGAGGGTAGCATAAGCACCAGCCTTACTATAGCTATTTAAAATGGGGCAGTATTTCAGGCTCCCAGAGTACCTAACTGATACCAATGTAATTATCAATTCCATGCTGTGCGGAGTGAAGCAACATATATGCAGTACCAGAAAAGATAGGTTTCCACCTCACTGCTATAAGTCAAGATCCACAAATGATGAAGGACTGGAAAGATACTCCCTTGGGTCACCTCATGTGAGGGCTGAATTTGTAGACCATTAATTGATATAGCCAGCTGAGTAGTTTTGGTCATGAATTACCAGTGCAGCTTGGCTTTTTTTGAGGCTGTAGTGTTTTACTTTTAAATGATGATGATCACCTGAAATGCTTCCAGCCTCCTTCTGCTTACTGAAGGGTCGAGATTTTTGGGAAGTCCATTATTATTAACATGCACAGGATCTGTATATTTAATAAATATCTGTAGCTTAAAGCAGGGCCAAATCGGTATCTGAATTGTCTTACACAAGTTGCATTTTCTTTTTCGTTTGTGATTTCAAGTGAAGACTTCATTGGTTTGCCTGCTTACTGCATCTGCAGGATGATGCAGATCATAGAGATAAATATCTGAGTGCGCTGGGACAGCTTGGTCTTTTAGCTAACTGGAACAAAAAGTAGCATCTTCTTTTAATGGAGTTTTTTCCTTGTTGCATTTCAGACAGTTTAATTTTCAGGGTTATCGAAGGTTAAATGGGTAAAATCTTGTTACAAATGGCAGTAGCAAGCAGATACGCATGACCACAGAGATTGGGAAGTGGGTTTATAAAGGAATTATCACCAACCTGCGCTGCTGTAAGCTCTACATCTTTGTTTAGTGAAATCCACCTGCAAATTTGCGATTTGCTGCCTGGCATCTTAGATGTGATCTCCAGCAATGAGAATGGTGTCCTGGCTGGTTTTTAGAGGACCAATTATTTCCGTCATGTGTGAAAGATGAGCTTCTTTTGTAGGCTCTGCTGAGCAGGGCCTGAACTGGGACCTGAGATAATTTTCTGGGATTCTATGAGTTTTTTTCTGATTGACGCTTGAATAGGGAGAGACAGGTGTATGGGAAGGTGCAGCTTGTGTAGGAGTAATCTGAGTGAGCAATGCAGCAGAAGACAAAGGCTCTCCTTCCTGCGGGTCCTGTTCTGCCTTTGCTGTGGCTTAAGGAAGAAAGCAGTCTTTGGAACACATCTCTCTTCTGTTTTTTATCCTTCTCTGGTTGCTCTTTGAAGAAGTGCTGGTCTAACCTATCAGCAGGATAGTCAGTCACTTGCTGGGCACAGAAACAGGCCAGTCATTTGGTAGTGGCACGTATTGTATATATGGGGACTGAGGCAAAGATCTACCCTTGATGAACAGCAACCCTGACCTGCTGAAGGCAGTACAGAGGGTATGTGTTGAACTAGATGTTTAATAATTCTTTTCCATCTCCCAAACAGCAAAGACAAGTCAGTACGCTGGAGGAGTGGAAGAATTGCAGCCCCCCAACATAGCGATCACTGGCAAAGGAGATGCTTCACTGCCCTCTGTTAGGTAGTGAGAGAGGAATAGAAGCCTTTAATAGGAAAAACCATGTGGAGTCGTCAGCATGGGGTGTGTTATCAGAAAAGCAGGCGCTGGGTGGAGGAGAAATGAATGGTACAATTCATCTAAGGATAAAAAAGGGATTCAGTGAAGCTGTTGCACTGGACTCAGGGGCTGAGTGGCAGGTGGGCATAAATAACACTGGGAGCACCCCAGCAGAAGGTCGCTCGCTTACACGTGAAATATCAGTTCATTGTTTTGGTCTGCAGGACCCTCTAAGTCTGCTTTTTGTTTTTTGGTTTTTTTTTTTTTTAACTCTGAATGTGAAATGTCACTGCCAGCTGGAATTCAGACTAGTTATTACCTCTTAATCATGCTTTTAGTTTCAGGTTGTCTGGTAGCAGACTAGATTGTTCCACATCAATTGCAGGTTTTCACAACTTTAAGGACTTCTTGGACAGAATCCTGTCCTCCTTGGAGTCAGAGGAAAAATTCCTTTCTCACACAGGCTCCAGGACTTTATCTGCTTAAGCAGGGGCTGTGTGTCTGAAAAAATGCAGTCGTGTTTTAGAAATATTGCTGCTTTTAAGGAAAAAGGGAAAGAAGCAGGCTTCTGTTCTCCCCTTATTTTTGGGTTGGAGCATCATTCTTCCTAGCGATGCTGTCGGGCTGCCATGGGCAGGGTTCCCAGTTCCACCAGAGGGCCCTGCAAGTCTGCCAAAGAAGCTCCAGCAGACAGGCACCGTGCTGGCTTTTTTGTGGTTTAAATCATAACTGTGCATTTTACTAATGAGAATTATGAGTCCTTTGTATTTCGACGGGTCAGACATGGTTAGTGCACAATAAGCTTTAGCCCTTTGTACCATTTAAACCCTTTTATGTCTTAATGTTTTATTCAGTGTGTTATTTATGTGTTTTATTATCCAGTTTCTAAATATAGGGTAGCTGCAATATACAGCCCTGGCCGTAATCTCTTCAAGTAATAAGGTAGGGAAAGCAATTCAGTTGAGCAATAGGTTCCTTTTAAGACAAAAATGAGCAGAGTTCACTGTGTGAAGTTTGCTGGTATATTTGATTTTGAGAAGAAAATAGAGGAAGAAATACTTTTTTTTCCCCCCGCTTAAATAACAATGGGAACTTTCGATACATAAGACAGATTTTCAACAAATTCAGTTTGGATCCATAGCTATGTTACCAGTAAGGAGCAGTTGTTCGGTGTTAATTTAGTCTTTTCTGTGGTAAACCAGCTTCTGATATCTGGTATAGTCTCCCATGAATGTGCACTTTAACCTTGAGGAATGTGATTGTATGTGAATAGATTTGTTTATTCCACAGAGTCGGAGCAAAAAAATTGCAGATGCACTGTTGAATATGTAGGTTTTGTGTATCATATTTTGTTGTGTCTCAAAAAGCTGTTGGTGAGGGGGTTCTGTAAGGAAAAGAAGATGGAGTTTCATTTAACACACAAATGGCCAAGTCTAATGTATCAATCTGTGTAGCAGGAGGCTGAAACCAATCTCCTTCCCATAATATCTAAGTGACCTTATTTTAAAGCCCTTGGGGAAAGCTTGCAAAAATGCTGTCTTTATCTTACTCTTTTTACATTGATAACGTTTTTTATACAGCTGCTACTTGCAATAAATGATAATCTTTACATTGCATTGACCAAAATTCTTAGCAAGAAAGTCTTTTTTGCTCTTTCTGTTTTTTTTTTTTTTAATCTACTCCACCAAAACTTAGAACTGACAATATAAAAAGTTACTGTAGTTCAAATGGATACGCTTGTGCTAATGTGGTGAAAAAGAAATGGTTAGATAAGTTAAAATCTGCGAATAGGATGGAAAGCATCTTGTCCACAGTGTTAATCTGGGTGAAGTGATGAAACAGAGAGGTGGAACATGTTCTGCACAGGAGTTCTACTCTGCGTTCACGTGGAGGTCAACATGCTGAGTCCTTGGGAGGATGGATGCTTGAGCGATGGAGGCAATAGATTGAAATTTAAAGGGCTTACATTGAATTCCTTGCTTTGAAATGATTAAAAGACCTGACTAAGATGAAGTCCTGACCCTGCTGAAGTGGAAGTTTGTGATTCTTCTGTGATTTAGATTCCAGCCTGCTCTGGATGTGTCATATGGCTTTTGGTCCCAGCAGAAAAGTTAACTTCATAGTTATGATTTTATTAACGCTTAAGCCAGTCATTCTTACAGAATTCATCATTCAGTGTTTTGCAAATCACTGCCATTTTGAGGGATGGAAATTGCTTTAGGGCCTGTTCTGCTATTGATCAACATGTCTGTGCTTACTGCATTGGCTGCATTGCCACAGCCTCACAATTACATTAATTGTAATAGCAGCACAGAGCCTATCCCAAACTTTAAGTCAGATTTTAATGTAATTGTAAGGCCTTGTGCCGCTGGAAAGTTTTGTCCCAAATGAATGACTGCACAGGCTTGAATAAAAGTCCATGGAAGTGGATAGCACTTTCTGTTGATTTGGTGATTTAGGCTTAACGTGTAATTTTTTCTTTGGTGTGGGGTGATTCAGAAGCAGGCTGGGATGTGCCAACCCTCTGTGCTGGCTTCCATTTGCCTTTCATTTTGCCTGTGGATGGTGATAAAATGTGTACCCTGTATTTAAGAGAAGGAAATCAGTTGTTGTACTTGTTTGTAGCATCAAACATACTCTACCTGTGCCTACTTCACCCAGACTGTATGAGAAAAGGCTCAGCTTGGCTCTCATGCAAGTGTAGTGTTTTCCCCTGCCAGAGAGCTGCCCCTCCGTGTCAGTTTGAAAGTTTACAGCGTTGGTGTGTCTGGTGTCAAAGACATGTTTGAGCAAGCTTTTACTGACAGAAACCAGAAAATGTTTAATTAATAATGGAAGAATGGATTTTTAAGTAATATTGGAGTGTTTTGCTGGGGGAGCACCTCCAGATTGCTGCTGATAGCCCCTTGCTGCAGTTGTTTGATTTTCAGTGTTTGGCAGCGTTCTTGCATTCCTTCAGGAGAATGACAACTGCTAGAGGACAATGGATTCTAAATCAGGAGATTATAGATGTCTTGTAGGGTTCAGCAGGGTAATCTCTCCTCATCAGACTGGAGATGCTATCCATCAGCACAGTAGTGGAGGCTACACCTGACATTCATTATCTTCAAGGGTGGCAATCTGTTAACGATACCTCACAAATGACAGAAGTTATGGGTGGAAAATTCTAGGATCAACATTTCTATTGCTTAGTGTTTGGCCTGCCTTTATTTATTTATTTTTCTTTATTTACTTCTACTTTTTTTCCCCTCTGATGGACAGCATCCATATGCCTTCAATGCAGTTATGTTCACTATTCTTTTGATTTCTCTTGTTGTTTTAACAAATAATCACCAGATAAGTGTGAGACGTGATTTATCTCAGCATTATTTAGACTTTGTCTTTCTGATATCAATTCTTTTATTAGTTTTACACCTGTGGTTCTTTAAAGTAGCATCCCTGATGATACTTTGGAATAAACAGATCTCTGTTACTGTCTTTTTTGCAGAAATTGTTGCAAATTAGTTCGGTGTGTTATACTTCTGGGGTGGAACGGCAGGATCTGTGTATAAAAGATCATGGTTGTGTTAACAGGTGTTTGTTGAGCATTGCATGGAGCTGATTTTAGTTTTCTGTTGGCTGTTAATGCCTGATAACAAAAATGGAACTGTAAGTAATTTTAAAGCAAAAATTAAAATATATCTCTCTGTTATATAAATCCAGTTCTGTTGGAGTTCACACTGTTGGGTCACTGAGGAATTAAAAGGTAACTGGTATTTTTATTTTCAGTGTTTCTAAATACATCTTGATTAAAAAGAAAACAGAAGTCAGATTGCACTGGAAGTTGCCTTTTAGGACTGATGCTTTCTTGACTGTGTGTCCAAATGAGCTGTCTGTTTTTTGGGAGTGCCCACTCGTAATAGAGTTTAATAATTTACTTGCATTGACATAATATTTCAGATTTTGTTCTACTACCAAGACTTCAGAAAAGGGGAGGGAAACAACACAGAATTTAACTATCAGATCTATACTTATTTTTTTTGTTGTTGTTGGAAGTGCATAGGAAAACCCACTAGTTTGACATTTTGTTTGGACGTACTGTTGTGAGTGTACTGATTTTCTCCTCCTGCCACACTATTTTTACTGGAAATACAAAACCGCCACAACTTTGTGTAGACTTTCTTTAGAAATGGGAGTGAAACTGCCGCCCTCAGCAAAATGCAATTTACTGCAAGGGATGCCACAGTCCCCAAACAAGGAGCCAAGGTAATTAGTCTGCAACTGACAAATAAGTCTGCTGTGCTAATGTAAAGAAACATCCTTTTATCAGACTGTATCACATGGTAGTTTGTGCCAAGCTAGAGAGAAAAGAGAGTTTACTCTGAAAACGTGTTGTCTTCCAGGGGAACAAATCTAATCCAACAGTGACTATGGAAAGCGTTTCCTGACCCTTCCCCAGTATCAAGGGGTTTGGATTAACTGAATACTGGATCAGAATCAAGACCTGAGTAGGGTTTTTGCAAAATCATTTCCATTTTTCTTTCAGCTGTAGCAAGAACTGTGTCAAAACAGCATAAAAAGAACTACGGCTGCAGCGTGACCAGTTTACCAGAGGGATAAAGGTGATCCAGCATTCTCTCTGTATTGCCTCTCAACAAAAGAGAAGGGTCTTTGCCCCAAGTGCCTCAATCTAAATAAACAGCGATATGCTGGAGTAATTCTGCTCTGGCAGCCAGACTTGCTGAAATCAGAGCAATACAAGGTGTTTGTCAGTAGAACACGACGTGCTTTACAAATGAAGTGTGATTATTCTCATTTAACAGATGGGGGGCTGAAACACACATGTGTGCATGGTGAGTGCTTCCAGGTCTTGGGAACAAATTGGACTCAGTTGCAGAACAGTGCTAGAGGTTATATTTAGATTGCCTTGCCTGGGACTTGGCGACTGGGCTACTATTTATGCAAACAACACAGAGTGGTACTTAAATACCATCATTGCACTGTGCTGGCCAGCTACAGGGAAGGAGGTACACACCTTTCAAAGCTGACAAGTGATGGGTAACCTTCTTCTCAAACTTATTTCCAGTATTTCCTAGTTCAGAGTCCATTAGCAGAGTTGGTCAAAAGGCCATGCAAAGAAAGAGCATTTAAAAATTATTATTAACATTTTGCATTGAATGCTAAAAACTTTATTCTTACAGTTATTAAGTTTTGCTTACTTTTTTTTTTTTATGGAGCATGACATGGTCTTTCAGTCTGAGATCTGTTTAGATAATAAACAGTATTAGCAAGGTCATTCCCTGGAGAAGGAAAAACTGCATATAATGAAATGATAAATTCATTCAAAGGACTAACAATGGAAAGATATTTGGTTTTGTGGCAGCCTCAGCAGATGGTTGTAGTGAGACGATTCAGGGTTGCTAATTGCCACTGCTCTTATATTAGCAGATTCACTAAGAACTGGTTTACAATTTACCTGTAGAGATGGGGGAGAGAAGTAGTGAGGTCCTTCTGTCTTAGATGAGGTGATAATACAGTCATTTAATACCAACAGGATGATAGAAACCTTAATACAATCAACTCCTAAGACAGAACCAAGATGTGGACCATTCTGGTTCCTGCAAAACAATAAGGTTTTTTTGGTGAGACATTCCTTGTAAAGATGGCATGACTGCTTATCTGAAGAACAACGTTATAGTCTTAAATGAAAACAAAGATACTTTTGATCTCTTCTGGAGGTACCACACCAGGCGAGAAGCATGAAATAAAGTTGCTCATCAGTGGAGTTATCTGAGTTTTGTAGTGTGTTTAGAAGCCTGCATTTTAAGAAGTGAATTAGACTAGCATATTTGTATGTATCTCAGATCTTAATTCCATTTTGTGTTAATGGATTTCTTAAATATCCATATCTTCCCTCTTTACCTTCTTTTCTGTAGCTTTTTGAAAATCAATAAGTAGTATTTTTTTTTAAAAAGTCATTGATGTAATGACATACATATGTAAATATAGCATGAAGCAAAGAATTGAATATAAAATCAAGACAGTATGAAATATGCACAGATAAACACTGTGCTTCAGTAAGAGTGTAAATAAAGAACAATATCCAATAGTAAAGTGCTCTCTGGGGCAATGAGAGCTACTTGTCATTTTTTGCATAAATCTGATGACTGAAGCTATCTGCTCTGTGAGGGAAAGATAAAGTCAGGCTGATTGATAGAGTGAACAGGACATGACAGTCTTCAAGGAAGAAGAAAGGCAGAAAGCACTTTCATTAGAGATGGGATCTCATGATGTTGTTGAGCAATTGATAAGTCAATTGAAATTAAAAAAGAACATTTAAATTATAGGATGATGAAATGAGAAGGAGATAAATAGGTTTGTGCTAATAATTACATACCCTCTTGACTAGAATCAGAGATTAAATAACGTATTGTGTGTTTTCAGTTAATTCTGCTGTCCTGTATCCAAACAAGTGTTAAAGTTTAAAATGTGGTTAAGTAATAACTTGGTAGAAATGTGCAAAGGCTGAGATCATTCATGTTGTGTGCTATGCAAGTCTTGCCTGTGCTATGTTTGTATGGCTGTGTGAATTACCAAGGCTTTAATGCTACAGGTAATTGTTTTTAAAGGTTTTCATGTTTTGGTATAGAGGCAAATCAAGGACATCTGTTTACTGACAAGGCATAACTACCTTAAATTAATCCTCCTGAAATTAAGCAGTGAGAGGGTCCTGGGCTCGGTGTCTTCTCAGGCAGAGCAGAACTGAACA
Organism: Phaenicophaeus curvirostris; assembly: GCF_032191515.1. Classification (NCBI taxonomy): domain Eukaryota; kingdom Metazoa; phylum Chordata; class Aves; order Cuculiformes; family Cuculidae; genus Phaenicophaeus; species Phaenicophaeus curvirostris. The sequence continues at coordinate 8,660,775 of NC_091402.1, read as the reverse complement.
TATGGCACAAAATAAAAGTAGATATATTTGCATATTCTCTCTAAAAAGCTGACTTGGTGCCTGGTGCAACATGTAGTAAGTAATCACAGGGCAGCTCTAAGTTTTGTCTGTGACCCCAGAAGAATGTTATTCATAGCACCCAGGAGTTGCTAAAGAGTAGAGGGGTTCTGTTTGTATCCCTGCTTATCAGGATGGTTAACTGTACAAGAAAGACAATGTGTCTCAGTTTTTCCAACTGGTATACAAACCACAAGATAGTCAAAGAGTTAGGCTGATGTTAATAAGTCCTTAGCAGTCAAAACAGATGAAACGTGAATTGTGATTCTTCTGTTCTGCTGATGTCGTAGTTGAATGTCAGTACTGCTAAACAGTGTTTATTGGGCCACAGGTTACCTATTTCCTCCCATACACCAAATGGAAAGCTTCATCCCACTACTGCTTCCACTACTGCTCTTTGGGAGAGCTCTGAACAACGGTATTTGATGCTGGAGATTAAATGATAATTTTTTCTAAGGTTGCCTGTAGTAATTTTACTAGAAATAGTATGAAGATACGAAAAATATGGTCATAGAGGACCAAGTGTCAGTCTTGGCAGCATCTCACAAAGCAGAGTGCTGATTATGCAGCTGGACTGCTGAGGAAAGGTTTGTTTAGTCCCAGTTCAGCCCACTTCTCTCTGCTTCCCTCCTGTCCTCCTTGATTTGCTAGAGGAGCTCTTGCCTATTGATGTCTTGCTGTAGAGTCCTATTAGCGTCAGACATTTATCTTCTTCATGCATTGCTCTGGAGACTGTACTCTGACAACTTGAGTTTGCTTTAAATTGTTGTCACTGCCTCTGCTTCATCATCCACAAGTAATGTTGATAATGAAAACGTTATGCTATCATTTACCAGGTCTGAGGCCTTCTGTTATCTATGAGGGGATGCTAGGTTGATAGCAGAGTATTTTGCTCTACACATCTATATTCTGAGCTCCATAGTACAGAAACAAGGAAGATATGGGCTTTTAAAGCCAGATTTAACAACATATTTAGATACCAATCACTGCAGGTTAGCAGCCAATAGGATTTTTCAAATGTGTGAATATAAGGTGGTTGCTGAACTTCTGTTTTAACTACAAAGAAGTATGTAGATTTTTGATGGTATAAGCTGAGATCCTGCGTGTTAAAAAGCTCTGTGTAACCAACCCTTTGTCACCTCAAGCATCTTAAAACAGCTAAACAGCTGCAGGATCAAAGCGTATCAGGTCTGTAGAATGATTTCATGGGCAGCACTAGAAATGAGCTGGAGCAGCGGAGTTCTTTGGTTCTTGCACAGGATGGTGCAGATTGTTAGAAAAATTTATTATTCAGCACCTGTTTTATTTTACTTTCTTTGAAAACTTTTCCCTTGGTAGCCATTGGCAGCAAAGTGCAAAATAAGCACCAATCTGAGAGTGACTCGGGCTCAGACCTTATTAACCATGGACCTTTACTCGTGCTTCCTACTCAGTCTCCCCACTGGATGGCAGCAGCAGAACACATCCTCGTAGTCTTTTTTTTTTTCTGATTAAGTAGTGGGACTGTTCATGTTAGAACATATTCTCCCAGCTTTCACATGACTTTCTCCCTACTTAATCTTCTGTTATTTACACCTTTGTATCCAGGAGAGGCACAGCTTGGTTTTCGGTTCCCTCCTCTCACAGTGTCCGAGGATGCGCGTTGCTGTAGTAGCTCTTCAAAAAACCAAGGACTAGGTGATGTGCCCATGAACCTGGTGTGGCTCACACTGCAACAATGACCAGCTCAGCTCACTGAACACCAAGTAGAACTTTAGCTGGAAAGGGAGCTGAAACTGAGCATGAGCTTTTCCCTTCCCACTTTTATTAGGCTCTATCAAGAGCAATTAAAACAGGCAGGTATTTACTGCCAGATAGTGTGGACAAATAATTTAATTTCCCACTGCTTAAAAAATGATCCGCATCTTAGCAGGCTTTGTAATTAGATTCGACCTTGAGCAATCCCACATTCCTCATGCTGCTTGAAGTAGCACCTGAATGTTTGAGTCTGTTTATTTAAAATGTAAATTATATTACTTAAAATTTGTAACATCATCTTGCATAGCATTGTGCCTTTAGAACATAACATATTTCTTAACTAAATGTCATTATTTTATGCTGAGTGCCTGGACCCACAATACTTTATATGCGTGCCAGCATTTAAATGGGATCCAGCTCACCTCTGAGGCTAACAATCCATTAAGATGAAAGTGTGGGCTGTTCACCTTAGTGTCAGTGCTGTATTTTTCAGCTATTTGTGTGCTGAGTCTGTACAGTAAAAGAGATTGGTACAGTTAAGTTTCTCGCTGCAGTATGAGAAAGTCCCATAAAAATTAAAATTCCATTGATGGTGACATTTTTCGGTATCTAGATAGAGACTGGACTTGCAGAACTAGATCTCTTCTATGTTTTTGACTTCTGGTCTCTTGCAACTAGATGCTGAGAGTCTGTACATATTTTTTCATTTATTCCTGATTATTTAGTAAAGACTCCAGCTGAAATGACAGTAAATATCACACCTTCTTTCTCAGGAGGTGGTGCTAATTTTAGGAGGAAATATTTGTATTTATTAGGGACTCCTTATGGTATTAAGTGGGCAGAATAAAGATAGTGCTATTTGGTGCGAGCAGGAAACGTTGAAACACAGTTTCCCCAGAGCAAAAGAGCCCCTAAATGCTGTAGCAGTGGCACCCAGTGGCTGTGATGTTAACCGTAGTTCCTCAGTAGCTCCTTTTGGATATGTAGGAGACACTTAATCCTAGCCACAGGTTCTAGTGATGATGCTAGACTAGAATGTGGAGATAATAAAGTAAGGAAAATTATTATGTGGGGGAAAATACAAGCTTGGAGTTGGTACAGCTTCTGTTCTGACCCTCAGTCTTGGAAACAAAATTTTGGCTACTACTTCACCTCCTCCTGAACTTGCTTTCAGATACAGTGACACAAACCTGTTGGAAACTTATCAACACAAGTCATGTGCACTGGCTGAATTATTATCTGGTGCTGTGCTATGGAAACTGGGGCCCTTCGACTTATGGGACTGTTCCAGCTGTAATTTATCTGGTTGACTTACAAACATAATGGAAAAATTACTTTGAAGACGGATTTGTTAGAAATAAAGAAATCTCTTAATTAGGGTTAATATATCACTCAAAGAAGGTAACTACTTAGCATTATTAATCTGGCTCCTTGACTGACCTTTCGGGACTAGTGGTGTGTATGCTACAGGTGACAGACGATGGAAGATCCAAGCAGAGGACAGAACACCTCTAGCTGGCAGACGCATGAAATAATCCACATAAAATTGGGGTGTTTAAGAGTAGCTTGGGAATTTTAAGGGCAACACAATGTAGATATGTACTAGGATTATCTCCTGTACCTTCACTAGGAAATGATAGAGTATAATTAAGAGATGTTTTATGTAGCTGAAATAGTTGTGTAAAAAGTCTGCTGTTAAGTAGATCCTTATGTTGATGTCTTATTCAAAGTATCGGGATTAGCTACAGGTGGCAATAACAGCGCTGTTGGTTTTGTCCTGAGTAAGTTGTTTCTTCCTTCCCTTTGGTCATGTTGTTCCATTTCAGTTTGCTCTTGTGTATTGTGATGCTTGTCAATCCAACAGTCCAACATCTTCTATATTAATTGGGAAATGCTTCAGACTAAATGGAACTGGGACTGTTGAAGAGGAAAAGAGATGGTTGACTCTCCTGTGTTCAGTGAGATTGTTTATTTCACAGTGTTCCCCCAAATGGGAGCCATGTGGACATCATGCATTTCAAACACCTCTCAACCCTGAAGGACTTAAAGCCCTGAAGGAGCAAGACATAAGTAATTTCGCAGTCCCTCTAACTGTCGCTGACAGAATGTTGGTTTTCATGGCATTGCCACTGTGAAACAGGCAAGATTGTGGGACAATGCCACGTGGCCTGCAATGACTGAGAAACAGGAGCAAGTATTCCATTAGCTTTAAAAGTCCAGTGAAGGCATATGTGGGCAGCTGTTTTTGACTGCAAGCTGTAGCTTGTGTGTCAGTGTGGACTGTGATCACAATACTGGGGTCCATCCCTCCCAGCACAGCCATTGCCATTCTGAAATGACAGGGAATCACTGGTGACAGCTTGCCTAGCGCATCTCCTTAATCTTGTTTCATGTTCAGTGCTGAAGTTATAAGATGTATTTAGCAGTATTCCATAAATAATTGCAAGCTGAGAAGTGAATAACGATGGAAAGTAACTATATGAGTAGCCAGATCATATAACTGCAATACTAGGTGTGACCAATAAGGACTTACGCCAGGTCGCTTGCAGAGTTGCCATTTTGAACTTCCTTGAAACCTAGAGGAAGTCTAATTTGAGAAATTTTATGGATTTCTTTATGTAATAGTTCTAAGAAGCCTTGCCCCCAGTGACCTAATTATGTCACCTGCATGCTGCACAACTTTGTACTGAAGCAAGACTGCCACGAGGTATGTGAGCTTTGTAGTGAATTTTTTTTTGTAAATTGGATTTAATCTTTTCTTCCCCATTCCTCCCCCCTCCGCCCCTGCAACCAGTGCAAGCTGCTGACTTTAACATTTTACCTGAGTGTGGAAGCTCCACTGATTTTTTGGCTTTTTTTTTTTCTTTTCAAAAGGCCAAAGATGCAATGATAAAACTCGTTTGTCTCTTTAATCGTTACCTTGTAATTAGAACTAAGAGAGGCTGGAAAAAGATGCCAGGCAAGTAAGCTCTTTTCCTTTAAAAGCTCTCCGGGCACATAACTGAGCCTTGGGAGAGCTTTAAAGAAAAGCAGTAATGAAAATCCTGCAGAAAAGGAAAAATAAGCCAACAAAATGAAGACTTAAGTATGCTAGTTTTATTCAGGACTGGGGGTAAAAAAAGACTCTTACACCTCCTGGATTCATTCTCAGATAAAATGTTTGAATCACTAATTATTTTGAAACATTCTTTTTGTACAGATGAGCTTCCCTCTTTGTTTCTGCCCCACTGATTTCCCGAGTACTGAGATTTTAGGTGACTGAAGGTCACCTTGACTGAAGGTTGACCTTGTTTGGGGGTTTGTAATAATTTTATTTCAACTTTGAACTTTGTTTGAAAATTGGGTTTTTTTCTACTGAGAGATTAGTAATTTTCATGAAGTTTTGTTTTTCTAGAAGGCAGAGCACCATAACACAACCTCCAAATATTTAAATGTTAGAAATCTGATAACTTGACTTTAGGCACTTGACTCAGGAAATCTTTAAAAAGTCCACATCTTTCATTCAGGCAGAGCACTGAGTTAGAAAAAAAAGCACAGTCACAGTCATCCTTGTTTATACCTAAAAAGAAGGTGATTGTTGTGGTGAGAGAGAATGGCAAAGTGCTGGTCTCTGGAGAAGCTGAAATAACAATGCTTATCATGCCTTTGGGCAGGATTCTGCAGTTTTAGGTCACTAGATTTCCAACAGTAGAACAATGCAAAGCTGCATTTGTGCATGGATCTGCTGATAGGATTGCTTTAGCACAGCAGATTTTTTCTTTCTAGGAAACGCGTATATAAAATTTCCATTATTTGTTTCTTTCTGAATGCATCTAACATCACCAGCAAAGAGAACTCTGAAGCCTTCCTTTTGCTAGCTGATCCTCATGGATCAGGGCCCCATGATATCTCCTCTTAGTGGCTTTTTCCTTACTCTTCAACAACATTTGTTGTATAAATACTATTTTGTAGATTCAAAATAATGACTCTGAACATTGTTCTCATAGTCAGACACTGCAGAACAAAACTGCATTTTCTGTTTGCATATCATGCTGCATGTGAGACTTCTGGTTTTGTGTTCCATGGAACATAAGCCTCATCCTGTGCTTGCATTCCTGAGGACGAATGGAAACAGATGTTTCTGAACAAGATCTCTTTTGATAAACCAGGTATCAGTTAAAAATGAAACTCAAGCTCTTTTTCACTTACGCTAGACTAAAATTTAGTCTTTTAAGGAAGAGTTATCCAGGTAAATACACTGGGCCTTAGCTGTTATTGCATGAAACTGGATTATTCCCTGTCCCCTGGTGGGGCTGTGAATGGTTACCTTCCCCTCATTTCTCTCGGTTTGGATGGGGAAGATTCCAGAAGTAGTTTTCACCCCCTGTTGTTTAGTAACTCTCCTTTGGGGTATTTGAAGTGGTTTGAGTTTTTTCCTTGTGTTCTGTAGCTTAGTGAAGGCTACTTTCTCTACTCTCTTAGCTGGAGGAAAAAGCTGAAGATCAAAGCGACATGCCCTCCATGGTCTGAAGAGAGGACAAACAGCAGCTACGATTTGTGAGCTGAATTGTGAATGATGGAGATTCTTGTATTTTTAAAACTGAATTTTGTAAACTACCAATTGGCCATCGTCAAGGGTAATCTCAAGTGTGCACCTAACTTACATGTATTAGTTTTTCCAGTGATGTCAATGAACTCAATGGGCATGACTTTTTTATTACCTGTGCCATCACACAGTCACTGCCCTGGTATAAATCCTATCATTTGGACATCAGCAAGCAGCTGTAAACCTGTATTCCTTATTGCTCCCTTGTAACTGTGTGCTGTGATGCAGCTCAGCATGCAGATTTTTGAGTAAGGAGAGGCAATAGTTTTCAACATAAACAAGTCCGCTGGGTCACATTAACCTCCTTCAGTCTCTGTGTTAAATAATTAAAATAAACTTGGTAGCGTTTAACTATACGTATTTAGAGGCTTACTGGAGAAGCTTATTAGTTCAATACAGTGTCTTAAACCTTTCCGAGCTCAAGGATCCCTTATTAAATATTTAGTGCATATTGCTGAAAAAGTCAAGATTTGCTTTATTTTTTAGAGACGATTCCTATTATCAAAATTCTTGCAGCCCTTAAAATACTGGCCATCTATAAATAGTACTTTTCTCGAGCTGTCATATCTTGCCACCAAGGAGCATTTTACCTTAGTACTGATTTAATAGTACCTCGGGAATTAATACTTGTAGAAGGCATCCTTGCTGTATTCTATAGAACTATCTCAAATACCTTTCTAAGCAATTCATTTGACAGCAGCTCCTTCAGATAGAAAGATGATGCGTGTCAGCCGCTGACTGTGGTTTGGAGATGTCAATTTTTCTCCTGTTCTGTTTCCAAAACTGTCAAAATGAAATTAGCTAATTGGCGAGTATTTTTGTGTAGTTGCTGTGGGATAGTAATTATTGGTGACAAGGGCTGCTGGTTGTGTGTTAATACAGTACAACAAAACCTAAAATCTGAAAATATAAGGCATACTGCACTCCTATTATGACTAGTCATTTTACTATAGCCTGACTTGCTATAGATTCAGACCCTCAAGTTCAAGGTTGTCTTGCCAGGAGAGAGAAGATTTTGCTTTGTACACAGCAGAGTTTTATAAGACTTGCCATATAGCTGAGCAGAGGCAGCTTAGTGGATTAAAATAGCATCAGTGATATCTCTTGTCTCTAGGGTAATGAGTTACGAGCACAGCAAAGACCTCCAGGAAGGGATTTTGTTTCTCTGGAATTTCTATTAGATGATACTGTATAGTAAACAAATAACAAATCGTTTCACTGAGTCCCTCCTAATTTTGTCTAATTGCCTGCCTTGATTCAGTACTGGTGAAGATAAGACATAAGGCACGTTGCATTTACTTTTACACACAAGGACTGATTGCTTACTAAAAGAAGCTAGACTGTGTTTTCTCTCTGTTGTTTCTCTCTGTACCTGGAAAACGGTCAATCCTTGCCACAGGCTTTTCTTTAAAGATTTTAATTCAGTCTTTACTGTGTTGTTCCATGGTCTGAGGTGGCATCTGAGAGAAAGTCCCTGTTCAGTGTCAGTAAAAGCATCGGCTTAGTAGTGTGAAGCTATCTGGGCAAGCCATTTACAGGATCCTGCAAACAAAGATGTTCTCTGCTTCTGAGCCTCTATATATTGTCTGCGTGCCTTGAAACGTAAACTATCTACTAGTCTGCCTCTATCCAAATGCTTAAAATTATCAAAAAGCTGACAAAGGATAATGTGTTGGACTGGCAGCATGTTAAATCTCTAATATATCATCCCAATAATTGCCATCCATCTCTCATCTGAAACTTACTTTGTCCTTAATCAGTGACTTGTTAACAGTCATAACACTGTTCTCTCTAGCATTAGGAAGGACGTGTGAGAAATTCTTTTAAAGAAGGTAGTCCTAATCTTCACAAGATACTTCATGCCCAAATATATCTGGTTTTTTTCACTGTGGTATTTTTGTGCTTTATGAGGTATTAATTAACTCACATTTCCTCTTCTCTGCTGGTATTTTTACTGAAATTTGATAAACATGTAATAAGTTTATTTTTTTAAAAAAAATCCCTCTGGTTTAAACTCACAGGAACATTAAAAGAAATAGATATCTATTCTCTCTTTACCAAATGTCAGTCTTGTCTTTTTTTTTTTTTTTAAATAGCTATACATTACCAAAGTTCCTGATAAAATGTCAATGATTTCACTCACTTTTTCTTTTCATTTATTTTATGATTTTAGAGAGACTGCACCTTTTAATTTCAGGGAGCAAAATGCTTTCCTGCAGGAAATAAATGATGCTGTTTTTTTCTAGTCCATTGAAAGTAACTGTCAAGTTTGTTGCCAAATAACATGTCTGATTTCATGTGTAATAGTTAGCAAAATTTAATGAGTACAAACTGAAAAATGGAATAGGGCACGTTCTCAGTAGGAGGGTAGCTGAGTTCTTCTTTTGACACACCCCGTCGTTCATGTTATTGTGAAAGATAACTATAGGTGGCCATTCAGAGCTCTCAGTGCCTCACCTGTCTTAAAAAATCAATGTGAAGCCAGGGCACCTTGGAAACGAACCCACCCCAGCTCACAGTCTGAACAGATTTCAAGAGGAGAGAAAAAGGGCAGTCTTTGTAGTTAACAAGAGAGCGTTGGTGGTCTGAGATTTTTACTACTGGTATTTAAGGTACTTGATATTTAAGGTATGTAAAACTCAGGAAGGGAGTGAAATTAATATAAAACACAGTGATTGAGTCCTTAAGGTGCCTAACACTGTTGCAGTCAGTTTGGAAGCCATACTTGAAACATTCTCTGAGCTTTTCTGCTGGGAAATTCCAATTCTGCCAGCAGGAATCATCTAAACACAGTGTGCTATGGCCTAAGTGGGCTCTATGGAGAGGTGGCAGGCAAGTCCTTGAGAACTATCACACTTTTGTTTGAGTGTTTCACCCCTGACCAGTGCAGAATGTGTGGCTCAGAGACTCTCTTGTGGATGGATCTCTCTTAGAGTTGCCCTTGTACTTGGGCTATGACATTTGCCTACGTCATTGTGATGATTCGGCTATTCACGTCTTATCCCTAGGATGTGTTACAGTTAAAATAGTCCCTGAGAAAAAGGAGATGCTGAAATGTGTCGTTTGGCCATCCCATACCTAGAATATATAAGCCCTAAGAATGAACGTATATTCTGGTGCTTCCCTGCACCAGATATTTTAAGTGAGATAGATGTTTTTCAAGGTTATATCTGAAGGTCTAAACCTTGTAAACCAATGCTCTGTGTAACTTGGAGTTAGGGATACTCTATACACCACCAGGTTAAATTCTGAATGTATTGACTGTCAGCTCATTGGTCGAGCTTGCTATGCATTTTGGAGTTGTTGTGATAGATCATTATTTTTCAGCTTCTTGGAGCACAGGATGCTTGGAAGCTGAGAGTGGAAAACATGATTTCCTGTTTATAAGTGAACTCTTTTGAGGTTATGTTGTTGAAAACAGATAGCTTCTCAGCTAAGGGCACTTCCGAAGTGTACATATTTATGATAACCTCAGGCCATCTGCCGCCAATTTCAGAATGAATAAAAATACTCATCCTAGGTGCATCATTTCTTATCACAGCCAGTGATTTACAACAGAATGTGTCTTTCACTGTATTTTATTGTTTTAAACCCAATAACTATTTTATGTATTTCTGTTCTAGGATCTTTTAAATCTTCCTCCTCTCTTGACTCTCCCTTACCTTTTGCCCAAGAACAAGAGGTAATCTTGCCTTATCTTCTCTACTGCCATTTTTATAGTCTCAGAAGCAACATCTTGGAGAACTCAATTAAAATTTCCTCTTATTTAATATGAAATACATGAGTAAAAAGTAAATGACTTGGTTCGAAGTATTTAAACATGAAGCTTGTAGGCAATAGGGCATATATATAAATGACAAAAAGACTTTTGAAAAGCCATTTCTTCATCAACATTTTTATGCTGAATAATGAAAATTGCTGTGGTTGTGGTTTTCTTTCTGGCTGTCTCCTTCCTTCAGAGGAAGTCTCCTTCCGGTAACAGAATTTCTGCTGTTTTCTTGTATTGACCTGTCCGGGTAAGATAAATGTGATTCTGGCCAGGTTTGCTGCTGAGAACTATCTGCTAAGCAGCAATGATGTTGTCAGACTTGAGTGCTGTGGTGTGGGCACTGGAGGGACTTCAGCAGAGGGAAGCTCTACAATAGTTACTGTTTAAAGGGGAGGCTAGACAAAGAACAAGGTGAGGGTGGCACTCCAACCACACATGGTGTTATAGAAAGCTCTGAAAGCAGTAGCAGTTGAACTGACATGAGCAGAAGTCTTTTTCCATGGCCTATCCAGCAGTGTGCAAGTGTGTTGTATAGACAATGAAGGACTTCACAGCTCATTGATGACAATGGCACTAGCGCGGTTGTTGTTGACTCTTGCTGCTATGATTTACCAAAGGTTAAACTCTCCATTTCTTGGGTTCCCAGGACTTTCAAGCAAGAGGTCTTGCAGAGGAATCTGCCTTTATAGAGCTGCTACTACTCTGTAGAGCAGCTATCATATGTGAGCAATGCATATTGGTCCTTCTAATCCTGTTCCTGGTGGGATGCCTGAGATAAAGGAAGTACCAGAAGGACACCTTATATAATCTGACAATGTCCACAGATTTTCAAAGTTAGTTAATATTCTGAAAATGTATCTTACCAGAGAGGCAGTGCATACTTTAAGATCAAGAAAAGCCAACCACAAGAGCAGAAACTGTTTTCTAATGAGACAAAGTCATTGCAGTTTTTTGAAGGTAAGAAAAATAAGCAGTGTAACTGTTGATTTGACTTTTTTTTTTTTTGAGAATATGATCAGAAGAAACATTTTTAAAGTTTCTCCTTTGCAAAATGCACATTGCAAGAGGAAAAAAACCCCAACCATTTTAATTAGGGTACCATTTAGTGGAACTAATGACAACTATACCGGGTCACCTTTAATCTTATTCAGACAGGGGAGATGGTGGAGCATTGCCGTTAAAGTCAATGGCTCTTGGGGGAGTCTACCCAGCATTGTGTAAGATAATGGTGTGCCCTCTCCTGCCGCCTGTGGCTGCTCCATTATCCTTGAAAGCAGCCGTCAAATTTGCACAGATTTAACAGGAACATCTGCTTCTCTCCCCTGGTTGTTTCTTTCACATCTGCAGTGGTTGTGGCAGGGCACATGCTCTTCTTCATTCACCCTTGTTTCTTTGACCTTTCCTGTGGCTCATTTTTTATGCTCTGCCTCCTTAATGACTGTTCTAATTCATCTCTCTATTTGCTGATAGTCTCATTAGGGCCAAGGGAAAATTCACCAGGTGAGGAAGCCTGTTGTTTTCTGTTAAGAATAAAAGTTTGTCAAATCTGACAAGCTAGCTGGGATACTTTAGGAAGACAATTTAACTACACTGTTTCTGCAACTTGCCTGGTTGTGACAAGTGTTCCTGCTAAAAAGGGTAATCCCTCTATTCTGAAGTGAATGAAATGTATCTTCTTTTCTGACTGACTCGGTGTCTTTTTTGACCCAGGTGGAGAAAAATATCCAAGTGTCTTCCTGGTATTTAAACATCGCATTTGTGTTAACTTAAAATAAATTTCTTTTCAACATAAAACTGGACATCTAAAAGCCCTTGGGAATCGTAAGACTTCCTCTTCAATTCTACCTTCTTTGAGCCTCTAATCCAGATATGCTCTGGCAAGTGTCCTGAGACTAAGCCAGTGACTGTCTTACTACATACAGATGAATAGAAGCGTTGTTGTTGCATCTGCTACATCACATAAGAAATGTGCTTAGTTATCAGGTAGCAAATTTCCATCTCATGGTAGAAAAAAACTCTTCCAAATACAATAATCTGCAAGAGTCAAGAGCCTTCTTAGTCCTTTGAGTGATGACATATGATTCAAGGATTATATTGTCGGACTTTCTCCCAGAGTTGTAGTCTCTTTCTGTCAAAGCTAAGACATGGTATGGAGGGAGACTTCTAATATTACTCCCTAGTCTGTTCCTGTTGTGCAAGTTACAGGATACAGTGGCTTCTGTGCCATTTTTTGAGTTATATTTTTATTTTTCACCTTAAGCTGAATGGCTTAATTAAAATGGAAAACCTACCTAATGGTTGTGAAGGACTTCCCATTTTAATAAATATGGAAGAAAAGTTGGATTCTCAGGTGCTTGGGAGGGAGATCTGTGGATCACAAAAACAATTTCTTTACTTCTAGTTCTTCCATTTCTGAAAGAGATCTGCTAGCAGTCTATTTTTACTGATTCACATAGATTTTTTTAATAGCAACTCACATTTTAAGCCTGAATGAAATATCTTTGTTGTTGCTAGTTTCTAAATGAAAAACGCCAAAGTTGGGTAGAACAAGCAGTACGCTGCCTGTGGAAAGGCCATTTGCTGCATGAGATCCTAGGGTCAGTGATGTAAATAACATGGAGGAAATAAAGTGGAAGATCAACATAGGATGTGTGTTGTGGCAGCACCCATTTGTGCATCCACCAAGCTATTGAGCACAGATCTCCAGCTGTGGCTTTCCAAACTGCCCTTCCTGGGATTTTCTTGGATTACAGCCTGCAACAGAGAGGTCAAAATTGTAGTTTTGCACCTTCTCTTTTCAGTACAGAAGATGATAAAGTGAAAGTTGAGAGGCTCAACCTTGAAAAGAAAAAGGTATTAATTGTGAAGCTTTGAAAGAGAGTCATCAGTATGAAATAAGAAATGTACAGATGCTCACAACTTATGAATTCTGACTTTCTTTTTAATTATTATTTTATCATTAGCTGTAAAACTCAGGGTTGAGTTATAATGTGGGCCTATGGGAAATGGTTATGGGATTCTGATTCTCATTTTATTTGATTGTGACTGTATTTTATTGTCTCTTTCACTGTTAAAGTATAGCATAAAATGATGGGCATTCTGCAGGCTTATTTTTTCTATGTAAGAAAAACCATATTATTCAATAATCCTAACTGAAATAAGTCTGTTGGCATTCTGGAAACCTCACTTATGCTTTGCATTTACAGATACAATCGTTAAGTCAACTTAAGTTCAATTAGCTGTCCAGCCAGGTTGGATACAGTCTACACATGCTGAAACTATTTTAAAATTCTCATGCTGCTCAGAATTAAAAATGCATTTCTGCAATTTAGTTTTATGTCTTGTTATTGCTTAACTGGCAGCTGGATCTTATACTTGGACTTCTACAATGCTTTTCTTGTCCATTCCATTGGAATAAACCCAAGATAATCATTACAGGTGTATAAAACCTGATATAAAACGAGGCAAACTGAAAATAATTCATCAGTGGTGATCAAGACTTAGGGGCTTTCCTAGGGATTAAAGACCAGCTGAGAAGCTGCTGGCCTCGTGCCCAGTGCATTAACCAATCTGATTGCTTGTAACTTTCTTCGAAATTCTATTGCATGAAAATTTCATCTCATTTCAGCAATGAAGCGTATCATTCAAATTCACGAATTATCCACTGGTTCTGTTTTTCAAAAAAGACAATTCTAGTAGCAACAAACACTGCTGCATGATTTTAATAAATGCAGAGCAATTAATGGAAAGGTAGATTCACTGCCAAAGTCACTCCTTTAAATTAAGACAGAAAATCCAGAAAAACTTTTGTAAATCATACCATTTAATGACAATAGTTACGTTTGGATCTTTCTTGAGCAGATTCTCAATTGAGGGTTAATTGATGAATAATTTATTCATTTGCTTACCTCTAGCTGCCAAATTCAGGCACAGTCCTATTGCTTTAGAGTCCCATGGAAGCAATTTCATTTAAGGAGAGAAATGCACCTTTGCATTTAAAAAATAAAACTCAGAAAAGCAGAAGTTGTTTATACCTAGAAAATTTGGATTAGTTTGAGTACTGAAACACAGTACAAGTTTCTTTGGTTGCCCTCTTTAGTTTTACCCTTTATATTTGAACATTTGAATAAAGATTCAGCTTTCATTTGAAATGAAGAAAATGCTTCATTCCCAAACAACAACTTTGTTTTCTGGCAACTGCCATTTACTTAATCTACAGAGCCCATTGATGTGGATGACAATTCCTGTTTTATATTCCTTCAGAAAAAAGTGTCATTCTTATTTGACAAGATACCTCTGATATTTAGTAGATTACAAACGTTTTGCACAGCTAAGCCCCAAATGGTTGTTTGATATTTCAGATGATGCAGGAATGCACAGAAGGGCACCAGGCCTAATCCTCAAAACTTAATTTGTTGCATGTATGAGACAAACTTAAGACTTTTGCTTTCTTATTTTATTTTTTAAAGTGTATGAGGATATTAAACTTCTGATAGGCCATAGATGTGAAGTAATAAGCTGTACCACCGCAGTGGTGAGCTAAAGCTGCTGGGGACAGCAGGTGCAAAGGGCAGCAGGCTGCTGGGGACACTGAGCTCCTCTGGGCCCCTGCACGTGCTAGGGCTGTGTCGGTGATGTCTTGGTCAGGATGGCTTCTGCCATCCGTGAAGAGCCGGGTTTGAATAGTATAGTCTTTCCCAACTTGCAGTCCCAGGTATGCTGCTTTTGCTTTCCTATGACAAAAGTGACCCTGTTTTTAGAGGCCATCAGCTCTCACAAATGGGGCAGAAAATGTAATTTTTGCTTATAAACTGGTGAATAACCGTAAGCCTCACCTATACGGATCTGCATGTACCTGCTTTCCTCAGGCAAGCAGAAATCTCTCTAGGGAACTATTTTCATTCTTTTTCCCCTTCCCTCATGATAAATCTGTGGAGGAAGGAACAAATGAGAGAAAAAAAGTGGTCTGTGTGTAGCAGCGAAAGTGAATGTTAATGGGACATTTGGGAAATACTTCTGTATTACAGACCATAATGTTGCTCGTTTGCTACAAGATATGATGGAAAACCAAATCTTGCCCTTGTACTTTCTTCTCTGCCTCACATTAGATAGCCACACAGTAGAAAGTTTCCTCCAGGAAATGATTAGCACCACTTTTCTTTGAGGTACTTCATGAAGTTTTATGCTCGTAGATTTCATTTGTACAGGAGATACTTGTGCTTGAACCAGGATGAATATTATCGCCTGGCTGAAAGGCAGTCCTTATTGATTAACTTCAGTGCAGCACCCTAGCAGGCAGAGAGGCTCATGTTTTAATTTGGTTTTGCTTCCAGGTCACTTTTCATCCACCTTATTTTTCATTTGCAGCAACTTTTCCTTCTTCCCTCCCCCACTTACAGCATCTACTTTGGTCTCAGCTGTTTTGATTTATTGACCATTCAAACTTAATGCTTTGTTCTTGGAAAAGTCTCAGTACCGGTGTCTGATTTAAGGTCACCTATGCTACTTATTCCAGGGGACTTTAATCTCCATATGGATGTGACCTCTGACACTCACCAAAGAATTCACTGTATTACATGATTCTCTCCAGCTGTGTCAGCATGTTCCTCCACCTGCACTGAAAGATTGTGCTTTTGATTTCATTAACTTTTTGTGTCTCATTATCAGGGTTTGAGGTCACTCACCCATTTTTTCAAATACACATCTACATCTCCTGTTCCCCTAGGGTTCCTCTCAAATTGGTTGCTCATTTTGAGAGTTGTTTTCCTCAAGTGTCACTTCTGGCTTACAACAAATAAAACTGGTTCAGTGTCAGTTCCCTGGCAATCCACTTAAAATGCTGATTATGATTTTACACATGCTATTCTACTGGCTTCCACAGCGGATGAAGCATGAATGTCTTGATTGGAATAAAGGCTCTAACTTTATGGGTTGTGAGAAGCTATTTGGTTGGAAAACTGCAAATTATGTGAGCATCAACCTCAATTCCTTCATCTCTGGCATCTTTGTGTCTTTGTTTACTTGCTTTGTCACAGGTGTTAGCTTTAGTAATCACAATACCACTATGTACTTAAGGAGCACGAGAGTAATGGATAGCAAACTGGATTTGTCATTCCCATTTTTTTGTGTGTGCGCGCTACATCTTACTTTGCCTGTTGTCATAGCCAGTTGATTATTGTGTATTTACCTGTAGAGCAGATGAACTGGCCTCTTGTGGCAGTTCTGGACTATCTGAGCAGTCCGTTACAGCCCATGAGTGCAAAGGTAGAACTTTATGAGTGAAACTGGACTGAATTGTCTATGCAGAGAAAATTTGAGATATTATATATACAAATATTTTATACATTTAGGAAGGAGAACATCTAAGTCAGGACATTGTGGCATGATTATGAAATAATTACAGAAAAATCCAGTGGCTGATGGCATGATAGTAGAGAAAAGCTCTGCTGAAACTCTCAGCCTAGAAGATGGTGTGTAACCTTCAGCTTCTTCTCTTGAGATATCATCTCTAGAAATATGACTTCATCTCTGCCAAAAAAACCCACCCCATGAGCTGGAACGTTTATCATAAATATGTTTGGAAAAAAAATGTGAAAAATAGCAAATGTTATTTCCTTTAAAAATATGTTTTTCTGAGAATATTTTCCTCTTGGTGTGTGCTTCTGTACTGACACCAAGCTTTAGAAGTCAGCACTCTAAAAACGCACTTGTTTCTCTTACTGCTGTCTGCAGTACTAGGTTTGATAGCCATTCGTCTCCGTATTGACAGACATCATTATACCCTTTAAATAAGTACTGCAGTTGATTTTGTGCATACCAGGCTTGCTGGTTTAGGGGCTTACTGAAGAATATACTGAGCTAGGGTTATATTATCATACAGTCTAGATGTGCTGTTCCTCACAGTACTAGTTGCTTTCTTCATGAAAGAGGGCAGCTTCTGAATCAGGAATAAAAACTCTCTTTAAATGTGCCTTTTCCATATGTTTCTTCACTAAGAAATTAGAAAAAGTGGAGGTTATTCAGGATTTCTGATAAAGGCATGCTGCCTGCATGTATATTGCATTGCAAGAGTACTCCTTGGGAGTGATTAGCATTAGTCAGAGATGAAATGGATGTGGACAGAATTGGCTAGCAACCTTCTGAAAGCCTTCTTCTTTCTTTGATATTTTCCTTGTAGTTTTGAAGTACATCACTATGATGTTTGATATTTTATTAACAATAATTGTATTTCCCTGTCTTTTCATTTGAGGATTTCAAAGAGTTTTAGAAGCATTAATTGCATATCTGCCCCCTGACTTCTGTGAAGAAAGTGAAAATAAGGTCTTGTCAAATATGTTAGTTGAAAAAAAATGTATTAAAGTGAGAATAAACAGTTCAGTGGTGATTATTCAGGCAGCTCTACTCAACAACATGTGTGCTGGCTTGTAACGTGCAAGCCTAATAACTTCCTAGTTTGTACTTTTTTGTTCTTCGGCGATGATGACTGCTTCTTCTGAAAATTGTGAAGACTGCCAAGCAGGCCTACACAGTCTACCATATTCTGGCCTGGAAAGCCCATATATTACAAAGAAATAGTTACAGAGCCTTCATGCAGCCAGTCCATGAGGTCATTAGGATGCATTCTGGATCTGGGCACCTGAAGGCTGCTATTATCCATAGGTATCTCATTATGAAAGGCAGCAAAGTTAATAGTAGGGAGTGTTCCTGGAGGTTTCTTCCACTAGCAAGCCCTATCCTGTTATGCTTGTGCCGTGTATGGAGAGACAGGGAAAATGACCTTAGTAAACTTGAATAGCATTGATATTCTAGGGAAGCTAAACTTAAAAACTGGGATATGGAGAGCAACACTCATGCCAGCTCCTGATCAGGGGTAACCTGAGCCCCACAGTGTTCCACATTCATCTTCTGTCCTCCACAGCCCCCGAATGGAAGACTTCCCTTCTTAGATATGCAGAAGGTGTTCTAGGACATGAATCTTTCTCTGGTACTGTTGCTGATAAAATGTAACTCTCATTGGAGAATTTTCTTATTTAAATGTGAAGGTGTAACTGAATTTCAACTGCAAATATTGACAGCCCTTAGGACACAGATCTGAATAGGCTTACAGGTGAAGAGCTATGAATTTATGGGCTTTTTATAAGTGAGCCCAAAGGGGCTCTGCTCTCCAGAGCCTGGCTTTCCTCCGTATCTCTCATTGCAGTTCTCCCTGAAATGGCTTTCCTGATGTGTCTGGCGTAGAATTCACTCACTGTGATCTTCACACTTTAAAAATTCTTCAGTCCTTGCTCCTCTAATACCATGACTCCCTGAGAATCCATTGATTATAAAATATTTTAGGGCTGTTAGTGAGTTTTTCCTGTCATTATATTCTCAGCTGTACCTTAAATGCACTTTTAAACTGAGATGAAGGTTTATCTAGTGCCAGATGGAGATTAAATGTGCAAGCGAGTGTTCTTATATTCTTTCTTTTTGCTACCTTTGGGCACCTGAATGTAGATGCAATAGGTTTCAGTTTATCTAAACTGAGAAAAGACTGAGTTGATGATCAGTTTTTTAAGATACTCTGTGAATTTTCTTAAATCTGAAAGCTAGTCTTCTAGTCTGTTGAACACTGACAGAGGCGGGATAGAAAGCTAATATGTTAACATTTCATATTTCTTCAGCACCTGTTCACGGATGTCTCTGAATGTTAAGAAGAAAAGTGTATGGTGTTCAACAGAATAAAAAATGTTAAGAGGTGTGTGAATGAGCAGGAGGAAATATAGATGTGAATATGTAGGAGGGGGAAAACGATTACAAGAGCAATCCAATTAATGCAAATGATGCATGCAGATGTCTTTGGTTTTTAGTACCTTTCCCTATTATACTCCATCAGAGCTGTGCTCTGTGGACAGGAGAGGAGAGCACTGTCTTCCTCTGCATGGGCAGCAGTACTTTCAAACCTTAACATCCCACCCCTGCCAGCAGACAAAGTGGGGATGCTTTCTCTTACATACATCATTAGGTTATACAGTAAACCAGCTACTAAACCAAAGCATGCATTCATAAAGTAACTTAATTTTGCCTTCTGCAGATATCTGTGTGCTTGTTGGCTCCTGGCACTTCAGGGGAGCAGTGTCACTGCTTTAAAACTCAAACGATAATTGAAAGCAAGTCCCAGGCTTTTTTGGGATGTATGCTCACGGCCAACCTGTTTGATTTATTTTGGTATTGACTTAACAGAACTGTTCAGCTGAAGGAAGCTGGATTTGAGCTTGAAAAAAGACATTCTTTCAGCTACATATTGATTGTTGGAGCTGGATCCAGTCCATCTGTATGATGTACCTTTTGAAAAAATGGTTTCTACTCTTATCTTGGCATCTGATGTCTGGTGAATAATGGCTTTAATTAAAAAGAAGACCTGGCCACTTGGTCTTTCAGATGAGATACATAGCAAACTCAAGTATGTGGCCTGAGCAGTTCCAAATTTTTGCTTTTTCTTCCCTCCCTTATAAAATCTCCCTCTCATAAGACAATCCAGACTGTGACCTTGCTCTCCTAAAGCCAACAGAAATGTTGACTCCAGTGAATGCAGGACTTGCACTGCTGCAAGTGCTATCAGGAACCAATGGAAATTTTCCCTTTTTACTCCAAAGGGTTTTGACTCAGGCTGTAGATCTAACAAATAAGTAAATATATATACATATACTCCCTTAAATTAGCAACCTCATTTTGTATAATCTTTTCTGTCAGAAACCCCGTCTATCTGCTTGTTATCTCCAAATATTTTCATGTAAGGTGTTTTGTAGCACAATACTTTGGATTGAAGTGGCATGGCCAATGTAATTTTATTAATTGTGTATTTATTTTCCATAGTGACTTACAGAGAAATTGCTGACATAGAAGGTGGCAGCTATTTTAATTTTTTTCATGTTTATTATGATACGTATTTATATATATTTATTATGATTTGATTTATTATGATACGTGTTATTATGAGTATAAGGTACTTGCATGAAAATTCACAATCTGCCAATAAACTTATTACAGTAGCTGTCTTCAACATTTTTCCAACTCTATGTAAAATACATTGTGTATTTTTCTGCTGTAACATATTTTGTTTCAAAGTACAGTTTCCTCAGAAAAAAAACCAAAAACCACCTCTGCAAATATAATTGCTTTTTACATGTTGAGTGCACAAATAGAAGACTATATTTCCTTTCCAGGGTTGCACATACAGGGTTTCTTGTCCATTGAGGCTATTGTGAATACAAATTTGGCAACAAAAGTCAGGCAGCCCCTTAGCTGTGCTTGAAATACTTGTGAAACTGAAACACACGCAGCAAAGGAACATTGACGAGCAAGCCTTTTAAAAAGTTTTATACGCATATATTTGAATACTCTGTTTTTTTTCTGGAAACCCTTTGTAGAAGCCTAAATTGCTTTGCTGGATCTTTTGAAAGTTAGGATTTTCCACTTAATCAACTCATAAAAATTCCTGCTCCGAAAGTACAGTGATCTTAATCACTTAGTAAGATTTTATCTGCAGGGATGTCAGCCTGGATGTATTACACCAGACCAAGGGGTTCTCTCTCTCCAAGTCCTACATCTGGTATTAGTAACAGATGCTGTAAAACAAGTAAACGAAACAGGGCGAGAATGGAGTGAGTAGGAAACAAGACAATCCTCTAGGCTTATCACTTTACTTATTATCTGTTTCTGAAGAGTTTTCCCTTTCACCTTCCTTTCTTTAATCTGCTGTACCTTTGAAATTACCTACACAAGTATCTGTACTGTAGTTCCCTCTGATATAAGGAGCTGTACTGCTTTGATAGTGAATATTTTTATTATTCTCAGCATTGTCTCTCTGTCTAACTCGCATTAAAAACCAACTGTGTTCTGTAAGTGCTGTTAATTTACAAGGTGCTTTACAAACATAGATAACAGCCATCCATGGCTCTACTCTAAATAAGACAAGACAAATGCAA
Source organism: Phaenicophaeus curvirostris (assembly GCF_032191515.1). Lineage (NCBI taxonomy): Eukaryota > Metazoa > Chordata > Aves > Cuculiformes > Cuculidae > Phaenicophaeus > Phaenicophaeus curvirostris. The sequence goes on along the minus strand of NC_091402.1, from coordinate 8,639,660 downwards.
GATGAAACACTTGAAGGCTGTTCAGGGAGGTGAGGACATGGAAATAACTTACGCAGACTGGAGAGGGGTTTTGTGGAGTGGGGTTTCTGAGAAAAGATTTTAGGCATGGCAAAGTGTAAATTTGGTAGTGGAGGAAAATGGTCCGGTGCAAGGAACAGTGGAGCTAAGATGTCAAGGCGGGAGCAAGGAAAAGATAGGAAGGCGAAAACCTCAGAGAAATAGAGGAAAGTGAATTGTGTGGAAAGGCACTTGAGCAATAGGATGGAATATTTACAGGTTTCTTCAAAATGTGCAGGGAGGGAATTAAAAAAATCCGTATAGTTTGGTGGTTTCAAATTCTTTTTTGACAAAACTTGACTATCTGTGATAGCTTTTCAGCCTTCCTTGTTCTTAGCCTACCTTCAATTATACGCATAGCAAGCAGTGCTTACGTATTACTATGTTAGAAAGTTTTCTACTACTTAAGATAAGTCTCCCTTGCATTAAATATTATCCTGTCCACAGTGTCCATTTATGAAGGGAAAGAATTAAATATAAATCTAATGCAAGACAAGAAGCCAAAGGAAGGAGGAATGTGCTCAGTCTCTTCTTGTCTAATCCATCTAATTGAGTACTCCAATCTCCTTTTCTCCCTATGGCTTTGTAACAGCCAGGGAAGATAGACTGAAAAATTGACTTGTTATGATGAACTAATCTTTATTACTAAGAACAGAATAAACTCTGAGAATAAGCCAGATCCTACAAGGTGCTTTGCTCCTTTGTCTTCCTGGGATTTAAACTGACATTTGAGAGATTCAGTACCTTGTAGGATTGTACAAGCTGTCTTTTTCTTTGCACACCGATGTTTTGTTTTGCTCTCTCTCACTTATCTCTGCAATTATTAGGCCAGCACCAAGTCAAGCAAGGGACATGTGAAGTTGTGGCAGTGCATCGTTGCTGCAATAAGAACCGGATAGAAGAACGATCACAAACAGTCAAGTGCTCCTGCTTTCCAGGGCAGGTGGCTGGTACGACAAGGGCTCAGCCCTCGTGTGTAGAAGGTAAGCTTTCTCCCCTTCACTCATGGTTCATTAAGATTGTTTGAGAAGTTTAGTCTCCTTGATTGTTTGACTTCCTACTGCCTCAAAAGCATAATCTTTTCTTTTGTTAATTTTGGAAACATCTCTGTGCATTGATGATAATGAGCCTGTGCATAAATCTGTGTGTAATCAATCCTCTTAATATATGTACTCGTCCATTTCATTTCTATGCCAATAAGGCTTCTTCCTTTTTTTCATGCAAGGATTCTCCTTTAAAAGTAGTCTGAAAACAGCATAAGCCAAGAAAGTCAAACTTACAATATTAACACTTTGGGTTGTTGGAGCTTGGCTAAAATGTCACTGGTTAATAAATGGAGCTCTAACACTGGGCATGCAGATAGTGCTGGGACATTTGATATTGTGAGCTGTTCTCTAGATGAACGTTTCACCATTTTATACGCTTATTGGTTTCTTATGCTAAACATCAGTGCCATAATGATACCTTATGTCTGTTCAGTTTCATTCATTGCAACCCCAAATATACTAGAATTTGGAGAGCAGAGCAGGCATAATGCTGCACAGGACACTGTGTCTGAGCTAGGTCACCTACTTGATAAAGGAAGAATGTGATGTGATGGCCTTAGTTGATCACTTTCTTGGGTGTTGAAATCCTCACAGAGCACAATGTTGCTATCCTTATGCTTTTAGCAGTATAATTAGTTTGAAATTAAATTGATTATATAATCTAAAGCTAAAATCTTACTGTGATTATAATGTTGACCAGGCATTCTCAGGTTATGTAAAATCTTGCTTTCTGAGATTCTCTCTGCAACTCAGCCCCACCATTTTCCTCTCTGTATTACCAGCAGTTCAGAAACTGTGGGTCATCCTTTTCTCCACCATCAGTCTATTCCCTAGAGAAGCTGCTGCCCTTGTTGTTAACAATTACTCCAAGATAGATTCTTTTTTTATTTTTCAGGTCTTTTTATAAGATCCCTCATTTAATTAATACATAAGCAAGACTTTTCTTTTTTCATTCTTTCACACAAAATTGCAATGGTTACAAGTTAAATATGAAACAAAACCTTCCAAATCCAATTTTCAGTTTACCATTCAGAGATATTTAGTTTTAAATATAAAACACTAAGTACATGCAACATGTTTGATCTTCTTAACCCATTATCTCTTTTCAGAACATTTTATTTAAAAAAATAGGTTTGGTTTCTTTGATGCTTAGTCTTTTCATGCCTTGTAATTCAGGAACAAAATAAACTTTATGCAATTTGTTAAGTAGTGTTTTTGCCAAATCAGAAATATGTTCTGTATTTTTAGGTGACACATCAAACTGCAGAAATACTTTTACATACAACAGATACTAAAAGTCAGGCATTGTTTAAAACTTGCTTAAGGATTGTAAAGGTAACTCTGACATCCATAAAAGAAAGATATAAATGCATGATACAATAGAAGCTTAATTCAGTTAATGCAAATAGTTGCTGAAAGAATTTAGTAGCTGTTTTTTTTCTTCAATTTTTCTTCTTTCTATAGTTGATATTAAATACAACAAAATATTATGAATGCAAGATTTTAGTTTCTAAAGTGGAAGCTTTGATCCCCCCTCGTCCCTTAGGGTAATGGTTTAGCATGCTTCGCTTATTTTTGGAAGCATCTGAGACTACAGTCAGTGTTCAGTTGCTGTAGCATGGAAACTATAACTATCTGTCCTTAGCCTCAGGATTAGATATGTTTTCTCCTACTCTATACATATCCTTCGGTAGGTTTCTACACTGTGGAAGCCAGAGAGAGTTTGTGTTGTGAATTCACGTATTTCGGTGCGATACAGACATTTCTTTTCCTTTCCCAGCACCTTTTTTACTGAATACAGATCTACTTAATTTGCCTATATTTTGCCCTGAGCTTAAAGGGAAGGAAATGGCCAAAGCAGTTAGTTTTCTAACCAGAAGAAAAGATTTTGTAGAGTAGTTACCTTATAGTAGTCTGTCAAAGTATTTTCTTTGATCTTCAGACCTTATCCAGTAGTAGTTATCATTTATATTGGAGCAGCAATTTTCCCTTTGCTGTTGATCATTCATGACATGCACGTGGTCATTGGTATTTGTAGTTCCTACCTCAAATACTAGAATATCTCAGGTTGAAAGGGACCCATAAGGATCATCAAATCCTACTTCCAGCTCATCACAGGACAACCTAAATCATCTGCCTATGAGCCCCATTCAGATGCTCTGTCAATTGACAGGCTTGATACCATGACCACCTTCAAATTACTTATGTGATAAATGGTGTTTGGACAAGGTGTTTGTAGTTCACATTATTTGAGTGTGTTCCGAAAGGACGGCCCACCTGCTGTGTCAGATTACACAATTCTTAGTCATATACAGAGAGATGACATAGCTATTAGAATTCTTGGTAAGTGTAGCTTAGTGCTTAGTAGTTTTTATAGCAGATATGTTTAACTATGTTCTATTTGTATTTACACACACTCAAAAGGAAAATAACTGTGCAAGTCATACTGGGAAACAATAGTAAATAGGATGAAATCAATCTATGTGTGTTGACATTGGCCATGAACTGTTCGGGATTTCAGTGTTTCAGCTGTTTTTATGCAGCACCAAAAAGACCACTGGGGCAGAGTAAATGGGATTGTATTTCATGTTCTATGCAGAGTAGCAGACTTTCTGAAACTATTGGAATGTAATTATGTTTTGCTTTCTTGACCAAAAAAATAAGGTTAAATAATTAAAATTAATTTTGTCCAGATCTGTGTGATGTTTTTACAGAAGTCAGCTGCTTCTTGCTATTTTTATTTGAAATTCTCTTTTATCATTAACAACACAGGAAACAATGAAGTGATTCTAGCCTTCCTTTAGGCCAGGCAAGCATATCACTGGTCGTAGATTGTAGATACTCCATGAGAAATTAAGACTACTGCAAGAAATAAATTCTCACAGAATATGGAAGACTGCAAAGGTCTGGGACTTTAGCAAAGTCTAGACAAACTGTACTTACTGTTGTGTTCTGGACTTAAAGCTGATGTTTAAGCAGCTGTCTGCTATAACCTGTTTTGAATTAATTTTTACCTCAGTAAATTGTAAACAAATTAAAATAAGCCTCTCTCATTTGAAATTTATATATCTGGTTTTAGTATATTGTAGGTTTTTAATTTAGTTGGGTATTTTTCCTTAGTTTTCTTAGTCTTGAAGCATGTGGGTTTCCTGACCTAGAACCCACTGGGTCTTAGTAACAGCTGGTTTGTTAATTAGAGTGGAGGTACACCCTAGTTCATCAAGTAGAACTCCTTGATAATGAGTATTAGGAATTGTGCCCTTATGTATATACAGGCCATGAAATAAGCTTATAAATGCCATCATCATATATTTTATGATGCAGTCATAGGCCGGCTGGACATTTACATTTTGCAGTAGGTTGACAGATGCTAGAGATTTTTACAGAAGGTCAAATTCAAAGTGGCATTTTATTGAAGCAGCTCTACTATATGTTAAGGCTAAGCCCTGCTCAAAGAGGTAATGAATACACGTACCACTATTCATACCAAAATCTCAGGAAGGCCCCTTATTTGAGCCAAGTTTGAATGGATGTTTGCATAATTATGTTCAGGCATACACCTACACATAGAAGCTACATTTTTGCTAAGAAGGAAGGTAAGTACTTTGGTGTTATGGAAGAAATTATAGTTATCCAGGTGAATTCCAAGGAAAAGGTGTTGAAGTGGTGCAGAATGAAAAGTAAAAACTAGTCAAATCTTGCAGACACATAATATGAAAGTCTTAAGTACCTTGATTGCTACAAATCAGTCCTTTTCCATATTGTGCAGTAATACTGTGTTGTGGGGCCTAACTGATGTTTATAGTGTATCTTTCATCTCAGAAAATTTAAATACTAGTAGTAGGAAAAGTCAAAGTACTTCATTTAAAAAGAAGAATATGAAGGTGAAAATCGATGTTTGTTTATAGACTGCGATCTTCCTAGAATTTTTACAAGCATGGTAAAATCATGTGTAATAACCTGCGTGAGAGCATAGGAGAAGAACTGTCTTGGTCAGGATATTTTTTATTCTTTGCCCATGAAAACATGCTTACTTAGATGATTGCATTTGGGATCCATCCAAGGAGGAATTCTGTCATTTGTATATTTGAACTTATTGTAAAAGCTATTAATAAGCATTAGCAAACAGAAAAAACAAGCCTAGTTCTTCTTTACAGGTGCACACCTGATTTTCTTGGGGGTTATTTGAGTTTCTGAGCACCAGCCCATCTGATACTTTGAGAAATGTTGTTGTAGATAAATTGAGCCACTAGACTCAGAAAAATGCAGAGCATATGAAAGAAAGTATTTAAATATGCAGAAAAGACATACTACATAGCCTGTATACCCTCCCCTGAGTTGTAGCTATACTGCTTGATGGCAGCTCTTTTGCTTAGCAAAGGCCAACCTGTTCTTCTGTTAATGACTAAACTACATTTAAAGTAGTCATAAGGTCTTGTTTATACCTGTTTTCTTTATGGAAATAAATATCCTCGAGTAAGTAACGCCGGCTTCTCTAACAGCCACTGCCAAGAAGATAAAACATTAATAACTTCTGTCTGTAGAGTAGCTATCTTAGCTAAGTGCATTAAATGCCTCTAAGTAAATCATCACTAGTCAAATCATCTTCTATCCAGGCAATTCTGTTAGTCCTAAAATTAATGAGGAGGAAACGCTTGGATTGGAAAAAAAGTGAAGGATGACTAAAGAATTGTTTAAGAATTTTCTGTAGGGCCAAAGAGCTGCAATGAAGAAAAAGGACAAATTTGGCTGAGAGCCCATCAGGGATCCAGACTGAAGGGAAGAGAGCAGACAGAAACAAGAGACCAGAAAATCAATACATAAGAAATAGATAAAAGAAGAAATAGATGAAAAGATTTACCTCCCACTGTTTTTGAATGGATTTCAGAGCACTTGAGATTGAAAAGGATGCTAATGCTGTGTCAGTATTCAAAGAAAAAAAGGAAATATACTGTGAATATTGTACCGGAAATTTATATGGAAGAAAGCTTAATCCAGTGGATTAGGAAAGACGTCCATATTTGTGCAGCCTAAAGACAGTATGAATCTGCTTGTTCAAAAAGAACAACAGAAATCCTTAAAAAAAAATTGTCTCATAATATGTGAAATATTGGCATTGTTAACATTGAGATGGGTATTACAGTTCTCCTTTTAGTACGTAACGGGATAGGGAGGTACTTTCGGACTTGTTAACTACAGAAGATGCTAATCAACAGCTACTGGGATAAACGTTTTGTTTTGGTTTTAATTCTGATCCTGGGTAATTTAGAGTTCTAACAAGCTGGCTGATAGGTATCTGATCAGCTGTTGTAGTTCAGAATGTATTTCAGAATACTTGGAGAATATTGTAGAAGAGCACTAGTATTATGCCAGTTTTCAGAGGGCAGGTAGCGTGGTTTAGAGACTTGGGGATGATCCAGGCTGATCTCAGTCCTGAGTGAATAACTGAAAGCTGATTTGATATCCAAGTAGCAAGGAATTCCTAGAGTACATATCACAAGGCTTTATGTGACTTTCTGAAAAGGGATTTGCTAGACACTGGTGATTCCATTTCCAGAGGAGTTTTCAAATCTAATACAGATGGTTTCTGAATTTAGTGCATCTAAGCCCACGTTCTCCAAGTTATCTTGGTAGATAATGTATAATTTATTCAGCTAAAGATCTAGTTACTAGATACATTTGCAGATTTAAGTCTAAATTTTTTTGCAAGCTATTTAATTTTGAAACATATGCCATTGTGGGCACTGCTCCGTGTCAGTTGCCTAACATAGCTCAAATCCAGTCTCTCTGTGGAGTCATCAGTAGGAAGTGTTAGTCAAATGGCACGTACCTATTGGAATTTTGCAATGCTTAGCTCTGCACCTGATGTTCTGCAGTAATTTCAGCAGTAACCCAAAAGTAAATATAGAATCTCCTGACAAAAACATGTATGGATTTAATCTGGTGGGGCAAAGGATTAATTAATAACAAGCCCAAGGCAGTCACACGGCATAGTCCTGCTCGCAGGAAGCTGAATCTGTTTGAAATAACTGTGTTAATAAAGACAAATGCATTGTGGTGTGAAACTGAAGTAGTTCAATCAGCTCAGCTTATCAGGCAGGAGATTGAAAAGTTGCTGGATTGCAGCACGTTCAATACCTTCACAGGGAGAAAATGATGATTGCTAACAGGTGCTGTAAATCAGGAGAAGAAAGCATAATGGAAGAGGTGGGAAGAAAACTAAGGCACCGTGTCTCATGCTGAGACTGTTTAACGGCTGGGAAGAAATGGCAATGGGAGAAGTTTTTTTCTCTTTACCTGTTCCAGCTTGACTTGGAAGACTGTGTGTAGCCAAACACAGCTAGGGCCATGACACAGTGAATTGCATGAGGCAAGATGAGATGATGTATTGACAGCTTTTGGCTTTACTCTCTATGAAGGAGCATCTAGGAAGTGATGTCAGCAGAAGATTTATTTCTGGGAGAGTTTATATCTAGTTTCTGGCCAGTTTCCTGCAAATCAGATGGCTAATGTCAAACTAAAGTGGTCTCCTTTCCCTTCGGGGGGGTGATTGTGTATGAAAGTGACATAGCTGTTGTAATTTCTTTGAAAAGTCATCTGTTGAAGCCTCTTCAAGAATGCCTCAATCTGAAAAGAAGCTGCCTTTATATCCTTCAGTGAGTCGCACAGCTACAGGATCAACAACAGTTAAAGAACCTCAACTATGAAGATGAGCCTAAAGCTCTGATGGAGAATTTTAATGGACTAATCTCAGAGGTGTATTTGACACAAACAGCTACAGCCAGTTAGGACATACAGAGTACCAGAGTGGACATTACAGCTATAAACAAATTAGGCAGAAAATGGATGTGAGAATTAGTGGATTGCTACAGTAAAGAATTGGGGATTTGCTGGAAGCTAATGGAATGAGATCTGTATTAAGTATTTCAGAGTGTTGCCTTTACTCTGAGGAGAGGTATTGGCACAGAATAGAAATCAGTCAACAGAAGGGTAGAAATCACTTTCTATGAAAGCATCGAATAAAGAGGTAAACAGAAGGTGAAACATACAGTCTATTGAAAAGCTTGTGCATCTTATTTGAGTTACAGATTGACTCAGAAATGCTTCCAATTCACATCTGTGTTGATTTCAATGGAAGATGGGGCTGCTGGAGGTGATGGGCCAGTTATACTATCTTCAATTCCACCTAGTCAACATGGACCAGGGATTTGCATGGGCACAACTGGTCAAGAGTGCTGTGTGAACCTAGTCCTCTGCTGCGCTTTTGGCCAGTCAACTAACACCTTTTAAAAAACCCCAAACAAACAGGTCTTAGGAGCAGGTTACTGCATGTTGTAAAGATAAATAAAATCCACCATGTTTGGTGCATTTTCTGTTATCTCAAAACATGTTGCACCTAAACCAATATGAAAAAGGTTGGATTGAAGGAGTTATCAGACTAACTGAGGCACAAGGGGATTCTAGGTACCTGCAGGAGACAGTGAGTGAGAGCTGGTTTTCAAGGCTTGAAGCTGAGCTTGTGCTTTTAGGGGAGCACTAAATACATGAAAGCATCTTCACATCAGAGTGTAGGTGAAGTCACAGCATGTCACTGCATGCACATGCACAACAGCACCGTGCAGAGCTGTGTAATGCGGTAGTCAGGCCTCCCAGGAGGGCTCATTGGCTTTGAAGCAGAACTCTGAAGACACAGCTAGCTTTCTACCAGAATCTTCTGCTTTCTTAGGGACCTCCACACATACCCTCAGTCTTCTTGAATCTGGCTTTCTAGACTTGCTCATGTTTACCTGAAAGAAATGTGGTCTAGAAGTCAAAACAAATTTAGAATGTAGGAGAGAGATAAAATAGATTAGTGGTCCATAGGTCTGGAGTCAAAATGATCCCTCAGCACCTTGGAAGCATGATGAACTTTTATCTGTTTTGTCAACCATCTATCAACATCAATACAAATGATCTAAGATCTGAATGACTTTTGAAAAGAATCATGCATTTATTTTATATTTTTGTGAGATTGAAAGAATAGTTTATAAAAGCCAAAGTTGTGTTCCAGAAGTATATTTTTCATATTGCTTTTCACGTAGGCTTAGCATGAAAGTGCAACAAAAATAATTGAATGAACGTTTCAGCAATATCCCGGTGTCAGGTTGCCTGCTTGTCACCTTAATTTGAAGGTTGCAGAAATATGAATCTACCTTGAAATTAAAAGGAAAAGAAGTGCTTTACAAGAAGTAGACTAAATTATTTTTGTTTGTTTCTTTTGGATGCAGTATTTTTAAAGCATGCAATTCAACATTTTGTGCACATAGTAGCATAACACAGACTAACTAAATCAACATTTTAAACCATATTTTATTTTTAAATCCAATTTAGGTTATGTGAGATTGTGAACTGATATATTTAATTATAATTTTCTGGGATCTGATGAATCCCATGAACAATGTGAAATTTAGAAATGTTGCAGACGCTTGCAGCTGTTTTTGGGCAGGTATATCTGTTGTTAGAAGAACTATTACAAAGTCATGCCTACATTTGTAAAAATAACAAGCATGGCCTTATTAATGGGAATCAGCTTAAGGGTAGAAAATTAATAAATTTGCACAGTGAAGGTGTCTTCCAAATCATACTGCAAAATTGGCAGTGTAACTGCAAGTAGATTTTTAGTTAATAATGTAATGGTTTCCAGTGGTTTTCACTTTATCTGCGCTATTTGCTGACAGGCCTCACATGCTTACATTTCTGTGCAATTCTATTTTCTCACCCAGTGAAGGGATAAACTGGTGTTTCTCATCCAGTCTCACATATGCATATCTGGGTTAAAGAAGCTGCCTTAGTTTCATTCCACCTTATAGCAGGTACTTGGCTGAAGCATGTAAATGAAGGAGTCAAGTCATCTTTGCAGTCAGTGGAAATGGAAGGCACTTCCAGAAGTTGATTCAAGTGTTGGAGTCTGTCTCTGGTGGCACTTGTGTGTCTTAACCATTTGCATATAACATTTACTCTTCTGTGTGCTGGTAAAGTTTTTTAGCCACATTTTTGGCTCAAACACAATCAGTGTGATTCGTTGTTAAAGCAGTAACTTGGTTCAACCCATTGTAATCAGGCAATTGATCATCACACAGGCAACATCTCAACTAAACCCAACAGTAATAAAAAAACCCAGATTGTAATCTGTTTCTCTTTCCCATTTCATTTTCTAGCTTCCATCGTCCTACAGAAGTGGTGGTGTCATATGAACCCCTGTTTGGATGGAGAGGACTGTAAAGTACTACCAGACTATTCAGGCTGGTCTTGCAGCAGTGGAAATAAAGTCAAAACTACAAAGGCAAGTACAGCGATCACCTGTGTTTAAAGGTGGCAGTCCGCTGATAGCACTTGTTTATTGCATTTCATCTGTGGGTGTGAGCATCAGTATCAGACTTCTCAATATTTTGCAAAATGATGACTAATGCAATTGTTCTTGGAGTGTGAGATGTTGGTTCAGAACTGTCCCTTCACTGCCAGCCTACTTAAGTTATTGGGTGCTGGAGTCAAACTGAAGAAGGCCTTGCTTCAGTCTTTAGGTAGCAAAGAAACTACTCACTTGTAACCAATGTTAGAGGGATAATCGTGTTCCAGGATCAATTCTTCAATTTGCAGACTGTGTACATGGATCTATGTCTTTACTGCTGTCACCTAAAGTTAGATTCGTGTGCTATTGGAAGGCCCTTTTAGCTTTTGAAAGAAGTGGCCTGTCTTGGGAGTTGATGAGAATCTGTCTGATGTCAGGGGGAGCTACAGGACACTGACACCTCTGGAAATCAGGCTGTTTCAGGTAATTTATAATTACAGGCCATCCAGTAGACTTCCTGTTTAAAGAAAAAAAAGTGACTTTGCTATGCCATTCTATTTCTTAATTAATGGCTAACAGAGAGAAAATATCATGTTCTCTATCTGCTTAGTGATCTAAAACGAGTTCAGTGCATTGAAGTTCAAGAAGTCATAGTGAATTGCATACCTAAATATAACTTTAGCAGGCAACAGAAAGGAAAGACATGTGCTTAGCATTTTCCTTTACAAGCCTTTTCTAGTTGGGAATGGATGTTGCCAATTAGGTTACAGTCTGAGTTAATAAGCAAATAATAACACCAAATGTTGTTTAATAATGTCTATTTTAAGGAGCAAAACATACTGATTTTTGAATAAAAGAGAGAAAATCAGATGGTTTGGGCAGCTGTGGTGTGATATTAATGGTCTAAAGCCCAGTCACAGACATTGAAGAGTGGCAGGCTTGCTGGAAAAATCTCACCAAACCAACCAGTCTGAAAAACCATATTACTGTTCTTAAGATCAGAGGAATTGTTGGAAATCGATGTTATTTATCAAATGCCAAAGATTTAGTCCAGCTGTTTTCCTGTGACAGATGCTACAACTAAAACTTGACCCGCACGCACCAGAATCAGTAAGTGTACCTGTCAGTCAGTTATTGAAAGGTATAGATTACCCTCAGCCTTTGAATTTTTTTCACAGTTACTGAATTTGAACTACTCCTTTATAGACAAGGGATAATGTAGCGTCACACTGAAGAGTGAGACTGGTGAAGTAGTTTTAGACATTGAATAAGACAACTTCATCTCTGGACATACCAGAAGAGAGCTAGCACTTCATACCAAAATGACCGTATTGGGAAAGGGTAAGCCAGGGTTAAATATCCCTGATGGCTCCAATAGATACTAGAGAGATGAAGGGTAGAAGAAAAAACTTTATGTTGGCATTGATGACTGAAGAACTGAAGCATCGTATAACGGTCTCTTCCTTCCTATGAACAGCTGCCCTTTTTGTTCACTGAGGTCAACTGGCCGCGAGTCGTATAGCCTGTGTTCATGACTCTTTCTTAAACAGTGAAAAGAGGCAGCTTCAGTCAGTGGGAGTTTACTAATAGAAGGGCAAATTTGGCATGGATCATTTATTTTATTATCCATGACAAATATTGCAGCCAGCAAACTATGGAATATGATTATGCGTTCTGATGAGTTTAGGGATGTCTTTATAAAGCTAGACTGGGACAAATCATCCTGCCTGCAATTAGACCTGTGCAAATTCATCAGCTCCAGTGAGTTTGCGTGGCTCTAACAGAGGGCATGAGTGCAAACGTTTCATTGAACTCCTCCCCGCTTTGCTGGGATATGGAGTAATGCATTTTTCATTGATTCTTATCACCGTAGGAGATATCTTTGAGGGACATTTAATTGAAAGGATAAGCAAACAACTGGCACTTTTTCTTTGATGTGAATCATTCTACTGTATTACTGACATGAGAACTGTTAATTTTGCTTGCACAGATTTGTTTCTCTTTAGCTGCCCTGTGTTGTTTTAGATTTGAGCGTGTTAAGATAGGACCGTATCTTCCTGTGCAAGCAGTTTGCAACAGCATAGGGGAGATCTTGATTCTGACTGAAGTTTTGGAGTACTGCAACAATATAAGTATGGATATGAATAATGAAGTTAGAGAACCCTAACCTTTAATTAGTGATTGCACATGTTAGAGAAAGGAACAGGCAGACTTCCTTAAAGGGCAGATCCCTTAAAAATATGTGACAGTCCTTGCCTTTTCAATTATTCTTTCTAGAAATTCTTCCATTGTTTGCTGTAGGTCTTTTCTGTATGGATACTACAGGGAAATAATTACTTTCATGCTTTTATATACTTTGGTTTGACCCCTAGCATCTTTTTCCATGCAATTATGTGTCGTGTTAGTAAGTGAACATTGATGAGTTCCTTCTGGAGGCTGAAATGTTACATAGCTATATTCTCAGTAGTAGAGACAGTTCTAAAAGCTGATGACTTACCATACTATCACAAAATCATTGTATTTCTGTAGTTAGCTATTAGTCTTGTACCATCAGAATATCAGTCTGAAATCATTGTCTTTGTTGGTCCAAGTAAGAAAGGATGTGATTTGTCTCAGGTTCTACAGGTGGAATTCATTGTGTCCAGCTGCAGGCATGTTCTCATCCAAGCTAAGTTGTTTAGGATCCTCCAAAGTCATGTGGGGAGAAATGGATGAACTCACAGCATGACTATGCCCATCCACAAGGGTGTTTCCGAAAGTACTTCTCACTCTCTACTGTACCTTGAGGAAGCCCTGGATGACAAGTTTACAGACAAGCTGTCTGCTTGGTAGACAGCAAAAACTGTTCTACAGAGCATCCATATTTCTGCTGCAGATGTTTTGCCTGTTTTGTGGGTGTTTTTCTCTGTCTACCAAGACATAGTTGTCACACAAATATAATGAGTAATAGTAACTCCAAATTCTCAATAAAAGCTTGTGGCACAGGCAATATTGAACTGGAAGGAAACTATAATGGATGAAAACTGCCCTTGTTTAGGGAAAACGAAAGTATTATATAACTGTTCTTTTCATTCAAAAAATGAACGAAAGATTTTTCCAAACTCAGTCAACAAAGAATATATTAAGTGTATTATTAAAATGTTACAGAGGGGGCTGTAAGAAATGTTAGACCAGTTGTTCAAACTGTACAGCAGCTTGTGGGTTTCAGTGCTTGGATACTTAAGTCAGAAAGACACAACAAACCCTTGTGGACAATTACAGAAAATGTACACATACATGAAATTCTTCCAATTTAATAGTTGGCTTATGTCTAAACCACAAGAGTTGAGATCTGTCACATATTAATTTTTTCTGTGTTAGGTAGCAAAGATGATCTCACTACTATTTAAATTTCTAATAAATTTTAAAGCTTTCTAAGACCCTGGGATTAGTGCTGGTTGGGACAATGACTTCCACAGAATGATTGTACACAGAAAAAGGAAATGACATTTAATCAATTTTAAGTCTTCTGTCTTTCAATTTTGTGAAAATATTAAAGAACCTTGAAGTACATGGAGCACAGGAGACTCCTGACGCTATGCAGCGTGTAGATGAATAGTTAGTAGCCGACAGGGGCACTGTTGTGTTTTAACCCAACAGGCAGCCAAATATCACACAGCCACTTGCTCGCTTTCCCCCCACAGTGGGATGGGGAAAGAATCAAAGGGAATAAAAGTAGAATTCATGGGTTAAGAGAAAAAACAGTTTAATAGGACAGTGAAGGAAGAGGAAATAATAATAATAATAATGACAGAACAAGTGATGCGCAATGTAATTGCTCACCACACTCTGACCAACCCACACCCAGCCCATTCCCACTCACTGACCTTATCCTTAGCCAACTCCCCCCAGTTACACACTGAGCATGACACCATATGGTATGGAATGTCCCTCTGGCAGTCTGGATCAGGTTTCCTGGCTATGCTTCCTCTCAGCTTCTTGTGCACATGCTCACCAGTTGATCCTGGGAAGCAGAGAAGCCTTTGACAGTGTATGAGCATTACTTAGCAACAACTGAAAACATGAGTATATTATCAACGTTGTTCTCCCATAAAGTCCAAACCACAGCACTACACTAGTGACCTGGGAGAAAATAAACTCTATCCCAGCCAAAACCAGGACAGACAGTTGAAACATTAAAAGCCAAAGAGCTCATATCTTACATCAGTTAGCTTAGGGAAGGAAATAAACAGTTCTTTATGCTAAGTGTCTGCTTAATTTTGTAGCATATCTAGACACACACTACAGGGCAGAGCTGACAAAGCTTTCCTGCTTGCAGGCTGCCTCTTTTCAGCTGTTTCCAGGATGGGGAATGTACCATGATCCCTCCTCACCATGTAGCCAGACCCCTGGGTTTGTACACTGTGTGTGCATTGCAGATACATCCCTGGGATTGTAAGGGGAAGAGACTGCAGGGTTCCATGAGAGAAGTGCTACCTGGGAGTGGCTTCTCCTGCAAGAAAATTCAACCCTTCTGCGGACTGTGTTCAGTCTGATCTCCAATTTCTTCCCATAAGTTGGACCACTGGGAATGGATTGTAGCTTGCATGAATAGTTTTGGGGATGTAAGCCATACATTTGTCCTGTAGGCATTGGTGTTGAATATAATAAAGCAGAAGGAGATTTTTATAAGATGTTGGTGGCAAATTTAATAGAAAATCACATTTTTTAAAATCTGCATTTCTCCCTTATACTATTGAATAACCATGTAATTAACATTTGCATATAGATTCGGATTCTGTGCAAGTTATGAAGGTGTGTCTGGGGTAAGTTCATTCATGATGTATTCACATGTACAGTTCCTTTGCAACAACAAAGCCTGTGCCTTCATCCTTGTTTGATCAGTTCTGTGTAGGTAATGCTATCCTCTTCTTTTATAGGTGACACGGTAGCAAAGAATAAATCTGTGGGCCACGACCAGAACAATGGCATGTGCAACTGTTGCTTGGCTGTTACACAGAGACCCTGTTTTGTGATGACGCTATTGACTTAATTCTTTGAACTTGCAAAATGAGTCAGCGGAAAGGACAATGCTTCTCATTTCAACTGTGGCTGCAGTCCCTGTACCTGGATTTTGCTATACAGAATGGTACATTTCAATTTCACAAGAAAAAGCAAGGATGTTTGGTCCTACCTATAATGCACTTGGATTCCCAAGGATCTGACGCTTGGCAGAAATTCATGGAAGAACGCACCTAAACTTCTACAGTTCAACAAGAATAAGACTTTCTTAATGACACTAAGATATGTAGAATTGCTTTAAATGAGTTTAGATCATGAATGTAACCTAGGGGGTCATAGAAACAAAATGCTTTTTCAACCTAAATGATTCTATGATTCTATGGGTTGGTATGAAGTACTTCTCACATATGGTACAACATAGCATTGGGATCAGCTTTGCATTTTTAAGTGAGTTGAGAGGACAGTGTTAGTGAATTATTTCTTAGTGTATTTTCAACTGTGATTTGGTAACTATCAAGGTTGTATGAAGGTGAAAAGATGGAACTTAGAAATCAGTAGCAATTGTTGTAGGACATACTTTGGTTATATCTGTACAATTAAATTTATTTCCTTAGCTAGTTCTAGGTAGTTTAACTTTTACATTCATCAGCAATGGCAGGAAAGCATGAGGAAGAGAGAAAATTTGAAAGTAGACATAGTTTTTCTTGTCCTAAAATAAATCCCATTCTCTAGGGGAGAAGCAAAGTATATGTATTCCTTGCCTCTTTGAATCTAGATACGGAAAAGAATTTAGCCATTAGCTAGAAATATTCATTCAAATGCCTCAAAAAAAGGAGAGCGTGCTTGTATTGCATAAAGAAGGCTTGCTGGAAGGAGGGTAATTTGTTTGGATTTTCATAGCTTTGGTTATATCCTAATAGGTAACATACTTAAAATTCATAAGCAAAATTCCAGTTAAAAGTGAATCTTCACTTTCAATTAGCTCTTGTTTGGAATGATTATAATAATTAAATGTCCAGTTTCTTGACAGACTGAATTTCCAAGTGGTTACATTTTGTGACACATAATTGTTCCATATTATTGTAAATGCATCTCATACTGTTTTTCTTATTTGCCTGTTACAGTCCTTTGTCATCAGTCTTCATAGATAGAACCATAAATAGAGGTGAAGCTGTATTCAGTCTGTTCCCCATTACATCATTTTGTGACTTAAGATGCATTGAAACAGACTAAAATGCAATGACGCAGATGGCTATCATGCAGATGAATTGCTGCTGACCCGGCTGCTGAATTCATTGTTATGCTGTACGTAAATATTAGGGTAACAATGTATATCTAATTTTTATATCGACAGAAAAACAAAAAAAAATAATTGAGTGTGTTTTATTAATTTAGGTCATTACGCATAAGCTTTCTAGTTTATGGGAAAGATAGCATCAGCAGTGTGAAGCTGTTCAGAGTAACAATTATTAGCTTTTGGTTTGCTGGAGAAAGTGGGAGTATTCAGCCAGGTAATTCCGTTTGAAGTCAGTGGTGGGACAAACTGGCCTGTGCTTTCTGATTTTGATGTGTCTGGTTTAATTCACTTTCAATTATGTATTTGATTACACCTGGGATCATAGCGGTCATTGTACTTGGTGATAAGTAAATGAGAGATTTTTCTGCTCTGTGCTTGGACAGCTGAACAGTTAGTAGACTGCTTGCTCTAATGAGCTCTACGTTCCTAATATTTTTCCATTGTTTTGATTTTTTCTGATTAAATTTTAAAATTAGCTTTATTTCTACTGTTTCTGTGCATATGTGTATTCAAAATATCATCAGTGAAGACCATTTTCATTTACTATTTGTACAATGTTGACCCATAATTGGCATATATTTATTTATTTATTTTGGTAAGTACTTGTCATAGTTCAGCCCTCAGCTGGCAGCTAAACTGTACACAGCCACTCTCTCACACACGTGCCCCTGGTAGGATGGAGAGGAGAACTGGAAAGGAAAACTCAATGATTGAAATAAAGACAGTTTTAATAGAACAATAAAAGGATAGTCATTTATATAAAAGAATATATTAAAATACAACTGCTCACTACTGGATGATTAGCCTGTCCTGAGTAGTGATTTCTGCAAGCACAGTGGTAGCAGAATGCAGAACACTATATGTAGAGCCCAGATCACCTAGCCACCCCCAGCCAAATCCCATTTTTATACTTAGTGTGATGTAATAACATTTTCTATTGGTCAGTCTGTGTTAGCTGTCCTGGCTCTGCACCTGTACACTGGCAAAACACAGGAAACTGAAAAATCTTTGATTTCTTAGCAGCAGCTAAGAAAAAAACCCCAAAAAACCCCAAACAGTGTGTTTTCCACATTTTTCTGATATAAACCTAAAAACCAGCAGCTGCTGGGAAGAAAATTAATTTTATTCCATTTGAGCATAGACATTACCTGGCAACAACTGAAACAATGTGTTATCAACATTATTCTTACACTAAATCCAAAGCAGCAGCTACCGGGAAGAAAATTAACTCTATTCCAGCTGAAACCAGGACAGTGCTCTATAAAGGCAGAGTAAAAACCATTGCTGAGTTGCATTACGTGGACAAATGGGAGTTTTAGAGAAAAGTTATTATTTTTCTCTCTTTTTTTTTCTGTTTGTTTGAAGATAAATACAAAAATGTTACTTGCCAGTAGTCGTACACTGGATTTGTGGTGAGATTGAGAACAGAACCAGAATTTCTCATATCTAATTAAGTCTTTGCCATTCAAGGCATGTAACATACTTATCCATTCTGTGTGTTCTGTGCCTTGCAACAGCCATCTGGAAAGTACTTTCGCTATCACTGAGGAAAAGGGGGACTACAACACAAGTTTGATATTGTGATATTGTGAGATTATGAAATACAGCCAAATGACTTGCCTTCCTAGATCCTTAGACTATGACAGAGATTTTATATGCCTTTAGAAATTTCATTCCAGAGGATCTTGGGTTGATTTACAGCTTTTTCTGACTCATTGCCCAAATGCTGTAATATACACCTGTCTCTTTTTGGAGGACTGCTGCTTCTTCTAATGCTTTTGTCTGGCATCTAACACCAACGTTGCCCTTCTACTGAGTGACAGCAAAATTGAAGTCTTTGCTGGCAGCTCTGTTAGTAGAAGAGATCAACATCCCAGATTCTTAGTGTGTTCTCTATGTAAATGGCTTAGTTTATGTTTATCTACTTGTTCTAGAAGAAAGGTTTTTTGTAAGCACCACAAATCCAAAACATAGCTTCATACTAGCTACTACAAAAAAAATTTATTCTATCCCAGCCAAAACTATCAGTGTACTTGCAATCTCTTAGAATCTTCAGTTTGCATCCTATTCTTAAGCTTCTGTGGGGCTAAAACCTGTGGGTTGTCATGTCCAGGCTTTTGTTTGGGCAGGCAGTGTCTCCTACAGTCTTGTTCAGAAAGTGGTGATGTTTTGCCATGCAATTGCTAACTAAGATTGTTGCAGACACATCTCTGATGAGATATTATTCCGATATCCAAGCCACACTGATTCATGTCCTCTATCTTTCTTCTTAACTGTGCTCTTCTCTTCCCTCATTAGGATGACCCTGATGTGTTTTCCTTCACCCAGGTGACATTGCAGTAGGCGTAAAATAACCGTGGCCTGCTCATCTCCTTTTTTTCCTCTGCCCTTTTAGCATCCCTTGCAATTTAAGTGAATCTAATTTTTTTTGAACAAGGATTGCCAGAATCGTGTACTTTATTTGACATCTGCCATTGCCAGTTTCCTAGAGTGTCATTAGCACTTCCCCATCTCTGCTGCAAATACTTCCCTTTCTACAGCCTCTGTTGCTTCTGCCTTACCTAATGCTGCATCACAGTAGTGATTTACAGTCAGCAAGAGTTTGACTAATATTCTAGGCTTGCTTTTTTCAGCTCATGCCTCCTTGCTGATGATGTATGTTCTTACCGATTCTGCCTCAGAGAGCAGCCTTGAAGCTTGTGCTGCTGAATGTCACCCAGCCTCTCCCAGGCTGAAATCACAAGGTGCTGCCTGTTCCCTGTACCAGTGTTTTCCGTACACCTCTTTGCCAGGCCATGGCTGAACACCACTAATTCTAACTGGTGAGAAACTCCATCCTATCTCCTTTTGGACAGAAAGTGCCATTTTTCACTCTTTAGTCAGTTACTTATTCTGCCTTATCTTCTCCAATTAGATAAAGTAATATCTGCAGTATCAAAATAAATGCTTTGATATATACATTGAACTAGATTAATGGAATTTTCTTTATCTAGAAAATAAATTATCTTAATAGAAATCCCTGCAAGGTTTCTCTCCCTACAACTCTGTTAAATCTGTGATAGATTTTATTGCAATTCCCATTTACCTCTAAGTCTGTTATCTTCAAGGATTTGTGTTAGAATTTGTACCTAAAGAGAGTGAATAAAGTTTTTACATTTGCTGTAAATTTTCGCAAGAGTTAGTTCACAACAAACCTACAAGAGAAGAAATTGTCTTTCAAGACCAACAGTTTGCTTGCAGACTGAACAGACCCTGAGGTAAGAGAACAGTTAAGACAATAGGTGCTTCTGTAGCTACTGAAATATAACGAATTTTTAACTATTTAGGATAAAAAAAATGTTTCTAAACTGTAGTAATCTCATTTAAAGAACTGCTTTTCAGAGCACAATGTCCCTGAGCACTGCATTGTGGTAAAAATTCTGGGCAGAGTCAGAATGGATCTGCTCAACTTGGAATTTGGATTATACTGGTTATATTGAGTTCATGAGGATGCTTTTTTGAAGGTTATGGCTACAGGGTTGTTCACTGCGTGGAAATGAGACTCCCACACCTGAAAATGTGGAGTGTGCACTATTTTCCGCTTCAGTTACCTTAGTGTTTAGTTGAGATACTAAATCCCCTTTGCAAAAGCAGGGTTATCTAGGCAATGATAAAATGTGGATTTTTTTTCCAAATGATGACTTCGCCTTGATGAATAAGCAGCACATCTTCCACTCATTTTGTTTGTCTTTTGCTTGTTAAAATGTTACTCTTAAAAAAAAAAAAGATTAATATTGCTGTTAGAACTCTTTCAGAGGCCACTCTACCCTCCTCTGTGTGTGTGTGTGTGTGTGACATTCTCGTTAACACTAATAGGAATTGTGTGTACTCATAAGAACAGTTTTGATAGCATAGATAATGTTTGCTTTTTGTGATCATTTATACAAAATGATGGTCAATGAAATTTTGGCAGAAAAATCACTACAGGCTATACTGAATGTGGAGGCTCAAGCCTGTGAATGTTAGTCTGCATTTTACCAGCCCAGGATGGGTCTTGGAAATGAATATGGTTTTCCGTTTGCTTGAGATGGAAAGCCTTGTAAAAGGTGTGGGTATGAGAGAGACTGAGTGGAAAGTCAGCTCTGACTTCACTCTTGCTCATGCTGTGCAACAAAGAAAGAAGATTGCATATTCAGTCTTGAGACTGAAGTTCAGAGACTTATGAATATCTTCCAGCCAGCGTGAGTTTTTTGTTTTGGAAATTATCTAAGGGCATGGTCAGATTGCAAGTGATTAAACAGTGACTCTTAACGAGGTACTCATCTTTAGCTGAAAAGCAGATACTGTACATCCTTGTGGTATGTACAGTAAGTAAAGTGAGGCAGCTGCAGGCGGTAAGTCTCTTGTGTAGTTATCTGCCTCAGCCTTAACCTGCATTGTACCTGCAAGCAGTGGTTATTTAGGGACATAGGATAGCCCAGCACTCACTCCTCCGATTTAGATCTTGGTATTTACTTAACGAAGACTTCTCAGGAGAGGAATGGGTATACAAATCTTTAGTATGCCCACTGGAATTATGCTTCACTGCACAACAATCTGTATTGACGTGAGGTTGCACAGATTGGTAAGGGCATTTACACAAAAATGTATAAATTGCAGGAATCCATTATGCCTTTTGCTCTTTAATGTATGCACAGTGTGAAGGTTTGGTAATCCCAATCATGACTCTTGGCTATGGAATACTTATTTGTGTTCTCTACAATTCAGGGTTGTGGGTGGATGCACTTCCTTCGTGTATTTTTTTTCCTTTTAAAATTCGAATCATCAGGGAGGTTTTTCACGGAAATGCCTTCCAGTCAGGAAACTTCTTGCCGAGTCTTCTGAGTAGAGGGAAAGTTTGGTTCAGATATGAAAGGAAAGCTAAGAGGAACAGGATCATCCCACAAATGATCTCTACAGGGAGCCAGAAGAGTAATGAGGTAATGGTAAGATATATGTGCCTTAAGATTCTCTATATTATTTGTATAGAAGGTTATTCAATAAGTTTTTCAAAGACAATTGACCTGTAACCTTTACATGTCTGAGACCTCAAAGAGCCACAATAAGTGGAAAATAATCTTCATGCACCTTAAAGGAGCATCTATAATGCCATCCCTCAGCCACCATAAGAAAGAGATGAGGAATATGGCAAAAGTGGGAAAGTAACTTAGAAGATAACAAAAAAATTACGCATAGAATCTCTTTCCCTACTGTATAGTAGTGTGCGGATCCACCCGAGCTCATGCACTGAATGATTTTCCAGTTTACAGAAACACTGTAAATTTTTTCTTTACCATGTTTTTCAACAAATATGCCCATTGCTTGAAATTCACTAGAACAAGTAAGTGATTTGCAAGCAAAACTGTCAGCTGTTTGCTTACCCTTTAAATTAAGTGGCCCACAAAGTAATCAGCTACAGTGGTAAAATCAATGTAAAATGCATTACTCTAAGTTCTAACAAAATAAAATAGAAGCTTTGTGCTAGTACCTGCAGGACTAAACTCTGCTGCCACCTAGATTCGTATGAAATTCTAGGAGCTGATGAGTTCACACGGGTCCAGATGAATGCATAACGATGTTCTCTAGTCTGTCTTTTGAAGATGTGCCTGCAAACAGCAGGAGGTATTAGCAAATCCACAAGGAATATCCCAGGAACAGTTGGAAAATGGTACTGCTACTTTCAATAACTTTTACAGAATCTTTGGAAACTAAAGGTAAAACTACTTCATTCTACATTAGACCATGGCTTTCACAGCCCAGGGATTAGGCCCTACTCAAATAGAGAAAGTACGTGTTTGACAGCGGTTAGCAGCGAGCTGATGGCTTGCTGGCAGTGCTTAATGCACATTTATTTGACGGAGACCGTGCAAGTTGTAATGTGGCTGTGCTGACTTTCTAAATATGTATTTCAGGTCCTGTAAAGAAGAGGTCACAGGGGTACTCCACATCCTTAGCAGCCCAGATTGGTTGGGGGTGTGTGTGAAGGAACTGAGCTTTCTCTTCAATGGTGCTGTGTCCCTAGGCATTTCCTCTATACGTGTGTTATGAATTCATCCCAATCTTCTGACAGTAGGAAAATACAAACAATTGTGAAGGGGATGTGAATTCAAGCAAGCAAGAGCTAAAAGGAACATTTTTTGTCACTTAAAGTAAAGCAGACAAGGTAGTGTATCCCGCAGGACACTAATGAGCCACCTGATAACACCAAGTGCACACCTGACCTCTTGACACACGAAGCGAAAATGACAGATGTACTGTCAAAATACAAATCTATCAACTTCATCATGTAAATCTGCCCACAGATGCTTTGCAGTAGAGATCTGAGGGAAAACAAACATTTTAACTTACAGAGTAACCTTGTATAAAGAAACTTTTTATAAAAGGCTCCAGTTAATAATTTATGAATTGTAACACTGTTATGAGAAAAGGATACTGAGGATTGATTTTTGGCATTGAATGACAATAAAAACAATCCCCCAGTTTCCACAATAACACTGCACTCACTGTTTGAGCGTTGGGGTGTATAGATATTTGTGATGCCTTTGCATTAACTCCTCTCTCTCATCTTCTATATTATTCATTTTGTGCTTTCCATCTCTTTCCCAAATGTGTTGAGTTGCTCCTTTAAACACACAGACTTCTGTTGTGCAAATAGGAAGCATCTCAGAGTCACTTCAGGATGCTGATTTTTTGCTCTTTAATTAGGTTTGTAAAGAGTTTGATACTTAGAGAAGGAATTAATATTTTTGTTTGTTTATAGGTAATTTCATATGACCTCTCCAAATGATAGCGCTTGCCCTATGTAAAGATAGTTAATTTTCCAAGATGTGACAAGCGTAGATTTTAATTAGATAGGTGTAATAGGGTCAAAAAAAAGGATCCTTCTTTCATGAAGAGCACGGCTATTTGCATTCTTTTAGAAAAATAATGAAGCAAATCTTGAGTGCTGGAGTTTATGCAAGAGGAAAATTTTTGATCTTTTTATAGTATATTTCAGGACTCTGCTGAGAGAGCTGAATTTGTGGTACAATATGTTTATCTGTGATGAGTATATCAATATTTTAACATTCATTTTAGAAAGGGTTTATCCAAATATGTAAATATTCCTGCAGAGAAGCCCTCAAAATATCGATTGGGTATAGCTCTGGTTGTCAATGTTGTATCTTAGCTCCCTTGTGCCCCTGCCTTGTTTTGATTTACTCACCCCCCAGGTTATCTTCCTCACTGCAACAGGTTGTCTTCTGTGAAGGTCAGAAAGACCTCCATAAAGGCCCTTCATAAATTTCTCCCCTCCTCGTTCCTTTCCTGACAAACAATGATGGGACATGGAGATTTGTGAATTAGCAGGGAACGAGGGACCAACTGCTGAGACTGAAATATTTTCAGGGCAACTGCTGTGGCCTCCAGCGCACCCAGGTGAGTTCAGCACATTGCATGTCACAGGTGTGATCACTCCTCCTTTCCCAAGGTTTCACCTCCCAAGCTTTCCCCTCTGCTCCACCACCAAGATCATTGGCAAGGACAGAGGAGAGAAGAGCAGAAAAATTTGGAAGAGCAGGACAAAAGGAGAAGCTGCAGAAAGTGATGGTCTGGAACTGGGTGAATGGAAAGCTGTAGCTTGTTCATGTTTCCTCTTGGCTCAGGGAAGAGGCTTGACCACATCAAAGCAAGACTACTGAGCAATGATGTGATGAGTTCAGTCCCTTTTCAGTATTCTCCCTTTGGGAAAGGGCCCTGATGGTCAAAAATTGGGAAGGCTGCTGGGCTGTGTGGGGAGGTTGTGCTGTGTTATGCTGACATGATTTCATTAATGAAATCTTGCTTTATCCATTCATGCATCCCACTGGATTTCTGTAGTTATGGCATATAAAGGGAGTGGGATTTTCAACGCAACTTCAAGCCCTCATAAACACCATTGAAGATATTTTAATTGATAGTTCTGATTACACTATTTCTGTCTATGAAATCAGTCCAGACTTTGCTCCTCCTTCAGAGACATGTAGACCTATAGTTTAATGGACTGATGGCAAATTTAGAGGTGCTACAGTCTGCTAAATTGCTGTAGGTGCATTGACAGGTTAGACCCTGCAGGCCTATTCAAGGCGTTAATGTTTGCCATGTCAAGAATATTTCAACGGAGTTATGTTCCTAGCTCATTGATCTGGTGATCCATAGATATATGGAATTACATTCTGTCAGGCAAACTCTGAAACAGACAGGAACATTTTCTGTGCTCTCCAACAACATATATATATTTTTTTTACTTTAGGAGAGTTTTAATTCAAGGATTGCTTTGGAGGTTCCAGAGCTTTTTTTTTTTTTTAATGAAGGAATAAGCTTATTGAGCCTGCCAAAAGTATTCTCCCTGCTTGATGAATAGATATATAAATGAATAAGTAGCCTCTGAAATTATAAATTGAATTCTTTCCTTTCTTAACATTTTCTATCATTGCATAGTACTTTCTGGGATATGTTCATTACATCCTCAAATCTAGGAAAAATCAATATTTGATGAATAACAAAGTCAATCCTTTATATTTTTGCCTTTGTCAAGTCTGCAAATGTCTTGATCGGCATCACAGGGATCAGCGCTCTGTTGATTTCAGGGAGGGACCAAGCAGGAGACTAGGAGAAAGGGTCACCCACTTGAAAGAAATGCTGGATTTGGTTCTGCTTTTAATCAGAGTCCTGCAATAGAGGTTGTATTTGAGATCCAGACTGTGTTACATGCAAAGAATGACAAGACGGTTGAATAAACGCAGACAGTCTTTTGAATGCAGTGGATATCCTAGTGTGCATGTTTATCATAGAAATTGTGTATGAATGACAGAGCCCAAAGGTTTTCAATCACTGTCTGAAAGCAATTGCATCCTTCTCTGCTTTATTGCTTATAACAGCAAGGGCTAAGGAGCCTAGACTGTTCCCATTCTGTCCCCGAGGCACAGGTCCAGGGGCGAAGCCAGACTGTCTAGTTTGCCTGGTGTGGATTCCTGTATCCTGCCTGCCTACAATGCTCAGTCTGCTGTGTAGTAAGGAGGTAATGTAAGATGGGAGAAGCTTTGCCAACTTGTCTATCAAATATTGACTGCGTGCAACTACCATGAGGCATTACAGGATATGCAGTGGAAAACTTGGCTGTGTGGAAAGAGCTACAGCTATACTCATTCCACCCACTATGTAAATACAAATTTTCCTCACTTCTGCTTTCCTTTCCCTTTCTTATGTCCAAACCGTGTATAAACACACATTCAGAAGGCAACTAAGAGGTGGTTGGTAAAGCTTCCTGCACTGCTGTGGCATGGTCAGAATTTTGGATTTCCTTTAAAAATACCACATGTTTTTTTCTTCATTTATGGTATTGTGCAATGGGAGAAGCTCTTCATAACAGCATTTGGTTCTTACAGGCAGGTGCTGCAGCATGGTTTCCAATAAAGGACAGGCTCAAGGTTTGCCAACGGCTCCACAGCCGCAACCAGATGCCATCCTGACACAACATAGCCATCCCGAGAGTGGATGAGACACTTCATCATTTATTTGTGACTGTAGAGATCACTTCAGCTCACTGTGGAAGTCCATGAAAGGATTGGTTTATCGAGCTGGAAAGGCTTTTATGTTCTAATGCTGTGTGCATGGAACAATCGCTTTCACTGTTTGCCCTGTTCATAGTTCCTGATTTGGATCAGTGGTCAACGTGTGCCAAAGGCAGGCGGACTGGCCAATGGGGAGCCCAGTGTCAGGAGGGAGACAGAAATGGTGATCTTCCAATGACAGCGTGATCAGCTGCTGGCTTTAATCAGCCTCCAGCACTAGCCTGGCCAGTTGGATGCTGCAAAGGAACAAGGAGTAGCCCGTATTTACCAGTATTTGCATGGCAGGGAAGTACTGAACGTACAAAGAGTGCTGCCATCAGGTTGCAGTAAGGAAAAGACAGATAATATGAGATGAGAAGCTGTGAATCTAAATGATCCTTATTTCTTTTATTCCCCTCCCCCATGTTCCTAAATTAGCTTGATCTTCAGTGTCAGACTGAAGTTGTGTGGGCTGAAGGCAAAATGTCATATTTTATTACATATCATGAGCAGCAACAACCCTCTTAATTTCTTTACTAGATAAAATGTTAGATTTGCAGAGGTGTTACTTTAAGACACTTTACTTAAATATGGAATTAATTTCTTTTGCTTTGTAGGCCAACGTGAACTTTTCTTACTTTGTTTTTGTTTCTGAAGCCCAAGGAGACTGTCTTCTGTGGCCCTGCAGATGTCTCTGCAAATCTTAATAAATCCTCAAACTTCAGTTAATGTCTTATGTATATTAGTCACATGTGAATTTAATCACCATTATGAGAGCCTACCACAGGTCATGGTCGCAAAAACCATTTCCCTTGGAAATAATTACCCTCAGCTGCAGTATAATGTGTTAATAGAATTGCTTTAAAGCAGGATAGCAGCCCTATTAACACTTGTCACTGCTCTCTGTGTTTTCTGTATTTCTTTCTCTTCTATTGTGTGCCATTAGAATGGAAATGGCTTGGATGCAGTAAATAGTCTGGTACATGCTGGCAGCTGTGAGCAATGAACTGACAAGTGATTTATTCAAAAGGAGACATCTAACACTCCAAAGGCGGTTGTTTCCTAGACATACTTGGACTGATGCAAGGTCCAGCTCTGCAGCCCTGCTGCTGAGGGTACTCAGGTGAAGTGGTCTGTTTAACTGGTCTTTTGCTGGCTGTTACTTGGTCTAAGAGCTGCTGAACTAGGCTGTATAAATTGCACATGCCAATAATGGTCCATGGTGAGCTTTTCTCAGCTAAAATGATCTCAAAACCAGAAAATGGAACAGAAGTATGAGCAGGAGCCTCCTCAAAACCATAGGAGAGTGTACAGGTGCTTCTCATCTCCATCCACTCCAGTAATCCTGGACCTGCCTGTGCAAAGTGGAGCTGCTTCAGTGGGTTGGACTGAGGGTGTCCTTCCCATACGGATACTAAATGGCAAAGGTGTGTGCTGGTTGAACTCCTGCAGAGAGAAAAGGTGACTGGCCTCTGTATCCCACATTCTGTGAAAGGAGGAAAGAATGAGCAGAAGGAGAGGTGCAGGCAAAGGGGAGAAGTTACAGATTATTTGGCTGGGCGATGGTTATGCTCAGAACCAGCATTTTTTTTCCATGGCATCAGCAATCTTCCTTCACAGATCACTCTGTTCATGATATTAAATTTGTAGCAATTGTAGAAAATATGTGACTATAGTTCAGTATATTTTTAAATTGCTTTGGTTTTGCAATTAACTTGTTGGCATAAAAGTCATTATCTGATGATATCTGGGAACAAAAGGAATGTGTTGTCTGGAACAAAGGAATTCTGCCCATCTTTTAAACAGCCATTAAGACAAATACTTACCTGATTGTGTGCAAACAACCTGATCACGTTCTTGGCAATTTAAATCAGCTGGCGCTATCACCGTGCTTAGGGCTCCATCTCAATGCCACAGGTTGATAAGTAATAAATGTTCAAGTCAAACCTGACCTAATGCAGGCCTCCCAGAGCTTAGAAAAAGCTCTCAATATTTCAGCCACAGCAGGTGCATTCTGTAATCTTTTATTAAAACTTCAGCCACCCCACCCCCCAACATGTGATGGGGTCTTATGCAGATTAAATCTGACATGCTATGAAGCCGCTACAACCTTTTTCTTACTCTTAATTAAAGGAAAGAATGCCAAAAAAAGAAAGGCTGAAGTACTTCTAAGCAGAGATGTGAGGCAGGTGGGCAGAAATTATTGTGTCATGTTTGGCAGTCGCTAGGCCTGGAGTTCACAAGGTGGGGAAGGTGCTTGACCTACTGTTCTTCCTGCGTATCCATTTAAATTAAATTGTAGTCTTTCTGTGAAAGGTAAGTGACATTGTTTAATTAAAAGCCTCTCTTCTGTTCTACTTGGACTTCTAATTCCAATGCAATGTGTGGGCACATGGTCCTTTGTCTTCTCAGGGTATAATTAGACTTAGAGATGCAGCTGTCCTGTTTACAGTGTAAATTCCCCTAATGATAAATGGAGTCGACTTACAGAGAAACCCTGATGGTACTTCAGACAGGGAGTGTGGAGGATCTTTGCAAATAGCTGGTGGGTAGAAAGTAAATCATGATCTGCTAATAAGCCTCTGATTGCTGGGTGTTTTATACTACAGAAGATTAAAAACTTGACTTTGCTTTGTATTAGTCCTGGCTGCAGAGATGGAACATGAACATGGAGCAACTTGTTTCTTTATTGGTAAGATTTTAAACTTGCATCTTGAGAATCTCTTTGAGAGTTCTTGCTATGTTAGAAGCTTTTAGTGACAAAAAAGGTTTAGAAATGGCTAATCACAAGTGATACAGGGAGCAAATTTAGTCATCTCTGTTCTGAAAGCACCCAGAGACCTCAATCAGATCAGATATGAGGCACTGCCTAGGTGCTCCATATCCAAATAACAGGAGATCTCTGTTGTCCCCCAGAGTCCCCAGAATCAGGAGATGGGATAGATGGAGGCTGGGAAGAAGGCCATGCTTTTACCCTGGTTTGCAGGTGCGAATCTGGTTCCTGAGGAGAGCAGAGCACACCAACTGCAGTCACTGACTTGTGCTGACACAGAACTTGGGGCTGAAGAGGGAGGAGGTCATTTCAGCTGTCAGACTTGAGAAACCAGAGACTGCTCAGTGGGGAAGAAATAAGGAACATATGGTGTGGTGGGAGGAGGTGACAGTGGTACTGAAGAGCAGGAAATATGAGAAGTAAACTTTTAGTAGGGTGTTGACTTGAGGAAATGCTGTGGCAAGGGGCAGGAACTAGCGAGAACATAGCTGTGTGTGCAAAGGAGAATCAAAGGATGCAAGGACAGGAAATGTGAACGGTGGTGAATCTTGGGAGAGAAATTAGCTTCTATCGTGCATGTGCTGCTTATGGCATAAGTCAGCCTGGAGGCCACTGGAGTTATGACTTGGATTAGAGGACGATTTTGACAGATGGACAGTCTCTGCCCACATGATGCCCTCCAGAGGAGTAAAACTGGAGGCCTCTACAAGTTACTCTCTAGCTCTGATTTTGATGGCCTCAAGTTCCGCCAGGGGAGGTTTAGGCTGAACATTAGGAAAAAATTTTTCACAGGAAGGGTCATTGGGCACTGGCACAGGCTGCCCAGGGAGGTGATTGAGTCACCTTCCCTGGAGGTGTTTAAGGGATGGGTGGACGAGGCGCTGAGGGACATGGTTTAGTGTTTGATAAGAATGGTTGGACTCGATGATCTGGTGAGTCTCTTCCAACCTGGTGATTCTATGATTCTACGATTCAGGAGATGATGCGAGCTATTTGTCTGGCACACACGGTTGCGATGATGCAGTCCTGGGAGGAGGGAGACCACAGGAGAAGTTGTGTTACCATCCCTCAGGCCTCGGGGGGCTTGCTGGGGCCTCAGGAACGAGACAGGAAAGGCCACAGGATATGTGAACAGGGAGGAAGAAACAGATGACGAGTTCCTTTAACAGGACTGAATCCCATTTCTCCTTGCTCCTTGCTGCTTCAGCTACATGGGATAAGTTGGGTTGCATTACTCTTGTTACATACTTACACCATATTGTCATTGTCCCTGGTGCAGCTGTTGCACAGAGAAAACTTCTCTGCAATGTCCGATGCTGATGCCAGGGGTGTTTACCTCACCAAGGAGACAACTTGAGAAACTGTTTACTAGCAAGTTCCCTGACAGCGGTCAACAACTTCTGGATATCCAAAGATCTGGTAAAGGAATTATTCCAAGTGTTTTATGTTGGGTATTTTTTTTTTCTGTAGAGTTTGTAGATCTCAATGAGGGTTGTTTTCCTAATATATGAGAAATTTGGGATTTGAAAAATATTTTTGTCTCAAATTTAGGCAGATACCCAAAATCTCAGCAAATTTCATTCAGAGGAAGAGGGTTCAGTCAAAAAAATTCATTTCAGTAAATTGCATTAGTGCAGTTTGAGTTCAGATTTTTCTAAGCTTCAAAGAAATATTTGCTGATCATTATAAATTACAAAGGAAGCAAGCAGCTCTTTATGAGATGTAGTCTGTTTCAAGTAAAAAAGTATATTAAAAAAGTAGTTTAGATTAGATTTTTTTTTGCTAAGTAACACATTTTTGAACTATCCTGTATCTTCAATATGTTTTGATGTAGGTAAACTGGCATTTTCAAATATGTTTTCTCAATAAATTCCCAGCCTGTTGTCCTCATGATCTAACTGAAAGCCCTCTTTGGTGTTTTTTTGCCAATATGTTGTTTTACATGTAATCGTACTGGAATGATGTTAAAAGAGAAAAGTTGAAAAGTTTTTTTCACAATGAAAATAACCTCAAGAGGGTTAAGATTGGATATAGATTATAAATGAAATCCTCTACAAAATGTGCAAGTTGCACTGCAGCTAAATCTATGCTCTACTTTCAGGTCTGAGATGGTAATAAATTGAATACAGAGCATTACACAGACAGTGTCAGATATAAAATATATTAATCTTGTCAGAGAGTGTACTAACTCTTCCAGATTTATGATCAGGTGCACTTAAATGTTGTTCTTCTCATTAATCTTGATTTATAAACAGTAGCCTTCAAAACAAGGGGTCAGAAAAGACAAGAGAATCATAGACGTGTCACTTGGATAACTCACCTTCTCCAGCTAGCCTGTACCTCTCAATGACATCCTTCCATCTTTAATTACTGAAAGGTCTTTAATCTTGTCTGCGTAAGGGCAGAATATGATGGATGTGAGGGGTTGCCTGTGCTACACTGAGTGTGTTTTTAACAGCGGATGCGATGGATGTCGGTGGGAAGAGCAAGATAGTCGCATCTGCTGCTAGCAGGACCTGATAGTGAGAAAGTTCAGCAGGAGAGGAGTGTTCTGGAAAGGGGAAAAAAATAGGAGGTCAATGGTCGAGGCTACTGAGGCCAGTCTTGTGAAAAAAAGCAATTTGTGATGAAACTGCATTTTGGAGTTAACTTAACACACATACTGTGTATAAGATCATGTCCATCTCGTAAAGACTATCCCTTTGTAATTCTTAAAAACAAGGGGAGCTGGAAAACCAAGCTTCTTTCAATGCAAATAAACCAGTTACTTCCACTAATCATTACAGGAGACAAATGGGTCTTCCTGCATGCTGGTATTCTAGGTGGGATAACATCAGCCTGGACACTTGTAAAGATGGTTGAGCTGGAGGAGGAGTAAGTAAAAGTTTCTCAAATCTACTTGTTATTTATAAGAGGTATGCGCAACAGAATTTGTGTGAGGAAGCTGCAAAACTTCCAGATGTGAGAAGGTAGGTGTACACCAAATGAAAACCGTTTTTAGCTTCCTGTCTGATATGTTATGTCATCAAGGAGGGTTTGAAGCATAAACTAAATCGCATTCAACACAGTCTTCCTGCTCTTGCTTTTCCACACTTTCTCTAAGGGTATTAAACTGCTGGAGCATCTGTACATTGTGGGCAAGTTTGGTAGCAGTATTAAGTGTCTAATGGTCTTTGTAGAGCATCTTCCAGGGAACAGAAACGCGTGATAGTTGGTATAATGAGGAAGTTTGGAAGAGTTTTGGAATGAAACAGTTAACTGACTTGTGCATTCAAGATAAGAACTAAATCCACCTTAAAGAAATTATGCCTGAAGTGCACCAGAATCTGGATTTGCCTGATCTTTGCTAGAAAAATATTCCACAACTACTGATAAAAAAGGCCTGTTTTCTTCACAGTTCTCCTAGATTCTTTGTTCTGAGCTTTAAGACCTCTCAAAGGAGCACAGTTGCCATGGGTGTGCATGGATGAAAATTCAAACTTTGATGTGGTAGGGGCTTGAGACACTAATTGCTTTGAAAAACAGGACTGAGGCCTTAAGCTGGCACCAGATGCTGACCAGGAGCTATGGGAAAGACTTGAGCACAAACCAGATATGCCATTGGCAACATAAGCTGTAGAAAAAGCAGTTGTTCCTCATTCCCAACCAGCTGGAGCTGGTGTATGGTTCCCACATTGAACTTCAAAACACGTTGAGTTATTATAATCCAGCCCAGAGGTGACAAATACATGGATTACTTGATGCCACCTAAGCAGTCAGACTTTGCAAGGTGTCAGACCCAAGGTGCAGCTTTGACAAATGTGGGCAACATGCTTTTCCGCAGAGGGGGAGATGATGTTTCCATGAGCTGTTTAAAGAAATCTTTCTCATCCTGCATTTTTTCCTGTGCTTGGGTTCATTCATTTCAGCCTTGCTTGGATTCAGTTCAAGCCATCTGCTCCTCTCCAAGAACTATTTTCCTGGAGGTGTTCTGGTATGCTGTTAGTGTCAATGATTGTATCCGTGGAGAATGGGGACACTGACTGTCATCCGCAGACTGTTGGTAACCAAGTCCACAGCACCTCTCCACCTCTCTCAATCATCTTGCATAGTTAACGGAAGGAAGAAAGGACTTTGTGGATGCCTATGGACTGTTCAAGAAAGGGAGGACAGAGCCTGTCTCCACTCTTAGGTTTGCTGTACACCAGTGACAGTAACTTGTGTTGAAGGTGAACTGTCTACTTCTGGTTCCTATTGGTATTAATCGTTCCTTCAATCTTTGTATTAAAGGCCACAGATTGATTCAGGAAAGTGAGGATGGTGGTGTCCCTGAGGACATCTTTGGGTGTCAGCACAGCGCTCTGTGTTGTTTCATGGGCTTTATCCCTCTGTGCAGTACCCAGGATCCTGGCCAGTGTGATAATGTTGGCAGGTAGCAGGGAGGTGGTCAGAGAACACATATGAGAATCATCAAGGTCAAGGACCAGCTTTTGAAAAGCTCAAAGAAACTATTATTGAAAAAAGAACTTCGAAGACTTGTTTATTTTGAATATTTATGTTGATTTCTGGTTGGTTTTTTTTTTTTTTGAAAAGGTATTGTTTTCTCCTGTTTGTAATAAGACTTTTCTGTTCTTCAGTGACTTTTATCAGGCAGGAAAGTCATCAATCTCTTTCACATGTAATGCCTCTAATTTTTATTTTGGTTTTTTTCAGAATTTGTAATTATCTGGCATGTGTGATGGGCTCAACTTATCTGGAGTAGAGAAGCATAAAGATCTGTTTGCTTGTAGGTGAAAGTTTCTCTTCCAGGAAGAGCCATATGTACATCATTAATAAGCTGACACATCTCCACAGCTATTTGTTTTGCTGGTTTACAGATTCATAGTGTGACCTTCTTGGTATGTATAAAGGGAATAGATGGAGTGAAGCTGCCTAAACAGTAGCAGATAATACGCAATGAATTTCTCTCTGTCTGGTTTGCTTGCCCAAGGCAAGCTGAGGGTTCATTGCAAGGCAAACCACTTCCAGTTGTTTTCAGCCGTGCTGGTGTATAGTTTAACCTCTGATCTCTGTTTGAGTTAGTTGGTAATTATGCCAATGGAGTGCTATGTTGGTAGCGCTTCCAGAATACAAGATTCCTGATTTTGTGTTGAAAATACGATGCAAAAGATGTCTGCCTCATAAGAAAATCCAAATAATAACATGGTTTTTATAATAAGAGTGAGTTTATTCATTTTCCCTTGGCTAAATGAAGTTTCACATAGTGTGAGGCAATTCATCTGTAATTTCTTTAAGAGAGCAAGAAGGATGTCTATTTGGAGGAGAATATGTTCTTGATTAGCTTGTTTTCTGCTTTTTTATTTTAAAAAAATATTTTTCTTTTTCATTCTACTTATGCAATAAAGGAATGTTTTCTGCATCTGAAACTGAAAACCAGCTAACATTTCCTCTCCATTTGTCTAGTACACACTAAAATATATCCTGGAGTGTAAATTAAGACTTTTTGAAGAGAGGGAGCAAAGGCAAAAGAGCTGTCATTTCATGAGTCAAAAGAACCATTGAATCACGTCTCAATGGTGTATTGACAACTAAATACAACAACCCAACTGAAATCCTGTCTAGTCTGACTGGTTTTATTGGCGTCTGATCTTGCAGTCAGCTGCTAGAGTATTAGGCTTGTTTCCTTCCCTTTCTCTTTTGTTTAATGGTGTTGCAGAATGAGCAACTGGCTTCAGAACTGTTTCAACATATGGCACAGTTGGAAGAAATATTTTCTGCGGCTTGAGAAGGTTTAGGGTAATGATATTCCAGAAACTTCATCCTGATGGTTTCCAGTTCCTAAGCCCTGGGGGGGCTGGATTATTTCTGCTCTACTGGAGTCCAATAAGGAGATTTGCATTTGTTCCTTAGCTGGGTGCAAATGGTTTAATGAACTAAAGTATACTTCAAAGGATTGGATGTTGGTGTAAGGTGATAAAGCCAAATGCCCCAAGACCTTCTTCCCACTGATATCTCTGAGGCCAGAGCTGTGGTTGGGGAGGAGGTGGCCATCTGTGGCTGGGCAAAAAATTGTTCAGCAAAACACTATCCCACATGAAACTAGCAAGTGTTGGTAGTAACTGTAAATGGACCGTCCTTGGTGCTCAGATCTACCAGTGCTTCTCTGTGTATTGCATGAGTGACACTCATAGTGAGATGTAATAACAGGTTTTTCAAGTCACCAATTTACTGGTTTTTTTTAAATTATCTAAAGCATAAATTAACCCATGTAATGAAAAGCTGAATGATTTTTATCCCTGACAACTGCTGCTCAGAATGTTTCTTTGTTTTGTCAGACTCGAAAGGTGTCAAATTGTTTTATTCATTATTTCTCCCCATAGGACACTCTCCAAATTTTTGTGTGCATTGCATTGTATAGTTTGGAATCTTTTCAAACTAGAAAGTGCAGACAAAGGGACTCTGAATTTGTTTTGACATTGCCTTGTGTATATTACACACTGACTTAATGGAAATGCCACCCCTGGCACCCCCCAAATAATAATGATCTTTAATTTTATTCACTCCATAGAGCTAGAATTTATAAAGAAACCCGTGCAAGAACCAAACCATGCAAATAATAAAAAAAGTCATTTCTAAATATGAATGCAGCAGGATTCACTCCTGGAAATTCTCAGAATAGCTTAAACAAGGTTCTTCATGAATAGTTAGGGTCCTCTGTTGGGATTGAGAGGATAGTCTGGGTAACCTTTATCAGTTCCCCTGCGGGTCTGTCTTCTGTAATTCTGTAATTCACTGTTTTAAATTTATTTCCAAATAAGTAAGGATTATTTTCATAAGAAAAGCTTAGTAACACTACAGCTTACTTGGTCAGAGAAGCATGAAGACAGGATAAAGACAAATATATCCGTGCCCAAAAGTTTCAGCAGGAGCCAGGTTAGTCTCGGTTTGGAGAAGGATCAAAGGGACACAAAGACTGAGCTGGATTTATGGGTATAGGTATGTAATAGTAGCTTATGCCTCTCAAGGTCAGACACCATGAAGTGTGTGTATATGTGACGTTAGAGAGGAATAAACTATGAACCCATGAAATGTACAGCAGACTGAGGTGAGATGGATTATTACTTAGACAGATTCGTGAGACCAAAGCACAGGTACAGCCTGCCAGCAGCCAATACAATGAAAGCTAACTGCTAACAAGGGCTCCCTAAGTGCAGAACTGCTAGTACTCCAAGGAGACTACTCCTTGGGTAGGCGCTGATCCTTCTTGCTACCTTTCAAGGCTAAGAATAGGCTAAAGCATCCCTAAATGGTGGATAGCGCTGCTATGCAAATGCTGTGTGCTCTCCCCATCCTTGTGAAGCTGTGTGAATTCCGCTGGAGCTACATAATCCCTGGTATGAGTGAGCATGCATTATGAGCTGTCGGAAAGGCTGAGGATAACATCCCGTATGACAGCAGTCTTGACAAGCTGTAACCGTCAGCACTGGGAAATCCCAGACTCCTGTGGGCAGAAAGTGGAGTGGAGAGAGTGGAAGGCATGATGTGTTTCTGGTTTGTTTCTTGCTATCAGTAGGGGAAAAAAGAGTGGGTGTGTTGAATGTTCACCACCATCCTTTACACCTGAAACTGGATGGGAGGAAGCCAAGTGTTGTTTGTGTGTTGGATGAAGACAGTGCACACTGGGTTTTTTTTCCTGCACATTTTGATCCTCCCCCCTTGGAGGAAATGGTTGAGTTTGTTAGACTGCAAATATTACACTGAGAGACGACTTTTCTGTCTTCAGTCATTCCTACGTGTACCTTTCACCAGCAGTGGATGTGCTGTGTATCGTGCTGACTAGTTTGACAGAATGATCTTTGCAGGAACAGTTTAAACTATTTTCCATTTGCTTAAGGAAAGGATAATTAGCTGGGAAGAGAACAGACAGAAACAAGTCACAAATACTACAATATCAGACACTGTCTTTGATTATGTTACTCCAAGGTCTGCAGTCAGGGATTGGGATGTACTAATTGCAGTGAATGGGGCTTCACACACATTATGTGCAAAGTTGCATTTTTCCTTGTTTTTCTTTTCAAATACTTTTGTCTGCTGTAGAGATTTCCAGGCTACTCCAGGCTCAGAGAAACCGTGCTATCTCCAAAAGAACTTCCAGAGGAAAAGGCAGCTTTCCCAATCTCCAGAAACACAAGGTTTGCCTTCAATGAGTTTGAAATAAAAGCAGGCTCTCCTTTGGTCCTCAGGGAGCTACTTACTTAGAACCAAAACTAATTATTCAATCCTCTGTTTGTTGAGGCTTCTCTCTGTTCTGCATATTAAATGTCCCTTCTATGTGGTGATGACAGGCTGTGTGGCTAGTGAATATCTAATAAAAATGAAAACCAAAAACACTTGGTTACTGCAGCTGTAAACAGTGGGGTACAGCCAGGAGTCCTGGTGGAACTCTGAAACACACAGACTTACTCATCAATCTCGTGTGTTTTGGTCTATCCTGCCTCTAAGTTCTCTATCAGTGGGATTAGCAAAACCTCCATTTCTGTCCTTTCCCCTCCTCCTGCCCTGTCTGTTGTAGTGTCTGCTCTCCATGGATAGGCTGATCTCCAAAGGCTATTGCTGAAGTAACTTTTGTATTTGTGCCCGGAGGGGCTGGATTTTTCCCCCTCCTCTTTATCAGTAAATACTGACATTTGCTTTTCAGATTTGCTGTGGGAGGTGGTGGGGAACTGTTCTCAGAAAAGATCCTGATGACAAATGCAATGAATCCAATACATGAGTGAAAAATAGCCAAATTCCTTTTACATTATGAGAGAGAGAAAGGAAGAAAGTGAAGGGCGAACTCTAGGGCTACTTTATCCTATTTCTTTTTTTTGTAAAGGTAACACCTTTATGTGCCAGGATGGAGGAACAATTTCTCTGTTAGTCTGAGTCTGCTAGATCTGGGAGACAGCTCTTCTGTTATCAAGTCTCTATGCAACGAAATCTGATGTCTCGGCTCCCTGGTGAGGGCTCTGGAAGGAAATAAAGCAGCTGGAAGGCTCTTTGTGAAATCTCAAGGAAAACGCAATGAGGCTGTCACAGGGTGGAAGTCCCCACAGCATTTGCTCAAACGTTCAAATGAATGATGCAAAAGGGAATTTCAAAGGGAAATCAAAGGCAGGGGGGCTTCAAGTATCAGGAGAAGATGGAGACAAATGCTTGTAATGTTTTGTCAGTCTAGCATATGGAAAATTTCCCTCTGGGACCAGAGCTGGAGTAGCTTGGGTTTGAAGTACAGCCATCTATAAAGCTCAGCACATTTCTTTTTCAGTGCTGGATGCCCTGTGTCAGAGGCAGGTAGTTCAAGCAGGCGATGACTGTCATGTTTCTTGAAGTAAAGTACTGCCTCCTACGTAATAATTGTGCCCCAAATGCAGGTCATTTCTACAGCCAGGTCATACTTCAGATGTGAAGACTCACCAAAATATTAACTTGGTCACAAATAGGGGAAAATTTTCATCCGAAATCCTGGGCTCTGCTTTTACAAAAATTAAATCCAAGCATTGAGACCTAAGCAACATAAAAATATCCCCTCTAGGTAGAGGTGTGATAGACTTCTTCATGGAATTTGTCATTTTACATTATTGATAGAAAACTAAGAGACACGTTACATTGAAATGATGGGTAGATGCTGACAAAAGCGATTTGTGCTGCAGAAAAATGATCTACATCTCATGGAAATGAGAGATGTGGGTTGGAGCATTGGGTACAAGCTATAGAGTCTGGAGGTTTTTCGTTGATTAGTTGTCCCCATGAGCTGCTGGAAGAAGCAGTGGGGCAGTTGTGAGATTGTGCTGCCTACAGTAGATGAACTCTAATCCTCAATGTCTCAGCTCTCTGCCTGATAACATGGAAATCTTTGGGTGCCCTCTGTATAGGGTTTTTTTTCCACAAGTGCCCACAGCTTCCCATGCTACCCCCTGCTTGTCCATCTTCAAGGTAGCACTTCCACGAGTGGCCAAACCCCTGAAGAAGAATGAGGCTGATGGCAGTAAAATGACTTTGTATCATTTTCATTTTCTTTGCTCATCATGATGACAAAGATTGTATTAGAAGATGAGCAGCTCATAAATTCTGAGAGTTATAGCTGTAGGCAGTTCATGAAGGGGAAATTAGGACTGGGTAGGGTTTTAAATTTGCATATATACCACACCCACTACAATTTAATTTGCATTTGATTTGCATACATCATGCTTAAATAATACTTTTAAGGGGCAAGGATTGCATCAGTTTGTCTATGATTTATATAATTTTTGATTTAAGTATAATTTTATAGAGTAGTTCAGGGACCATGCAGTATGAACTTAAATTTAATTTCACAAAAATGAGCAAATAACACTTAACAGCCATAAATATCCAGTTCTCTTTGAAAATAGATGTTGTTTTCATGAAGATGTTGGATTAACAGCATTGCAGTCTGAAATCTGTTGTTTATCAACTGAAAAATTGTAATACAATTACAATCTTCCCTACACACTGCAACAGTAATGGTATCTGCCCTGAACTGAGTGGGCATTCAGGACAGATGTCTGTACATGGTCCATGACACCTCCTTTAGGGACTGTGAGTTTGAATACTGGTTTAAAGTATATTCCTTCCTTGTTTGCTTTATATTAATGATGTTTCCTGGCTGAATGTGGAAGCAGAGTGATGGTATCTGTCCATTCCAGGATGGCAAATTACTATAATTTAATTATTAGATAATTGTGGCTAGTGTCCCATGTTATTTCAAGGTGCTTCTTACATTGTTTATTTTTTCTTAATGTGAACTTGTCATGAATTCAAATGTAGAAAGTAAACCCAGCTGATACTGTTTGCTTTGTGCCTGTCTCGATGGCTCAGAAATTGCAACATCCTGTTTACATTTTCCCCCTATTTATTTTTATAGCTTCTCTTTAGCACAAAGACCAGCTCTGCAAAGGCATTTCTGCATCTTTAAGATGCAGAGAGCACCAAAGCAGAGAGGTGCTGTGCTCTTGTCATTGCATTTCCCTTGACTGAGAGGACTTGGAAATTCCACTAAACCTTATCCAGGGAAAACTTTCTTCTTCCAGAATCTGGGCCCATATGCTTCTCTGTAATTTAGGTACCTAAACATCTTTTAGCTCTAAGTACATCCTTGGTCATGCATTATAACCCTAGGAGT
This sequence comes from Phaenicophaeus curvirostris, assembly GCF_032191515.1. NCBI lineage: Eukaryota > Metazoa > Chordata > Aves > Cuculiformes > Cuculidae > Phaenicophaeus > Phaenicophaeus curvirostris. The sequence goes on along the minus strand of NC_091402.1, from coordinate 8,599,410 downwards.
ACCACGTAATGCCATCTCCTCCTCTGCATGCACTCAAAAATCTCATACTGTAACCACCCTCTCTCTAATGAAAAAGTGCAAGAGCAGGTCTTCCCTGGCAGCCCAGAAATAAATCTGCTCTGAGACAGAGAACACTTCTATATGGCAAAAGAGAGGTCTTTACAGGTCCTTTTGGTAACAGCGGTCTGCAGCCATGCAGTGATACCGGCTCCTGCTGTCTGCAAGCACGAGCCTCTGCCCATCCCTGCATGCTGTGTTACCCATAGGCTGCCTGCAAGGTTGAAATTTGCTTAGATTGATCTCTCCGCTAACAAATAACAATGTGTCACTCTGGAAACCTGAGCTTAAATTGGTTTTAGTCTGTAAGAAATGCTCTTGGTTTCTCTCTAACCTCCCTTTACCAACAATAATTCAGTTCTGAACGTGCAGCCTGTTATTACTGTAAGCCTTTGACACATGGATTCAAAACCTCCTCTTAACCTGGCTGAGCCTTTGCCAGTATGATGCTCATCATCTATTCTATTTTGATCAGCATCAGTGTACGTGGGAGCTTATCCATAATCTGTCACTTCTGTCAGTACCCGACTTCTTTAACAAAGTTTCAGGAACCAGTGGAATATGTTTCACCTGACATCTTGTATTGCCTCTAACCCCACGCTTTGTACAAAACATTAACTGGAGCGGACACTGAGATGTGCTGTTACATAGGTTGCAGGTACTTTTATTAGCAAAATGGGCCAAGTGTGGTTTTGTGTACTTGAGATCCAATAATGTTTCTGAGAACTTTATATATTTTTATTTCTTTATAGCATACAAAAGGTACTTCTTCCAAAGTCCTGAGTGTTAATTCGTCCTGATGTTATATTGCCTTCTGGTCCTTCTAAGGGTCTTCCAGATTTGCTGCTTTGTTTCTGTGCTCACGTATGGCAACAAAACCAGTGTACTTGCTATTTCTCTTTGTCTGATTTTCTCAAATGGTCTTCAGCTCCTCTTAGCAAATTACGAATGGGTGTCAGTCTTCTCTAAGCTTGCTTTTTATTGATGAGGAAATAGTATGTTTATGTAAACTCAGAAAAAATGCTTTAAGTCCATCTCCTAGTGATCTGGGTTTGCACTTGAATGGCTTTTATTAAATATTGTATATTGAATATATACAAATTATCAAACGTGTGGAAGAATACAAGTGTGGGTGTGCCTGGTGGACTGCTGAGTAGGTTTTCTGAATAAAAACTTAGTGACTTAGGAGCGCAGGAGTACTTATGAAGATGTGAGACCTCAGAAACAATTATATGGAAGGCACTGAGAACAGTGGCACAGCACTGAGCCTGTTATCCTGTGCCTTTCTACCTTGCTGATGATGGTGGTGCAGAGATTCTGTGCTGTGAGAGGACTGAAATTGGAGGATGAAGTGGTTTGTCATCTCTCACAGCCCTGGTCTGGCAGCCCTGCAAGGTATAAAGTGTCACTTACTGGTTGTAGCTTGCCAGGCTTGCTCAGGTGTTGCTACAACCTTAAAATCCCCTTGTTTACCTGCAAGTGTCCTTCATGTCATCAGCTGCTGTCTCAGTGTTCTGATGTGCTCATGAGCCCACAGCGATGGAGTTAAGTTGCTTTCTGCCTCCATCTGTCTTTTCACGTGGCTGAGGCTGTGGCTGCATATGCGTGTGAGCGTGTGTGAGGCTTAGAAAGCAATCTGAAAGAAAGCCAGTCACTTGGTGTTTGCAAAGCAACAGGAACGTGCCATAAACATGTACCCTTCCAAAGTTTGAATAAGATAAAGCAAGACACCAGGTCAAGCAGGAGACATGTGCAGCAGAAGGGGAAGTGGGAAAGCAATCCATAAATATTCAATGAAGGATGTGGGAAAACACATTCTGATTACAACTCTGGCTCTAATGTATGCAAATGTAATAGTTTCCTCCCCTACTAAGGAATCATGTATTACATACATTACATGATGTACTACTGTGTAGCAACATGGTTTATGACTCCTAGGAGAAGAAAATCATAATTCACAGCCATTAACAAAAATAATAGTGCTTTCACCCAGCAGAGCTTTCTTTAGAAAGCTTGTACAGATTCTATCTAACCTAATTTAAGCAATGTCATGAGTTGGAACAGATCCCTATCAAGTCTGTCATGCTTGTCATAACATGGCACTTGAATAGAAGACATCCCTTCCCAGGAGAAATTCCTGTGAAGGAACTCTATTATTTAATGGAGTATAAGATTCCTTTTAAGTTTCAGAGCTTGTTTATTTGAAAATTGTTCCACTAAAAAGCAACCGTTAGCCAGGTTTCATTTAAAAAGAATGAGTTTCCATGTGTGTGATTATAGGCTGCTGTTCCTCAAAGTTATAATTAACTGGGGGCTGTGAAGGGGAAGCTGCTGCAGAGGAGCTGGGCACGTGTCGTGTGCTTTTCATCTGGCATGTATTTTCTCAGGGAAAAGGTTTTGGATACCAGCATTTCCATGAAGAGTTGTTCCCCCATGAGAGCCACCTGGCTCTGTCCTACCTTCCCTCACCCCTGCTCTGTTTTGCACAGCTAATTAACTTCCAGCTTTTAGTGCATAATGAGGCAGAAAGCCTCAGAAGGAAATGAGTGACTGTGGTCTCTCTGCCCCCCCCCCCCAAATACACGGTGTCAAACAGCATCTTAATGAGTGCATTAGTTTAAACCCTTGGATGGTCACAGGTTCAGGCCTACAACTACTCATTTAATTTCTGATTTAAAGCCACAACGATGACTATTATGAGATGCAGAGGTTTGCGTTCGTTACCGTTGCAGGAGACTGAGTGCTGCTCCCATTGCCAGGCATTTCCATACGCCATTTGTTCATTTATTTCTGGAGTGCCTCACACGGGTGACAAGGGAGGCAGATTGCGGGTGCTCTGCACAGCGCTGTGCTCGCTTCGTTAGAAGCACGTGTGGGCTTGTCCTCATTTATTGTGGCTGCTCAGGAACCTCCTGTCTGCAGAAACTTTGGCAGCTTGTCACAGCATGTCAAGGTCTGCTCATCTCCCCAGACAGCAGGGTTTATGCATAATGCAATAAATAGAGACGGGGAGAATTGCGTTACTTGCATTTAGCTGATCTCAAACCATGAGAAAGAGGAGTTAAACTAATGCTTTTCGGTCAACCTCTCAAAACATTTAATCACTTTTTGTGTTTACTTTCAACGCCCTCAATTTTATTTGTTTATTTGTATGAGATCTTTTGGGTTTATATCTCTCTGGTAAAAATAAGTTGATACCCTTCACTTTTTTAGATCCTTTAGGAGGTGTTAGGCAGTATTTGAAAAAAAAAATAATGGGAGAAACAGTAAAAAAGGCTTTAAAGAAGTGAAAGTAGGGGTGAAAGAATAATCTTCTTTTCTTCCCCCTTTCCCCCCTGCCTGTTTGCACAATTTTGTGACCAGAACACACCGTGGGCTTTGGAAACTTTGGTGTCTAGCTCTGAAGATGTGTTCAAAGCAAAGCTTGCCCTGTCTTGTGGCAATTCATAGGGCTGATCAACCCACTGAAGTCAATGGAAAGGCTTTCAGCAAAGGCAGTGGGCTTTGGCTCAGATGCTAAAAGCATTATCATCACTCTCAGGCTGATCCTCTTGATACCAGTTCTCTCATCAAACCCTCTGACAGAAAAAGAGAGAAAATCCAGTCCCTGCTGGTTAAAATAGCAGCTAAACACAGAGCTTTGACAGTTCTAAACCACTGCTATAGAGAAATCAGAGTTTTCCAGCGCAGAGGTATATAAACACAACTGCTCAAAATTTCCCTGATATTCATAGCATCCTGTGCACTCTCAATTTCCCCAAGTGCAGCTTTTTGATGATGGGGAACAGTGGTAAAAGCTGAAAGGGGTTGCCCTGCACCTTGCATGGCCCGTGGCAGGGTGCACCACTGTGGGCAGGGGGCTTTCTCTCAGGGACTGTTGGGGGGTGTGGGGATGTGCCGGGGCTGGGAACAAGACTCTGGTGGGGTTATGCTGAAAGACGAGGCAATAGAGAGGTACCGAGGTGTCAGTTTGAGTCTTATGATGGGAGAAAGGAAGACTGAGAGCCACTGAGCCACAACCAGAGGAGGGGCAGAGCAGCTGAGTTTGTAGCCTGAAAGTAAGAGATACTTAATGAGTATTCAAGACAAAAAAAGTGCCATGAATAATCAGAGCTGGTCTTATTTCTAGTCCTGGCATCCTGATACTAAAGGAAAATGTAGCAGGAAGAACATGAATCCTGACTTTTGTTCCTATTTTTACTGCAAAGTCTCAGTTCACAAGTTCACGGGTTCAGTCGCTGGTAATGAAGAGGCAACAGTCAGGTGGTTTATGCAGGGGCACAAACCCCAGCCACAAATTTTAAGCAGCTTCTAACTCAAACAAGGAGACACAGCTAAACAAATCCCTCTCAATTCAGTCAAATACCTCCTTCCAGCCAGTAAGAATAACAGGCTTTGGGTGTTAGATGGCTGGCCTGAGTGGATTAATAACTTGCTTTATATTATCAGCCGAGTCTCATCTAGAAATAAATCCTGTCTGATCTCTGTGAACATGACACAAGATTATTCCAGCAGGCGTGGAGGCTGAGATTTTCGCATTGCAACCAGGCAGCGAGGAGGGCTGTGGGAGAAGGATGGGAGAGGAGCTGTGGCAAGGGGGGTGCTCTGCACTGGGTCAGGGTTTTGGGGACAGGGAGAGGGCTGCAAAGATGCTCTCTGCTCCAGAACTGAGCTGCAGAAGCAAAGCTGCAGAAGCCAGGCACATGATATACCCTGGGACAATTTACCCTGCAGCCTGCAGGCACTTAATTGTAGCCCAAACTGAGCCTCAGGACATCCAAGGTGAATTTATCATGGAGAAGAGTAAATCATGTGCAGTTGTTCCATTGTGTGTCCTCAGGTTGTCTTATGTGGAATTAACTGACTTCACGTGCTTCAATTCCTGCTTGGTGAAGCCCAGACATATGGGGGCAGTCGTCTGCTCGGCTTGGTTGGTTTACGGCTCCAGAATAGACAAGAGACATGGTGTGGGGGTGCACAAAACTGGAGTGAGACAGGATGGTGGAAAGAAGTGTGGGAGAGAATGTCATCTCAGAGGAAAGTGGTTGCTTCCCGCCCCTCTCTCAGGCTCACACCACAAGGCTCAATTTCCATCATTCCCCTCATGGGAAATTCTGCCCGGTGTTTTAATTAGCAATAGAAAGACATTTAAAGAAGCTTGAGGCTTCTTACTCCTTATCCATGCTTTACTCATCCACTAAGTGCACCTCACTTGGCCTGTCATTCTTCAGCTACATCTGCAGTATCTGTTCTTTCTTTTCCTCCTGCTTTGAAACAAAGAAATGTAGAGCAAAATTGTAAATTATTTGGGGTTTTGGCTAATTTTTAGATGAACTTCTCTCTATGTTTGTATAGCACCACCACCTAGTTCTAGGTGTTAAGCCCTGTGTCATCCTCAGGTTAAGCTCATATAGAGCCTGCAGTGACGGCAGACTAAGGCTATGCTGATGCTGTGATTTTCCCTGGGATTTTGGAGGGCAGGCTCAGCCATTTCTGATCATCGGCAGCAGGATTCAATGTGCTGAACTCATACTGGACTCGTATGAAAAGGTTTGCTTCCAGGTACTGACAGGACCACTGAGGTGAATGACAGCCCTTCACCTACAAAATAGGCAACTTATTTTATTTTTAACCCCCGTGTCCCAATAAACATGAGACAAAAATATATAAAAATACCTTCCTTTTTCCTGAATAAAAAAAAAAAAAGGATTTTTCCTCACCGGTGCACTTTCCCTCCCACAACACCAAGTTGCTCTCTGATTGGGAAGTACTTTCTCAGCCATTGGTTAAGTTAAAATGTCAAAGGCTTTTGGTCTAATTTGTGCCCTCTGAAGGATACCTGTATTTGCTTTTAACCTGTCTCTCCCTTTGTTTTCCTTTAACCTCTTGGAGCTCCTCTGTTGACTCCTCCAGCAAAAATGGATTGAAAAACTCTGTCTTTTGGTCTTCTACCTGATCTTGTGTGTTGGTGGTTTTGACTGTTAGGACTGTTCTGTTGTTACCTCTGAAACCCACATGTACAAAGCTGTTGGTGATACCAGGTATGCACAGAGCCTCTTGCAGCTGGAGCTGAGAAAAGGCAGGAGAAGGAACATCATTCAGTGTGGAAGAGGAAGTGGCTATGGTAATGGAAGACTGTGAGAAAGGAGATGGGAAGGGAGAAAGATAAATAAGAAAAGAAAAATAAATGGGTGACCCAGCCCAGCTTCAGTGGCATCATCAGTGGTGAGGATGCTGGACTGTGCAGGTCACTATAAGCATCCACATGACCTTGGTCAGCATGTGCTTCTGCTTCAAGGGTAAAAATCAGAGTTTTGGGAAAACTAGTGAAATGGCACAAGCAACTAAACCTCAGTGAGGTTGTCCTGTAGTCATGACCCTCACGTCTGCAAAACTTCAAGCTTTCCTTTATTTGTCCAGCAAACCTGACTAGGATGACACAGCAGGATTTATTTTTTCTTTTTCCTTTATTTCCTTTTCCAGCTGGAAAAATACCATTTTCTCTCTGTCCAAATAGAACGGGTGGTTTTCTTGTCAGTCTTTAAATTGGCCTCCTTGGGAACGTGGTCTGAGATGGTGATGTCTACATTTCAGAACAGAGACAACTCCCGCCTTGCCAAAAAGGAGAAGAAAAGAAAAATGGTAGTTAATGGAATAAAAACTCTGTTCAAAAGACACTGTAACAAAATCCTACAGACAAAGAGCTTTCAGAATGTGCTTTTCCTTAGAGTCTCAGCTCTAAGTTCTTCAGGGAGTCTCAAACAAGATTAACCTGCTAGGGAGATTTATACATATATTTTTGTCTGTATATATATACATATACATGTACATGTATAAAAACCACAGAAGCCTGTGACAAATCTGTAAGAATCCTGCTATTGACTTCAAAGACATTTAAATCCATGGTAGTAATGTGACCATATTGTTGTAGCTGATTTGAGTATTTGGAGAATCACTATCTTAACAACTTAGGAAGGCTGCTTGAGATTGTAGCATTACTCCAGGTACTCCATTAAATCAAACCCCTGCTCTGATTGAAGTCCTAGTCCACCTGTGCTGCAGTCTTTGTTTCTGTCTTGGCCCGAAAGTCCCAGACATAGTGATGCAGCATTAATAATGGGAATGCAATCTGCTCCCAGAGCAAGATTTTTCTACTTCCCAGGGGAACCAGGATTTGAGGTCATTTTGAGGTGGGGGGGGTGGTGGTGGAAGGTGTTACAAGGCCATGTAGTGTGGCTTGTCACTTGCCCAAGAGAGATGGAAGGTAACCCAGAGTCTTTAGGACCATTTCTGATGCTAGAGAAGTGATGAGGCAGTATTGTGATGGAGGAGGAAGAGCTGGGAGAGTCAATAGTGACATATTTTTAATGGTTCAACATGCGGAAAGTATTTGTATTGCTTCCTGCTAAAACATAGGGTTTGAAGCATTCATGGGTAAATTCACAGGTGCAATGATGGTTGGGCAAAAGGAGAGGATTCTTTTGGAAAAACAATGTTTTTTGCTGGTAATCTGCTCACTAAAAAGGACAAGCAGAAACACTAACTATTCTCCTTGTTTGAAAGATCTTTGTGAGACAATAGGTGCATTTTCAGTATTTGTATTTCATTGAATAGAGGTGTAGGAACATTTATGAATAGCAGGGGTATAGAGCACTATTTGGGCTCCTAGCTTGTATTATTCAGGCAAATGTGGCTTTTGTCCCTGTTGTGCCTGAGCAGGGGCAGCTACACTCTATGCAAGACATCTAAGACTTGTGCCTTATGACTGTGCCTTATTTGAAATGAAATGCAGCTTATGAAGCTGAAGCATCCAATATGCATCTTAGCCTCATCAAGCTAGCTGGAATACATAATAAATTTTCAAGCGCTGGAGAAGGTAATGAAAAAAGATGCATTAACTCATATACTGAGTCTGTTCTAAATTATAATGTACAAGGGAGAAAGAATAAAGGAGATGAGTGGAATTACTGTACTTGATGGTATGTGTGGGCAGATCTGTAGATGAAGTCTCTGTTCCTGGGACATGAATATTTAATAATAATTTTTCTGAGTACAGGATGGACATTATTAGTGGGTGGGAAAGTGTATGGTGGTGCAATGGAAGGAGAGAGAGGATGAATTGTGTAACGGCTTCTGATGCAGTTGAACTGTGACAGTAATTGGAAGAGTAGCAATGAGGCCCTTCCCAGAGAAGAAGAAAGGCTCTGAGACTCACAAGGAGCATCTCTGGAGTAGTTGGTGTTGGACACTGATATATCCTTGAGGATCAGAATCAGAATCAGAATGTGCAACAGAAGCAAAGACGGATTCTGGCCAAAACCAAGCTTGAAGGCAAAATATACGTTTGTAATATTATAGTAACTTTGTGGTATAACACTGGCACAATGCTTTGACATTCAAGGAGCATTGAAGTGTGATGATGCAGAAACCAGGAACTTGAATGGAATGGTCACAGCTTGTAGATATCTTTAAAACAATGTTTTTCCTCATGTACTTTCCTCATGTTCACTTACAGCTTAGAGCTATTTAACCGTGTAACAGTGTGGTGCAGATAACAGGTAATTGAACAGCTTCTGAAAACTTGGAGCTAATTCCATGCTGGCACAAGTCCATGAAGGGTGGCACCATCTCACGTGGTCCCATTTCCAGGCTGGGGCAGATAGCAGGTGCTACAGCAACAGCACAGAAATGAACCCTCACTGTGTTTACATAAGACCAAAGCTGCATGCGTGTTCCTCCTGCAAAACATATTTTTTTCCTTGGTGAACATATTCCTAAGAGCTCTCCAATATTAATGGTTTTGCCAGAGCATCTGTAAAATGAGCTCCACAGGATGAAAGCCTTGTAAGTCAGCACAGCCTCACAGGGCTGCAGAGTATGTTCTACCTCATTGTTGCCCTGGTATGCTGTTTGGCAGGTAGGTTTCCCTGTCTGTCTTTCTGAGCTTAGTTTTCAATAGATTTTATAATACAGAGCAAGCTCCTGAGCCTTTTGTAATCTCACCATATTAGATATTGAAGTATTGCTGAATCTTGTTATGCAATTACAGGCAAAATGAAAGACAACAACCCCCCTCCTAAAACACAAGATAAGTAAATCCCTTAAGGGATTTCACCTGCTTCTTCTGCTTATAGTGAGTGGCACTTTGAGATGGGACCATTTTTCTGGGAAGAATATTGTCCCTGAATGGCTAACCTGTGTGCCAATCTTATCCACGTAGACTATACATTGCAACCAATCCCTACATCAAGTCTCATTTTCTGCAGGAGACTTTTCCATTCTAATGTGCTTTTAAACTATTTTTTTTTCTGTTAGCTGATTTATGCCTTTTAGCTTGAGCTATATCAAAGTCAGCATTTAGCACTGTATATTTACTTCGGTTTGCATGCAATTTTCAAATGATATACTATACTTTTATGTAGTTAATTTGTTCATTCCAGTGTATAATGCATCCATGAACTTTCTGAATTTTGAGCTGGAAATATGATAAGTGGGTTATATTATGCAGTGAAGGAGCTGTTGTATGAAAACACTTCCATATCATCAATTATGTACTAGCTTAATACAAAATGATATTAATACATGAATCAATGAGGGAAGTTGTATAATAGGATTCTCATGAGAACATGAAGCTGATGTTTATTAAAGATGTTGAGTTCCACATTACAAAGAAATACTTTGTTTTATTCATTTATTTGATAAGCAGCTCAGCTGCCCTGAATGGAAAAAATTCATTGTATATTCATGATGAACTTTCACATGTGTTTCTCATATTTCTTTCAGAGTTCAGAAATTTGATAAGCAATGCAGATAGAAAACCAAACTACTGCCTCACAGCATTGCTTCCTTTGAGCAAAGGGAATCTTAGTGGCTTTGGAAATGTCTCTTCAGACTGCTGAACACTTGTGAGTAAACTGGGTTGTCCCTGGGGTGTAGGCTGGTGGAGCTGGATGTGAATCCACCCTGATAAAGCTGGGTGGGATCTAACCCCTCTCCCCAACACTCTTCAGCCTGAGCCTCTTGTGCTTCTGTACAGTGTGGTCCAAGCAGCCTCAGTGTTATTTTCGCCAGAAAGCTCTTCAGCTTGTTTCACCTGGATCTCAAATTGTAAATGTTCCAATACCCCTCCACCTCCAAAATGTATTTTAGAGTAGGCTGCAGACCCGAAGTCTAAAGCTTCTAGGCATAAAATCAGTAGGGGGGGATCTTTAGATAACAGTGTCCTTGAAGATGTGTCTGGGTTGGATGTTCAGGGTCAGCTGCTGTTTTGTGTTAAGATGGATGTATCTTCTTATCAATTAGCATAGACTAGACCAGACTAGAATAGGAGTAGTTCAATTGGAAGGGACTTACAGTGATCATCTAGTCCAACGGTAAAAAAAAACCTGTATAAAACCCAGGACACCTGGAGAGCAGGGGATTAGCCTTGCCCTGGTAAAGCCACCTAGTGGATCATATTTTCTCCTCAGCCAGGTAAGTGTTATAAAATATTGGATAGAAACATAGGTCAAAACAGTTTTTAAGACTGGAGGAAAGTGAGGACTTAATGCTACATACTTATGCAAAGAAGTTACTACCTCTGTTACAACAAGGCACAGGCTCTCCTTTGAAAATGTTTGACAGGTAAATATTAGAGTCTGAGTTTGTCTAAAAATTATCTGTAGTCAAGAGTTAGCTCTATCAGTAGAGCCTGTATTCCCCACTCATCTTCATCTCAGTTTTAGCAATATTAGGAATCAGAATTAACACACCTTGAGATGAGTGGGAGCCGTTGCATACAGAATTTGTTATTATTTGATCCAAATTCAATAGTTTTCTCGAATAATGCATTTGAGAGAAAGCTTGTTATTGTTAAGAAATATTTAGATGCTTTCATCATTTACAGTCTGGCAAAACCACCTTTTACAGGGTCCCCATCTGCAGCTGATAACAGTCTTTGTCTCTTTTGTCATTGCAAAATACTATGGACACCTGAATACCATAAAGAACCACAGGTATTTTAGAAGGAAGACCTACCCTGCTGGAGCAGCTAAGAAAAGAAATCCCATGAGGGAACAGCCTGAAATGCTGCAGACAGCCACAGCAAGAAGACAAAGCTTTGGAAAGCACAACACCAGAAGAATCAGAGGGAGCTTCAGGTAAGCACCATGTTGTAAAGATTTTGTAGCATGGATTTGATTCAGAAGACTGAATTACACAACGGTAGTGGTATAATACAAAGAAAAGCTTGTATAATACCCCAAATAGGGTAAGAGTAAAGATTGAAAACTGTATGAAGAAGGAGGGGGGGAGAGAAATATGTCTGTGGGTGAAGGAAAGAGTGGCAATCAGCATTACAACCTGCACCCAGTTGGCTGAGACAAGTAATGGGATAAACAGGAAAACACAAGCTGGGTGATGGGAGCCAGCAAGACCTGATTAAAGAGCCCATGGGAGTCAGAGGAAATCTCTCTTCTCCCTTGCCAGGCATTTGGTTAGAGGGGCGCTGCAGAGAGTTCCTGGGCTACCAGTCTGGCAGCTTGTTTGCTTAATATGGTAGAGAAATTAAATGATAATTCCATTTAAAAAAAATTCCATTAAAAAAAATTTCCCCTCACAGGAACTTTAGATGTAGTCCCTGCAGGGCAGTTGAAATGGAAGTCACTCTGATCTCTTTTGCAGAAGTATGAGGCAAGAAAGTTGGTTGCATAATTATTAATGTCCTTCTCCTGCCTTGCCAGCTTCCAGCCCTGAGAATTAAGGACCACTGCAGGAGCAAACTGGGAGAATGAGTTCTGCTCCTCCACTGATGTCCCAGTGGATATCAGTTGGCAGCTGGGGACACTGGAGGATGTCCAGTACCAGTGCTGATCTGCCTAACCCCATTTTCTAGCTATGCTGAAGTTGGAGGCAGGAGCTGGAACCAATAGCATCACTAGAGCATAAGTTATTGAAAATGCTATCCTCTGTATGCGGTCTCCGAAGCAGACATGAGAAGTGGCCAAGTCAGTAGGAAATCTCAATTCTTTGTGCAAGTTTATGTCCAATTTCTTGTCCCCTGCATGCCACAGTGTGATGGATAAGCTTCCAAACCACAGAAAAACCTGAAACAAGGGAGCACTCCTATCACTAATGAAGATGCATCATCACTGGGCTTGGTTCAAAGGCCATTAAAGTTTCCAAGTCGTTCCAATGGGAACTAGAACAACCCTTTTTCCTGAAGAAATAGAGGCATATATTAAACCTTAATTGGGAACAGTCTCCACAAGGATTTTCCCTCTAAGGAGAAGGAGCTTTTTGCAGATATAATTGTTTTGGAGGGAGTAATTATTCCATGGACACTTCCTGAGGTGAATGATGACTCTTTTTACTTTTTTTCTGTGAAAGTGGAAGAGCTCTAAGAGTCTTATCAAGGACTGGTGGCATTACCTGGCAAGCAGCGGCCAGGCTGCTGTTTCAACAGCAGTAGGAATAATTTTTTGTACAGTTTGGCTGAGTGCGTCTCTATTATTCTTTACCCTGCAGCACAGCACAGTTTGCAGCAATTGATTGACTTAGCTGGACAGTGAGATAAAAAAACCTACAAATAAGACTGGTTAGAAGCTGGTTTTCTGCTGTGATTAGATGTAAAACAGCCTCAGCTGGAGCCATGTTTTGCCTGGAGTGAGATCAACAGCCCAGAGATTCTGGGGTTTTTACATGCTAATTTTTGCTCAGTATCAGAAGGGCTGGAAATCGTCACCCTTAAAAGCCCTTTAAGTGATGGAACATGAGTGTAGGTGTGAGCATCACTGAGAGCCATAGAATAAGCAGTTTTTCCTCCCAGTCAGGAAGACATTGCAGGAAGATGATATGCAGGAGGGAGAGGCTGACTAAAATAGGAAAGAAAAAGGGACATAAATCTGAGATGGGACAGAAAGAATGAGGCAAAACATAGCAGAGAGGAAGATAGATTCCTGGAAAGAGAGCTATCAACTGCAAATTGCTCAGTGGTCAGGTCCTGCTGGCTGTTTCAAGCAGTGTGTGTGAAATCCTAAAGGTTTCTACCCATCCCTTGATGGAGAAGTCTGCTATTGAGAGATTGCCTGAATAAGGAATGAGTCAAGCCCATCATTTGTTAGCATAATCCAACCCTCCTGGAAGAGTTACTGCAAGATGTGGCAGAGGTGGAAAGGTCCTTGAAACGAGATAGCTTAAAAACATTTTGTAAGTAATTTGCAGCAAAGTTTTCTTTCATCGTTTCCCTCTTTTCTGCCCCAGCCTCCCTATTTGTCTTATCAAATCTTGGCAGAGATATTTGCATTGAATAGGGAGCTGCTGTTGAGAAACTGTGGTTTCAGCGCTGTAATAAAGCAGTCTTACTGCAATGAATTTTAAAGGCTATTTTAGCTGCCTCAAGAAATGCTGATTTATGACTTGAATGCATCATGTTTTTTTGCAATTAGCAGGACACAGTCTAGAAGTTTTAGAGCTTCTGAGGCAGAAATAGACAATTGTCTTTTTTTCAAGTTATATTTCTAAAACGTATCCTTTCATTCAACCAGCAAGACAAATACTCTCCATTAAGAAAGCTGCTTCTACATACAGGCTAGGAAAATTTTGCTAGATTTTTCTGCGGCGTATTATAAAGTAATGCTTCCTGAAAGAAGTTAAACTTATGGGCAGGTTGGTTGATCTGTTTGTATCATCTGTATTACAGCCTTAGGCAAATCCATGAGCTTCTTCCTGAGACAGGGAAATTCAGTTGTGTTACCTGCTAATACAGCGACTGCAAGAACAGTGGCATCAGATGCTACGTTGCTTTTGTGCTCTTGGTGTGAGTAGCTGTCTATGTCACATAGCATTACTAGGCACAATGGCAGACAATGAGGTTGGCTTGAATGCCAGACAAATCATTAAACAAAATAATTTTCATCTGAAGGCATTCAGACCTGTCACCTTTCTTTTAATGAAACCCTGAAATTTTTAAATAAAAATTCTTAGCAAAAATAGAATTTCAATAAAGTATCTGATAACATATTCAAGTAGATATCAATTAAAATTTTCATTATAAGGGACATTTTTCCTTTAATTTTTCACAAGTTGTTTAATTTTTAATCAGTTATTACTGAAAAAAATAGAAGTTTATTTTGGGAAAATAAGTTTGAGGATTTAAGACAACAGCTGGTATAAAACCTGAATCATCATAAAGAAAACATGTTTATGAGGTGCTTTTGATCTAAAAGACATTCACAAAGTTACATATTTTTGTACTGGCATTGTTCACAGAGTGTAAAGAACCATTTATACTTTCTTGAAGGATAAAGAGTTGGTGGTTTAGTGTAAACTGCTGATTTAACGTTTCGATGCATGTTTCATCTTTAGGTACTTGTGGTTTCCAGAAAACAATTTCTTGAAAAAGAAAACTTGCATCCAGACCTAGATGATTTCCTTAGGGGATGGAGAACTCCAGGTGAAACAGTTGATTTTCTGGCAGATCAGCCTCAAGCCTGGACAACTTGCTGGGTGAGTCATGGAGAAATATGATGTGGATGTTAGAGAGACCTCCAATAGACCCAAGATAATTTTGCACGAAACACTGAAGTCTATGTGTGGTAAAAGCCACATATCCTCTGTGCAACACAGAGAAATATAACCTGGCTAGGCATGCTGGGCTTTGCAGGAGACATGAAACTTCAAGTCCCAAAAGGCAGTGAGGTTAGTTGTTGCACCAATCTACAGTATTTTGTTCCCGAAGAGAGGCCTTGTTCAAAAAATCAGTTTCTCAAGATGTCTTCCACCCCATTTGGGGATAAGAAAGAGGGAAAATGCTTGTTATTTTCCCAAAGACAGAAAGTCTGAATTAATATAATTGCATTTTATTCAATGTCATGAAATGAGAAATTCAAGGTTACAACAACCACTTGATACAGTGTAAGCATATTTGCCACAAATCCATCGGAATCATCCAGCTTTGAATAAGACTTTGCTCTTGTTACAGGCAAAATTTCTGAATTTGCTGTTAAAACACCTCCATTAATTCTTAGTGCTTACATTACTAGGACATAACACTGGATGAGGAGAAAGACATAGGGTGAATGACTGAGCAATGGAGAGGATGTTTGCTGCAAATATGATGTTTGAAAATGGTGAGTGTGGAGGAAGTAGGTCAGCTGTGCAAGGCTAACATGAGTACTTAGTCGTTTGCTTGTGCTCCATCCTTGTGTCAATTACCGTACATAAAAAGGAATATGCTTCCTGGCCCCTCAGAGTTATGGAATGGAAATATTGCCTTTTGTGGCATTTGAAATAAACACATTATCCTTTGCTTTACTATATGGAGTCGTGGCTATTTATAACAGGAATCATTCATAGTTATTACAATAGCATGTCTCCTTGCCACATCATGATTGGCTAAGGGGCATTTTGGTTTACTGTTAATGCACATTGCCTCAATGAATAACTTCAAAAGGTAGAAATAAATGAAAGCCCAGCATTAAACTAGTAACTGCATTGAAAAGCATTTGGTTCAGATTCTCACTGTCTCTCTTACATGCAGATTTTGATACAGGCAAGTGTAGTAGTGTAAAATGTGGAACATGCAAGCCTTAATGATGGCTCTGGCTCAGCACTGACTGTATTTACGGCAGCAAAAAATTCCACTTTAAAAGCAAAATATGACCTAAGAATATGTAAGGTTTATATTCCTGCCAATTCCTATTGCAGTTTCCCAGGGAGGTGTTAAATCCATTATCAGTCATCATGGACAAAATCAGCACTTCCACCTTTCAATGCTGTTTGATTGAACGTACATAGTGAATGCCAGGCTTGAAGTAAAAAATGAGTACTTTACCCTTCTGTCCACATGTACATGGAGCCCATTGGGATGAAAGGCTCAGCCTAAGCTTCACATATTATTAATCATGTAGGATTGCTCAATAAGGCTGATTTTCCTATGCTTCTTTGAAAGCCTCCTGTAATTGTGGCTTCTACTCTTTTCTTCCTAGCTCTGTAGTACATTTAGAAAAAGACAAATTGTGATGTTAAAAAGTGATGACTTTCTAAATTTTCCAACAAATTTGTGACTGAAATAAAGTGAGGAAATGCCATAATAATTTTGATTAAATCAGCTAGATGTGGAGCGATATCTTTCAGTGTTTCTTATATATACGGATTTTTATTATTTGGCCACTTTATAATTGCAGTGGTTTGAAAGCTTGGTATAGAGTGCATTGTCTTTCTGTTATTTTCATAGAAACAGGACATGATACAGCAGGCTGTGGTCTACTCAACTCTGCTAGAGAGACTCCATTGCTATGCTCTGTTTCTAAACCCTCTTCTGCTTGGGGCACATGCAACATAGAGACATGTAAATAAATTCTGGGACTAAAGAAGTTGGACAGTAGCTGGCACAACAGTCTGGCAGAGACACAGTGCTGTGAAACTCATGTGTGGGATTTGCAGCAGACTTCAACGAGACTAAGCAATGAATGTCAATGTTACAGTGCTTTTTTTTTCAGAGAAATCAAAGCCTGGTGGAACTGTTGGTTGATAACTTTGTCACTCTGTGAGGTAGGCAAGAAACATCCTGTTACTACCTGACATGTAGATACATGGAAGTGCACTCACACTTGTACTTTAAAGACTCTGTAAGCCAGAGTGGTACAAAGAAGTCCCAGCATCAGAGAATTAAACCCTGAGGCACAAAGGCCAGATCTATACTTGAAAAGGCTCCTTTGTGTTGCTGTGCTGGCAGACCCTCCTAGAAGCGTACATCATGCCACACAGCGTAGGAAGAGACTTCTTATATAAATATACCCAACATTGTATGCCAGGGCTTGTGTGGATGATGCAGAAAGTTCACAAAAGATGTTAAGGTCACTGAGCAACCTTGCTGCATGGGTGAAACATTCCGAATGGCGTATCAGAGGCAGATATGGGCAAAGTGAGCTTGTGCCAGCCTTGGCAGCTGGGCTGAGAACTTGCTGCTGTTTGCGGAGATGCACTGAAAGACCCTCTCAACAGCAACCTGTGGTACATCATCTGCTCAGATGAGGCACTTATCCCTTTGCGGCTTTTTGTATTCTCCCCAGAGATGTAAACGTTCTGGGTCCTTTGTTGGATCAAAAATCTTCCTGTTTCTTTCTTCCCTTTTTTCTTTCATGTCTCTATTCCAAATGGCTGTGCTTCAATCCTTGCATACTAGATAAGGTTCAAAGTCATTTGGCGGCCTAAAAACCAGCAATCTTATAGGGCTTTAGTCTGCATAAAAACATGGTTGCACCTCCTTTTCCTCCTTACACAACCGAAGTGCCAGAGAGTCTTCCAGAGCAGAATCTGTCTCAAAGGGTAGGTTTCTTGAGGAAAAGGAGGTGACTAAGGATATTTTCTTTTGAGTATCTGTGCAAGTTCCTCTCTGCTTTTCAGAATCACAATTTAGCAGAAACAAAGGAGGAACCAAACTGGTGACAAACAAGTCAGAGTGTACGGCTGCTCATTTCATGCAGAGCTCAGAGTTTTTGGGTTTGTGCCTGCAGAGTCACCATATTTTAAAAATGGTAATTTCTGAGACCAATCTAAAGGGCTAATTGTTGCTGTTACTGATCCGCTTTAAAAGCCATGATTAAAACCAGAGAGAACAGTCACAATTCCTGCCAGCTGCGGGAAGCTTTGCGGATGCCTTGTCCCAATTACAGGTTTTTTTGTAGTGAGCGCACTGTATTAGCATAGCTGCAGCTCCCTTCTAACAACAAGTAATCATGAGAAACATTTAATGGCAGGCTTTGGACCATGTATTTATTTCTTTTTCTGTATAGTGCTAGGACTGAGAGTTTCTGGTGACCCTAAAACAATTTTTTTCCTAGTTTAATAACAAGTTTGGAAAAGGAGAGTCCAGGTTCAACTGTATGTATTTACTATATTTATGCCTTTTTCCAAAGAGAAGTAGCTATCCCAAGATTTAGGCAGCAGGTTCCCTTTGTGTGTCTCAAATAGCATCATAGTCTGCTTTAACAGAGAAGGCAGAAGAAGCAGAGGGGACATCTTGCCTAGGAAGTGCTCAGAAAAACCCTCCAGCTCTCCACTCTTCTGAGAATGTACCCAGAGTTTGAGTGGGAGGAAATAACTGTGAGCAAATGTAGTTAACGACACCCAGGGTTGACTAGATCACAGCAAAAGGAAGATTGGACTACACCAGACTGGCACTGGCCTTTGTCTGGCACTTGCCTTCAGCAGCCAGCTACTCAAGAAACTGCCCACACGAACCATCCAACCAAACCCCTAGGAGCCTAGGTTCTCTCTTAAAAAGCTGTTCAGTAACAACACTGTTGCGATGGGCAAAGGAGTCTTCTAGGAACAACACGTTGTGGTAAAACTGTCTAATTCAACCATATTCTTTCTGGAATTTGATCCAGAGCCCACTGAGGTCAATCAGAACCTCCTACTGACTTTATCAGCCTTAAGCTCTGTTTAGCTGGAGCTGTCCCAATGCTGATACATCAAGTCTAGCTTGCTGCCAGTGGTAGCATTGTTATGGTTCCTGCTGGTCTCAGCTCTCTCTGGAGAGAACATGTTCACATATCTGCAGCCACAGAAACTTGGACAGAAGTCTTGTGAGGTAAGTTGATTTGGGCCTTGTACACTGTGAATGGAAAACCTCCAAGAACAGACAGGTTTACGGATAAAATCAACCATAATAATTCAATGAAGTGCCACTCTTCTGCTCAGGGCTGGTTCACTTTGAGAACTGTCATCTATAGGAAGATAAATGAAAATAAGCTGGTAGAGACCATTGAATGGCTTTTCCAAAAGGCCAAATACTAACCAGGTTTGTTATCAATTTCCTCATTTCTTTGAACAGAGAGGTCTTCTAGTAGTTGATGGCATAGTACTTAATAGCCTAGTAGGGATATTAAACCAACCCATAGGTAGATGTGACCTTTTCCCCAGAGACCTTACAAGACTACACTCACCCGCCTGTGCTGAAGGCCAAGAGTATATGACATGTTGATGAATTTCTCAAATTAATTCCTGGTTTAGACATAGTTTTATCTTCTGGTCTGCCTGAAAACATTTGAAACTTCCTCTACTTTATTTTGACCGTGGTTATCCTCAGTAGCCACCCAGCTGGATGCACAACTATGTGGGTCAATAGCTAGTGTTTTCTTACTTATCATTCCCTTCCTGCAAGCATTTAAGGTGTGAACTAGATCCTTTCAGTGTTCATTGAGAGTGAAAACACTTGTGAACTCAGCAGAACTGAAAATAAATGTATTTAGAGACCCAAGCTACTACTGAAGAATTGTTTGATTCAGTTACAGTGACCAGCTAGATGTGAGATAGAGTACATGAGTGCTTATTTCTTGCTTTCCAGACTAGCTGTGCAGAACCTCAGTGACAAGGTTTCCCTGAGGTAGCACTTAGCATACTTTAGGGATCCTTGGAAATAGAAAGGTCTTTACGACTGGAAATCAATATCATTCACAAAAAAGAGCATCACTTCCATAGTAAAATGGCCATAGAGCTGTGTAGTGTCCTTTAAGGTATTGTTGAAGTTACTTGTGCTTCAAGATATCCTAAGTTTCTTTTATTTTCCAAGAAACTGTAGGTGAAAGAGCCACTATAAATCCTGTAAATCCAAAAGTGCCAGGTGTATTACAGCAAGTACTTTATCAACTTCTGTTTATCTGGAATTTCTTAAAACTTGTCAGATACAATGATGATCAGCACTGACTTCCTACCAAACAGGTCAATAGAGGCTTCAGTCTCTGCTTCAGATGCCAGATGAGCCCATGAAACATCCATTTGGACACAAACCTCAGGTGCGAAAAAGACAACAAACAATTACAGAGACTTTCTGGAGTAAAAGTAATTTAAGCCATGATCACCTGCTTGCTCAGAAATAACGGATAAAATTGGTGATATGATTTCTTGTGATGGCCTGCCTGTTTTGTGTCAGGAAGATGAAGCATTGCAATGTTTGATTAAATGTTTTAAGCCCTATAGCATTGCACTAGCAGAGAACTGTTTTAGCAAGAGCGTTGTGCCATCCATTTTCAGGGCAGGAGTGAAACGCTGATCCCTAAATGGTGTTGGGAAGGATGCCATGCATGGCGTGCAAAGGAAAATTTTCTCTGCAGGTAAACTGTGTGTGGTGCTGCTGGGCCATGCAGAAGGTAATGGTGGTCCTCAAGAGTAGCTATAATATGTGCTGTGCACCCAGGATGTTCAGAGTAGCAGTGGGGTAAGAAAATCCCATAGTCTGAAACTATGTTTGTCTACTGAGTCATCTATTATGTTGTTAAAATGTGATAATTAGCATCCATACATTACCAGGGGAAAAAGGCAATAATTAAAGCCCAGACAAAAAGGGACTTAATTCTCCAAAACCATTTTGTGCAGAGGTGTTTGAATGTTTCAGCAAAGTAACTCTGCTTCCTTATGAAAACACCCACTCTACAATGTGTCCTTCGAACTCTCTGGAAAATAATCTAATTATAGTTAACACTATTATTTTCTTTGGTGCTTTGAATAGAGCTGTGGGTAATATTATGATTACTCCAAAGCAAATAGCTATGTGGTTCAATCTGACATCTCATATTGATAAAACACAAACATTTTATTAAGAACAATGGATAAGGGAAATTATTCATTTTCTTGGTAATGTAACAAAAGAGGGAAAAATATCATTGTGTTGTCAACAACAGCAGAAATAAGCTTTGCCAGACTCTGTTCTATAAATACATTTAATTAAAACATTACATTTCTCATGCACTCTAGGAGAAAGCAGGTAAAGCCTGCCCTTCTCTTTCTTGATATCTTTCCATATACCTGCTAAAATAA
Organism: Phaenicophaeus curvirostris; assembly: GCF_032191515.1. NCBI lineage: Eukaryota > Metazoa > Chordata > Aves > Cuculiformes > Cuculidae > Phaenicophaeus > Phaenicophaeus curvirostris. Next base: position 8,578,554 of record NC_091402.1, on the reverse strand, counting down.
ATGAGTATCTTAGGAGTAGGACATTCTGATCACTTGAAGGCTTATTCTTGAAAAAGAAAGATTAAATATGAAAGAATAGTATAAAGTCTGAAAATGTGCATTTAAATCTTCCAGTTCAATCTCAAGCAGACAGACTTAATTTTTATTTTTTTGTTTAATAAAGCCCCAAGTGGAAGACAATGGAGTTGGAAATGTATTGACTTTGTTTCATTTCTGGTATAATTAGTCACATGTTGTTAAATACTGACACTAGATGTTGCAATACCCACCATTAGCCTCTCTACTGAAATGAAAATGCAATTGAAATTTGCTGCTGTCTCTGAAGCCGATTTTGTTGAATCTGTTTTATTTCCACAGCAATACTGTTGCTAAACATTCTTAGACCAGGGAGGTTGAACTAACCTGGTGTAAGTGTAACCCATGTTCGTCATAGGCAAAGCTGCACAGACAGTTTTTCTGGTATTTTGAGTCACAAACCAGTAGTTAGGTTTTGTAGTTTTGGTAGTTAGGATGTGGGATATCTGTCAGGGAACTTGGCTAGGGATGCTTGAAGGGCTGGTGATACAGGAGGCTCTTTGCAATCCTCTTCCTTCCCTGCGGACTGTGTGGAGATGGTATTAAGGTGGAGGGGAAAAGCCCATTGAGGGCATCTTCTGCAGTCCTTGCTGGTCCACAGCTCCACAGGCATTACAGGCACAATACAGGAGCCTCATGCATGGATCGTGATCTGCTCATCACCCACACGCTCTTCCTGGGCCACCCGTGCTACTATGGTCCAGTTTTTAATTGAAATCCTGCCCACCCTCCCCTACCCAGCTGATTCCATTTGCAGCAGGAGGCTCTGCAAAGGGGCTTCTTGATGGTGTTTGTGCAGAGCCTGGGTTCATGCACTGTGAAATTTATAAAAGAATAAAACTTAGACTTTGCTGAAACTGCATTTGAGTGGAAGCAAGCTTGTCTGCTATTTGAGTGGATGACTGACACATTGTATCTCCCCCCAAGAAAGCAAATATTTTTTCTGTCAAAATGTCTTAACGCAATCCGTTCTCACTCTTTCCTGGCGTAGAAGCAAAAGCTTCTATGATTTTAATCAGTGCTGGAATTTGTGCTCCCTTTAATATTGGAAATCCAAGAACATACAACACACTACTCTGGAGAAGACGGAAGCTATTCTTTTTTTAAGTTCACAGCAAATGTAATAATGCCAGGACCTCATAGAACTCTTAATTAGGCTGCGTAATCCCAGCGCATCTGTCACTCAGTGGAGGGTGCTTATTTACTTTCTTTAACAGGGTGACTGTTTGGGGTGGCTTTTTTATTGGTAACCTAATTTAAATTCTCATTTATGGGACAGAAACAGCTGACCCCATTTTCTGTTGGGAATTTGGTGATGTAGAGCACAGAAGAAGCAGTGGAATTTCACTGCCCCAAAGAGGGAAAGCCAGCCAGGTACCCAGAGCACCAGGCAGCTTCCCATCCCTCCCTTTCACCTGGCCCTTTCACTACACTTTACACTGGAGTGGATGATAATCGAATAGGTGGAATTTGTACTTTAAAATGTCTTCTCCTCTTTTTATGCAGATCTGTCCTATACCGAGCCTCAGCTATACCCCAGGAGTCCCTGAAACTTTGGAAAGAAGGTTTTGGTCTGTTGTAAACCCTGCTACAGTATTGAGGTTAACTAGGTACCTGACATCCGAACAGTGCAGTAGATAGAGCAGGCTGGATTCAGTCAGCGAGCTTAAATCACTGCTCGCTTGATAGTTACAAAAAACAAATCTTCAGGATGGAAAATACCAGTCTGCATCTGCTGTTGGACATAGTTCAGACTCCAGGATTAGCTCCCCATACCTGTCTCATGCTTAGGGTGCAGAGGGTCAGCCTCTTCTCATGGGCTGGGTAAAACTTCTGGGGGGAGTTAGCAGAAAGTCAGTCAAACGGATGAGTAGCAGCCTCTTAGCTGCAGTCAGGGATGAGCATTAGGTATTGTTGCTCCTGGCTTTGTCTCCTCCTGATTTATTCTGTGTTTGATTGCCTTCTCTGGCCCCAAATAGCTATTCCTACCGGAGCTCCTGTTCCTATCTCCTGGCAGAGAATAGAGAATGCTTGCAGCTACACTCCACCTGGGGCTTCCCAGCACAGATGCACTTCCCACCTTCCAGGTGCCTTTGCATGTGACAGTTTACATTAAGCACTTTAGTGTTATTTAATCAGAAATTTGGACTCAGGGTGTTGTTTTGGGTTTCTTTGCCCTTGTTTTCTTAGTATTAGTAGCTAGCTCCTGGGAGCCTGCTGCAGACAGCTGCACTGACAGCTATGGGCTTTGGTGTGGTGCTGCTGCTCGCCAAGATTCCCTGCTCACTCTTTCCTTAATTGAAGGTTGGGATGAGAATAAGGCTTGGCTCATACCCCTTGTGAGACCTCCTGTGCAGAGAGCTATGCATGTTAAGCAGGCAAAAGAGCAGACCCCTGCCTGAGATTTGGCTTTTTATCCTCAACCCTGCCTTGGGAAGCGGGGAAGATGTAAAGGTGCTCTATGAGCAGCAGGAAGGGAGACCTAGCTGCTTCCCAGTGTAGGGATTATGTATTAATACATCAGGCTTCAACAGATTCTGGTTACACAAAACCACACACACCCTGAACAACAGGGAGTCTGGGAAAAACAGTGTGCCTCAGCACCTCTGTGATCTTCTGGCAGCACACACAGAGTCCCCACTTGCACATGTGCGGCACTCAGAGAAGCAGTCATGGGGCCAGAAAGAAAGAAAAGAGGGAACTGAGACCCTCAGCTGCATGTTAGGGCAGTGAGAGCCACATTATGTTACTGCAAGGCCAGCAGCACCTCTTTCTACTGTAGAGTGGTGTGATAGATGTGGAGGATGGGTAAGAGCTGTGCAAGTGGAAGTGGCTGGAGGAATGCGGTGGGAGATGTTCCATGGCACCAGTTTGTATGGTAAAGGAGTCAAAGCCTTGTGGTTGTGCTGGACAGTCTCCCTGAGAAACAGTTCTAAGTATTCTAATCTGCTCTGTAACCATTCACATGCTGTTCTCATCTATTATCAACGATGTAAAGTCTCAGTAGATGTGTTAAACTGAATTAATGCCCAGTGTGAATGCATTCAAGATACAGGCTGTCTTAAATTGGTTCAGTTCGGTCACATTGTAAGTCAGACGAGTTATTGCAGGTTAACAGATAGCTGGCAATTACATGAATCCTCCCAAGCAGAGGCAAAGATAATGTAATTTCATTTTATTTAGCTTTCACTGGTCAGGTTAAGTTTATTTATAAACTAAGACCGCGCACATAAATGCTTACACTATTGGGCCAATTTTAGTCCTTGTTAAGTGTGCTCACAGAGATTTTAATGCAGCTTCACTAGCCTGTTTCTCCTAACATTTATTGTTTTGGTGAGAGTTTTGCTAGTGGATGTAGCACATGGCTCCTACACGGAGACTGTGGCCCCCCCAGCCCCCTGTTGGCTCTGGCTCACAGTGTGTTCCATGCTCTGGGGATTCTGCACCCTAGCCTCTCCACTATCTGTGAGACAACACTGAAAGGCAGATAGGAAGTGTTTGTATGCTAATTGCACTCTTAATGTTAAAAAGAATTTAAGCCATGTGCTGGAGGAAATCTCTAGCTGAGGTTGGAAACACTTAGCCCAGTTCCTTATAAGACCATCTCTTCTCTTTCAGAGGTGCCCTGTGATGCTCACACATCTACCCAGGAAAGTTTCTGTTGGGGAGCTCACCCTGCCTGTCTGCTATTTCATTACTTGCTACTCCAGATTAGTGCCATTTCTCAGCTGTGGCACAGAGTTGTTGAACTCTTTGAACACCTAAGCATCAGACATTGCCCACAAATACTCACAAAGTTTACGGGTGAGTAAACTAGCTGGGGGGCATGTTTATCCTGTGCTGAATGCATGAGAGATGTTGCATATGGGGAGAGAACGGGCATTTCTTGTAGTAGACAGCTTGCCTTGCTTGCCTCCTGGTACACTCTGCTGCCAAGAATACAGGAGCGATAGTCCAAAGGTTGGCACTCTTTGGTGGTACTGGCGTCTTTTTAAGTTGCTGCTTCCCAATTATGGCAGTTGTTTACCCACCCTGTGTCCGCTCTCCAGTCTTTCAAGGAGCCTTGTCAGCATGACAAGGCTGACAGACTTGCCAGTTTAATAAGGAAAACAACTGCAACACTGTTTTCCCCATCCCTTTCAATTTTACTAATATGAAAGTTATTGAACAATTCAGAGGGAGGGACCAGGAGTTGGGTCTGTGGCTGCAAGGGGATGAGGGGCATCGGTTGATTGGAGGTGTTGGCACAGAAAGATCAACCATAGCAGTCTAGCTGACACTGGGCTCCTACAAGTGAGCACATTCCTCCAGAAATCAGTGTAGGAAAAAAATGCATATGTTTTATTTCAGTAAAAGAGGGCTCAGAATGTATTGAGTTATCTGAACCTGCTGGAGAGCAAAATGAAGGTGAAGAATATGGAAGGCAGATGATGAAATGGTTATCATGCTTCAAAGTGCATGGCCTTCTGCTCCTGAATAGCACGTGGTCCTGCTTGTTGCCTGCAGGCTCTTCTCACTGGCCCACTCACAGGAGAGCAACAGGTACTTCTCAGGGAACAAACAGATAGGAAAAGGTTTCTTCAGAAGCATGGGCTGTGTCTCTTCCTGGGGCAGCAGAAGATGCTTGTTTGTGCAGGCTGATAACAAAAGGAGATGCATGTGTAGATCCACTCTGCAGAGCTCTGCTCAATACAATAGCACTTGTGGGTATGCAGCTGGGATGAGTGGACTGCTCCAGTATCTCATCTATTGTCTCACAAGTGTGGCAGGCATCCATACAGCAGCTGGGCAAGCAAACAGAAGAGCAATTTTCTGAATGCTTTCTGCTGAGTGGTTGTAGGGCTACAATACAGCACAAGCACTCCATCTACCTTAAGTGTAGACCCACTGCTGCCAATAGATTAGCCTTAATGCCCTTGGAAGTTTTAATTCAGATAAGCAACCATGTTTCTGGCTGTATATGTGAAGCATCTCTTTGTGGTGGAAATCTTTTTTGGGAGATTATGTCTGCGCATGCCAGAAGGTACTTGGCAATGAGTGTGTTCTGCATTTGGCTCCCTGCACAATCTCCATAATCCACTCACTGCCTGGGGAGATGGTCTTTAGCCGCAAAATTCAGATCTGCATCTTAAAACACTTTGCTGTCCTGGAGCTCTCAGTTCCAGAAGTTTGGGTTTATCTGCTCAGTATTTCTCCACCTTGGGAATTTAGTTTGGGACTAGCTGTTAATAAATTAGTTTAATGCATATTTTTATTTTTTTTGTGTGTAAGCCCCATCAGGGAATATGGAGATAATCAGCTTGAAGAAAATCCTGAGAAACCTGTCTGCACCTCTCCAAATAGGTCACTCACCAGGCAGCATCTCTGAAAATTGTATGGGGTGTCTCTGAGATAGCCTACAGATTATTTATGGTGTTATAATTCAATTAAATGGTGGCAGGGGATCAGTGAGGGTGGCTGTTATATCCTCATGTGCTCAATAGTTTCAGAACCTATGGAGGAAGAAATGAGAGTATTTAGGATTGAGTAATTACTGAGGGTTAGGATTTAATAGGGAATTTATACTGCAATCTGTGGATATTAGTCTAGCTGAATAACTTCATACAGAGGCATAGTAATGAAAGCACTCGTGAAACAGGTAGCTAAGACAGGTAGCCTATAAATAATCAGTGAGTGATCTGTGGGAAAAGAGAGGTGACGTTCTTGGACAATGTTTTATGAACATCCCTAAATTATGGAGATAGATTCTATAAAATATAAGTCTGCCTTTTAGGCAGCAGCCTTTTAGGTCAGTAAAGCACAAAAAGATTATGGGTTAAAACTAGATGGATTCTTTTCTGCAACAGACTGAGAACACATTTTCCTTGAGTCATTAAAGGAAATGGGGAAAAAAACGTGTAGCTAAGAGAATAACCTGTGCTTTAATGTGAGGGACTGAAATGCTAGCAAAGCACTTTTGTAGACAAAGAGCATTAACTCTTGGGGTCAGAACTGTCCTGCTGGAAGTGCAGGTGAAATACGACTGAGCTGAAAAATTAGTAGTTTGTTGGTTTGTTTCAGCTACTACAGCAACATCTACTACAGCAATATAGTGAAACGCTTGTTATTTTAGTCCTCTTACATGCTGGCCAAGTTTAAGACTCCACTTTCAGAGGCATTACTAGTCTTTCAAACTTTCATCGCAGTGCAAGCTACCTTGGAGTAATAATAAACATTCCTCATTTGCTTAAACCATGGAGTTTCACTAATCAGGTCTTTCTAACCGGTTTATGAGACCTCTGCCTGAATTTCCTTATGAGCAGTCAAAATTCTACAGCTCTTTAGAAGGTTACTGTCTTATCCTCACCTCTACCAGCTCCAAGTGAATAGAAGTTGTCCCCATCTGTTAATCTGCTTGGTGAGGAGAGAGGGACACATGGATGGCTTTTCTGTGTTGGGCCGCACTGAGATTTCTGTATGTGGGTGCAGAGGATGCTGTTACTGACGTTGCCTCCTTTTGCCTTTCCTGCTGAAAGTACTGGCAACATCTGTTTCTCATTTAAATTCAAGGGTATTACTTTGATAAATGGTCAAATGCAATCTCGGAGGTGGGGGGGATGTCTTACTGTCCTACTAGGACTCTGCAGCCATGGTATCTGTTATTGTCTGTGTGAGAAATCCACATTTCTAAGCTCCTCCAGTCAACAGTAGTGAATGGAAAATCTAATTTATCTCTTGGAAAGCCATGAGCAGACACAATTCAGAATGGAAAGCAGTATTTAGCGGTTGAGGTCCTGCACTGAGATGCAGTTAATCTGGGTTCAGTTCCTGCCACTGTCACAGCTGTCCTGTAGCCAGGACAGGATTCAAATCCAAGATTTAACCCCAAGGATGGGACTGTAGAAGTATTTAGGATATTTCACCCCATTATGGTGCTCATTTAGGAGCTGTAAAGCCCATTGTTTTCCATGCCAGGTTGCAAAAAAGGGTATGGGAAAGCAGCTGCTAACTCTCCTGCTGGGATGCTGGCGAGTTAAGACAGAAAACCAGTGGGGTCAGGAAAAGGGAATAGGCTGGTGGAGCCACGTTTTTCAGCCTAGGGAGGACGGGGTCTCCAGGTTCAACTCCTGGGAAATATATATGTTTTTCCTGAAAATATAAAGGGAAATTTCAAGGCTTCCTATAAAGGCACTTCAGCTTATGGAGTCAGCATCCTGTGTTGTTGTGGTGGGGCAAACTCGGACATGCTTCCTTGGGGAGAGGTAACCATCTCAGAGCTATAGCACGGGGCAGGCCCATCTCCTGTTCCTCAGACTGGGCAGGTAAGTGCCAGCAGCTCACACCAAAACAGTGCTCTCCTGAGATTTGCTGAGTCTTGGGACACTCTGAAACATGGTGGTGCCGATGGAACACGCTAGTTGAACATCTGTGTGCGTTGACATGGTCTATGCTTGTCTCAGAGAGGGAAGGGCCTCAAATCTAGGTTTTGGAATCTGAAAATAACCTTTATTTTTTAATGGAAGCAGTCATATCATGCAACAGTCATTCCTAGAAACTGCAAATCTGTTAGACAATGACAACTGAATGGCAATTTATGAAGAGACCTTGTGAGATAATGAGGATACGTAAAACAGAAAGTTGTACTGTATTAGCGGTATAACAGAGCACCTTTATTAGTAACTATCCATGAACTATCTGTTCTCTGGACAATCAATTCACCCTACTGTCTACTCACACTGCTTTTGTCAAGCTGGAATACTTGAGCACACGAGTAAATAAATATAATGAAAAAATAACACTGACATGCTCATTTGTCTATCCTGTCACAACTGATCTATATTTTTGAGATTATCCTGAGATGAATGGCTGCAAGAAGACCCTGATTGTGTTATAAAAAGTGTAGACTGTCCTTTTAAGCAAGATGATAGATTTATCTGAAGGCCAAGTGTCCCTCAAACATTAATTCCTCTCTGTTTTTAGGAGCAACAGGAGCTGTTTCTAGCTTCTTCATAGTGGCTGGAGAACAGGCCTTATGAGGAACGGCTGAGAGAGCTGGGGTGGTTTAGCCTGGAGAAGAGGAGGCTGAGGGGAGACCTCATTGCTCTCTGCAACTACCTGAAAGGAGGTTGTGGAGAGGAGAGAGCTGGGCTCTTCTCCCAAGTGACAGGGGACAGGACGAGAGGGAATGGCCTCAAGCTCCCCCAGGGGAAGTTCAGGCTGGACATTAGGAAAAAATTTTTCACAGAAAGGGTCATTTGGCACTGGCAGAGGCTGCCCAGGGAGGTGGTTGAGTCACCTTCCCTGGAGGTGTTTAAGGCACGGGTGGACGAGGTGCTGAGGGACATGGTTTAGTGTTTGATAGGAATGGTTGGACTCAATGATCCGGTGGGTCTCTTCCAACCTGGTTATTCTATGATTCTTTTTAAGGCTATCCAACACCATTATGCATATACATAGATGCATGTACACGCATACCTGCATGTTCCAGCCCTTGATGCGCTACAACAGCACAGGCAGCTACAGCTAGCCTATAAACAGCTATAGGTTGCCTATGGACAACCATAGGTAGCCTGCAGACCAAGTACTCACCAAAGTAAGTCTCAAGCCCAGATAGATAACAGCTTTTTTTTTTACTATTCTGCATTAAAAGGACAGTGGGCCCAGATGAGAACTGTGAAAGTGAAAATCTGACTTGTGTTATCACAAGCAGAATGGATAAAACAAATCTATTAATGGATGCAAATTTCCAAAGGTCTACCAGCATATCTGGGTTTCTTCAGATGTGATAACTTCTGTATCAAAAGAATAAACCAGAAGAAAAGCAGCAATGCCCTGGTATAAACCAGGGATTTTTGGTTGTTTAATACATACTGAGGCAGGGCCACATAGCTCTGCCATGCTTCAAATATGCACCAAGAGGAGTCACTCCTGTTCCTAATTTCCTCCCTCTGACTATCTCTGGTCACTATTAATCATCAGGCAATTACATTCTTTAAGATAAATCACTGCAAGTTTCTCTTCTGTAAACAGACAAACAGCTTTCCTTTGTAAAGATTGATTTAGTTGCCCTGCAATTTCCTGTTTAATTAAACAGGATCAGTCTGACAAATGCAGGTTTTTAAGCACTTTGTTTCTAGCTTTATTTCCTTCTCCTAGGAATACACAAAGGTTGGACTTATTTTTCATGGCATTGAGAGGGCAGCTAGGTTAATACCAGTCACTTTGCCCTTGGGCATCGATTAATATCATCTATGTCAAGATAATCGCATATAAGGGAACAGCCAGAGTGATTCTCTAGTATCCTTTGTAGCCCTCAGGTGGTAGAAAATGAGTGCCAGACCTTCCTGAGCCAGAAGATGTGTTTTGTCCAGATACAGGACACCTTTGCTTTCTTTTCTCCTCAGCTGGATTGAGCCCTTCTCAATGGAAACTTTGTTGATCCGTACCACAGATCATCACATGGGGTAGATAAAGGTCTCCTGAGACAGGGTAGGATCTGAGAAATCTGCAGGCACAAAACTGAGGATTGTCCTCAGATGTGATTTGAGGTGATGACTTAAAACCAATATATCACCAGACACAGCAGTAATTTGAGGGTCTGGACTGCGAGCCGTCAGTATGGAATGGAAGGAAGAAGACTGAAGGGAATATGGCCATGAGTTACCAAACCACACCAGTGGGAGACGTAGTCAGTTCAGGGCTGTACTCCATGTTGTTCAAAATTAGAGTTAGTGGCACCTGGTAAATAAGCAGGACATTGATTTTAAAAGGCAATTTCTCTGCACAGTGGGCAGTGATGTTCTAGCATGTGTGGGAGCTGTGGAGATGGATGGCACCAGCAGGTCCCGACAGGGATCAGCCCAATCAATGAGCCCGATGCAGATACAGGTGAAGTGGGGGAGAAGAGGTTGGGCCAGTCAGATGGACGGTGCAGCAGGACTGCTGGGTGTTATTACCCGGGGAAACTGCATGGCAGGTGGAGAAGAGGAGGAGCAGGAGCAATGGGCAGGCAGCTGCAGGAGAGCATATGCCATAGCAGCAGTGCTGCTCTCCTGGTGCCCACTGCCGTGCTAAAAAGGAGGTGTGCTCTTCTCCATCAATTATTGTCTCATCTCAAAGCAGTTATCAAGGTGAAATTAAATGGCCTGGGAAAACAGTAGACTGTCAGAGGCTCCTGGAACAGGCTACCCAGGGAGGTGGTTGAGTCACCTTCCCTGGAGGTGTTTAAGGCACGGGTGGACGAGGTGCTAAGGGGCATGGTTCAGTGTTTGATAGAATGGTTGGACTTGATGATCCGGTGGGTCTCTTCCAACCTGGTTGTTCTATGATTCTATGACTCTATGATTTTTATTGGCTTTCAGATAAATGCTCTCTGACACTGGAGCCATCTGCAGATTCAGTTCTGCCACTCCTGCTACTCATGCCTCTGCTTAAACCATTTCTTGAAATGAGAAATCCAAGGGACCGTTTATCCCCTTTCAACATCTTCCTTTATATCCACCTGGGAATATCACTGATCACCCAATAAACAATTAGCACTCAACCTTCCTGTATACTTAGTACCATTATTACACCAACAAGGAAAAGGTGTCACGTTCCTGCTGCTTGTTCTTGAAATGGTAATAAGAGCAGGGATTTTTCTGGAAGATGCTTTCTTAAATTTTCCCTTTGGGGTTTTAAAATGATAGTACTTAGCTGCTGTGACCTGAGATAACCCTACCTTGCATTGAAAGCTGCTTGTCTTTTGTTATTAACTCTGTTTCAGGGTAAATAGTTTGGAATGTCCTCCTGGTTTGTATTAATTCCATTTGACTTTTGGGCTGTGGTTGTAAGGTGTACCAGAATAATTTCTGGTGTACGGGTGTACACAGAATAAAGTTTTTTTGGGGGATTCAGCAGAAAATGGTGGTAAACCTTGCAGAGATGTAAGCTGCACTCTCCACCTACCTTTGCCAAAAGCTAGAAGTGTATGAATGTTATGCTAACACACGGTCTCATGTGCAATGGGAATAACAGCAGTAGGATGGATATCAATGCTGATTGGCACATCCATGGCATCGCAGCCTTCCAGAAACGGCTCTGGTATGAAAAATGTTATTGTTCCAGCAGCTTGTAGTGCCTTCTCCTCACGTGCTGCATTGACCTCAGGTCTACTGACATATGAGGACTAATCTGTGTCAGACAAATTGTGCCAGAGGAACACCAGCATGTCAGGGAGGCAGATGGTCTTTGGCAGGGAGGTGGTGATAACCTCCAGGTATGGTAACGTTGTCTCCTGGCACAGTGGGATATGGAGGATGTCTGACCACAGAGTAACAGTGACAAAACTGACTCTTATCTTCCCAAGAGTTCAATCTCTCTGCATGAATGCAAAGGTGAGGAGGTGACGCAGCAGGAGCTATCAGGCTGTGCAGGAATTTATCAGGCTGTGGAGAGCCAGCCTTCAACACTCTGGCAGCTGGAGCTGAAAGGGAGCGTCACCCGTCTCTTTGAGGCTTCCCTTGCTGCTTACCCTGCTGAAACATCTTCTCCCTCAGGCTAAGTGGTTCATGTCTCTTGGCTCATTGCTGTTACAAGACATTTATGTTTCACGGCAGATGGCCTACTGCACAACTTGTTCTTTTTTTCTTTTTAACTAAGGTAGATCAGCAGGCAGTTGGTTCAGTCTCCAGCAGTTCTGGGTTGAGATTTTAGTATTATTCCACATTTCTTTAAAGCAAATGAAAGAAAAAAAAGAAGGAATTGGAGGAGAAATATTTTCATATTCACAAGATTTGTCAGTTTTTTATAGTATATTTGGCACATGGTTTGTGAAGGCATTAATATGATGTTGTAAGCATTGTAAGAAAACCATTAAAAGAAAAAATAATGAGTGGACACAACAATGCTTTGTGAATAAATACATGAAAGTGCATAAGCTATGCTGCATGGAATTTGACCTTGGCACAAATGGTAACGTTTCTCTATCTCCTTTCTGATCTGTGCCTTTTCAGACGATTTGTAGATTTAATTTACAGTGAATTTCCATATACAGAGGAAAGTGCTACAACTTCATCTCTGTGTGGAGTCTCAGCAGCCTCAGCTTACCAGATGTTCCTTCCTCATTTAAACAGTGCATTGAGCTTTGCTTAGTATGATAATTTTGAAATGCAAAGAGTATGGGGACACATAATGAAGAGTTAGAGGTAGTGGCTGTAAGGGTAAAATGTTTAAAGGAAAAGATCTATTGCCATGTGTCCAGCTGCATAACCATAACTGTGAGTATTAATTGTTTTGCAAACACCTACAGGTCACTCTGAGCATAAATTATGATTTGATTGCTTTTCTTAAGGCCAGCGACGTGATCAATAACCTTCATTTAAAAACAGAATCTCACTGCAGGCAAAGACTTTATTTTGACTCAAAGCCTTGTGATAACCTGGTAGGTTTTGCTGCAGCAGTGATTGTAACAGGCTCCGCCGTGAGAAGTTTTGTCACTTGTTGCACTAACCCACACTAGGGCTGGTGGGAGTCACTGCCCCGACCACCAGCTTTACCTCTGAGCACAAAGCTGCCAGATTTAATGCTGAGGGGCAAAATTTTGCTTGTTGCAGATAAGGGAGACTGTGAAGAACAGTTTTTGAAGACTCCTCAACCTAGGAGCAGGAACAAGTAGCCTGGTTCTCCAGGGACTGACTCCTTTTTTGCAGCATTCTCTTTTTCACTCTGTCTCTGCAGCAGCCCAGCCCACCTATCACTCCTGAAGCAGCTAAACACAGCACTACCTCCAGGAACTCTGCAAGGAGCTCTGGTGAGTGCTGTGCAGTGGAGCAGGGATTTAGGAGGTCGTACTGTCTACAGGTTGGGAAGTAATCACCGATGAGGGCTTTCCTTATCAGAGAGGCTGGAGGTAACGATAGCACCTTGCAACGTGTCACCCTGCAAACACATCACCTTGGAGGCTTCACTGGAAGCTTCCACTACAAGTCCAAGAAATAACATAGAGAGGGAGTTTTACTTCTAGGGGAATAGCTCATGCTGTGACAGGTCCCTCCAAGGGACATGGAGAACCAAGGGACATCAGCAATGGCTGCATTAACAAGATGAGTGATTCTTGTGCCATGCCAAGCTGAGTGCCATGTGTTGAGCAGGCATGCAAGGTAGACTGTGTTCTACCTTGCTTTGAAATGGGCCATGTGGGCACAGCCTAGAGCTCAGCAATGGATGGAAGGAGAATTTCCAAAGGAAAGAGCATTGACAATCCCTGGCCAGTCTTCTTTCAATAGAAAAAAATGAAATTTTATTTCCTCACAGTTTATGGACAAATAAAAAAAAAATCAGCTTTCTCACCAGCTGAAAGGCAAACCCAGAGTTCATGTTTCCTAAAGAAGCTGAAAATTAACAATCCACATAGTTATATGAATATTTTCCCCTTAAGGAATGTGTGTAACTTTATTGGCATTCAAGGGTCTTAAAGTATAAAATACGTTCCCCTCCCCTAAAATAACTTCCTGAAACAGTAAAAAAATTCTCAATCTTATTCAAGTTCACAGTAAATTATTTTTGCTATATATTTACAGCAAGGTCAACATTTTCTCCATAAATTTTCTTGCTTATAATTCATTTGAATGGAGTGGTTTCTATGTCATCTTTAATCTTCTAAATGCATCTTAAGTCCAAATTACAAATCCTAGAAAAGAGTGACCTATAAGGAATTCTTAACAACAACTTTATGGCAGAACAAATACACTTCTCTAATATACAAACTGTTAAATGTTTTCTTATCATACTAAAAGTGAGAATTAAATTATATTATGATGAAAAAGTAGCAGTTTGCAGTAATTCCAAACGTGGCAAATCTTCAGTAGTGCATAAAATTATTCAGTGAACTGTGGAAAACATCAGAGCAATTCTAGCCTTAAAGCTTTTCTTCCAACAACCAAAAAAGTGCCAAAAACAAGCAAGCATAGCTAAGCATTTCATCTTCGAAGCAGCTTATTGAATTAATAAGACAAGTCAATTAATGTAATGCTCTGTTGCTTCAGGATAGAACATGAAAAGGAAAAATATGGAGCTGTTTACTGTAGTGAGATCAAGCAACCATGAAGTCTGTAAAGCTAAAGTTGCTCATTTCTCTAAATCCTAAGGAAATGATCAGCATAGCCTTTGCATATGCTCTCTTTATACACATCTATGAGATGTGGATCTTCTGTTGTTCAGGCTCTGATTTTTGGTATCAGTTTGCTCCTGTTGTGAGTCTGGTTTCCCTCTATACTGAATAAAATATGTATATCCATTATCATACACACTGATGGATCCTATGTGCAGTGGGCACCTGTGTTTAGGGGCATCTCAGTGCTGACTGGTGAGGGAAGTTACCACTGAGGTGTGAGGATATTTTGCATGGTTACTGTTTTGCTGTCAGTTCAGACTGTGCATTGTAGGGCACTGAAAAAATCGAGAGCTGCAGGTGGAAAGTCTCCTTATTTCAGCAGAGCAGCCTGTGTTTAAATCATGGCAAGGTTCCGATAAATTGAAAGTTAAGGTTGGTAATCTTTACTTTCAGGTCAGTTCTTCAGTTTTCATTTAACTTAATGCTAGGCTTGTATGTGCTCAGAAAACCTGATTCTAGGTGTCTGTGAAAAAGCCTCCGAGAAGAACGGACTCAATTAGCGATGAACAACTGTCTTTCTTATGTCATAGACTGTATCTTCCCAGAAATCCTCATTATGCAAATGTTGGGTTTGATTTAAAAAAATGGTAATAATCCTGATCAAGAACTTTACCTGTTGTGAACTTCCATTTTTCAATTCTTCTACCCAAACCACTGCCTTTGATTACAAGGGACTAATTAGATCATTTTAAACAGGACTGCTGCAGGTTAATGAGCAGTACAGAAAGAAACAGGCTGTTGGTAGAGATGAGTGCCTTAATTATTCAGGCACAAGATGACTTTCATGTCTCTCAGCAATTTGTGGAGAATAACTCTCCCACAGCTCCTCTGGTCAAATTCTGTTGGGAGCATAAGGGCAGCAGTTGAAAGAGAAACTGAAGGCAGCAACACACTGACTAGGTCTACACTCACATAATGGGGTGTGGTTGGCTTTTGGGGCTCTTTTGCAAGTGTCAAGGCTTCGAACGATACAGCTACAGGAGGTGCTTCAAAGTACAGTTACTGTAGTCTCCAGGTAGATGTCACGAGTCTATTAAGGGAGGAGTACATGAAATAGAAATCGATGACAACTATGTGCTAAAACATTTTTAAAGTTTAGTGCTGCTCTTCCTTCTTTTGTCCCCAGATCTTAAGTAGCCCTGACTGTAAGAAATCCTGTCATTTTTATTTTCCTTCACAGCGTTATTGCATAGTGGAGAAATGGATGTATTGTGTTTCCATCAGAAGTACTTTTTGTAGTTTGCTGCTAGATACTCAGTCAAGATGTTATTGTTGAGAAAAGCCACTGTGGCACATTCGAGAGCCTTTGAGGGCTGTCTTTAACTTCAAGGTCTCATAGATTGTGTGTAACAAGCAGTCTCAAAAGCCGCAACAAAAATAATTACTGGGACAAAAAGAAGACATTTTAAACTCAGTAATGAGGTTGACAAAGCAACATAATTAACCAGCAAATACTGTGGATCAAATCTGCTTATGAAGGAAACTAATATATTTTGGCAGAAAGCAGGTGTTGAACTTTACTGTTCAGTGTGCTGGGGTGAAGTCAGTAACTTCAGTCTGGAGAATCTTTCTAGGCAGCAGTTAAATCTATATGTGTAGGTAACTTTCCTCTTTTGACCTTGTTCCTGCCTTTCTCCTAACCCTGCTGGGCACTGGTGAAATTTTACTGTACTTTCCCTTGACATCAGTGACTAAAGGATAAAAACTAGCATTAAATATTAAACCTCTCTAAAATGTATATTAATTTATAAGCTATATGAATGCCTAGACTATTGACACAGAGTTGATTGCATCAGCTTCTGTTACCGAGGGGTGGCGTTGACAAGATGCTGCTGGAAACAGCATTGCAAGGTGGAAGTGGCCTATTACACGGACACAACATCTATAGGAAAACATCGTAGGACTGTGCACACCATTTTAAAATCTCCATTCAATTCTGCTCAAGTCAGACAGTTAGAAACAAGTTACAGAAGCTAGAGCCGTAAACAAATCAAAGTTGCCCGACATGAAAAAGAACAAGGTGGGATATAAATAAAGGTGTTTCAGTTATGGGAGTAGGTTGGAATACTGTTTATAATCCCACAGTAAAGCAAGTGATGAGATTAGCTTTTGCTGAATAGGACCAATGGATTCTTATCTTCTATCTTGTTTTGTATGTTAAGCAAAAGAAAAAGCTTTTGTGTAAGCAGAGTATAATTTTCTCTGCCTAGGACAAAGGCAGAGTGGAGATGGGCTGAAAAGGAGATAGGCTATAATAATATTTGAAATCAGGTGCTGAGAGAAAAACTAACAGAGAACATGATTTTCTTATAATAACCACATCTCAGCACAGCCAGGTGTGAGAGGCCACTGTCTGTTGGTAACATATTTGGGCCTTTGGGTGCCAGAATTACACCCTTGGCCTTGTCTTTCCAAGTTTTCCCTTTCTCCTGTGCCAGCTCAGGAGAAAGGAGTGCAAGGGTGTACCAATTAGGGATACTGTGATTTTCCACCTTTTTTATCATCCAGTCACTCTTTGTGCTGATTTGAGCCCATTAGTTCTAAGAAGTCAAGGTCAGAAGAAAATGAAGTCAAATGAATGAAGCATTCATTGAAGCTGCCTCTTGAAAGCACACATCCAGAATGCAATAATTCTTAGCTGCAATAGCGCTGGCTACTTAGCTTTATATGTCTTTGAAAGTTTAGTGACCAAACAGAAAAGGGGAAAATAGCCAAGATACTCAAGAAAAAACATTGTAGCCTGATTGTTCCTCTTGATCACCTTTGAACTAAAGAAAGCCACTAAACTCTGCTAAAAGAGCAGTTAAATATAACAAGGTTATATGCCTTCCTCAGTAGGAAAGCTTTATTTGGACTGTTGCATTGTGTTGCAAAGTTGTAAGTGCCATTATCACACATACCTGTCTTTCAAATTCAAGCTAGACTTAGATCAGTGAAACAGAGTAAGGACATTTATCTTCAGCCTGTGGCTTGTCCTGGCTGTTGCTCTGCTTTACACTCATGTCTGTGAGATACTAAGTCCTAAGGGACTTGATGCCAGATTTTTAAAAACTCTGGACTGCTTTATGTGTCATGTTACGAGATCTCTACAATTCTGGAAAGCAAATGTAACTGAAAGAGAACTGGGAAAAAAAAAAGCCCAGAAAAAACCTGTCATGTCTGTGCTTGCATCCCATATTGCACATTTAACAGTAACTTGGCCTGTTCTTTATGGTCTATATCAAGTCCAAGATAAGTCTGGTCAAATCAATAGTGATAAATTTTCCTCTTGCAGAGGCATAAACTGATGGCAATTCTGCAACAGTCAGTGTGCTGAGTTCCCAGTTCTGTTCAAGGTGTAGGAGAAACAACAAACAGGACAGGTTCAGTGAAGGTGAGGAGCTGACAATTAACTCTTCTGGAAATCAAGCACTGGTAACAGCTGTTTTTTTACACTAGGGCACACCCAAGATGGACCCAGTGGCCCTGAGCTGAGGGTTGCTGGTGTTGACAGCACAAATATAGGGAGCTGCTGGCACAGCAGCTGTGGCAAGGTTGGGATCTTGCCTGCCAAAGGACACAGGAAAAAGGAAAAGAAAGATCACCTAAATCACTGCTGTTGCGGGAAAACAGCTCCTTGAATTGGGTCATGGGAGTACAGCCGCTTTTTTTTAGACTGTGGGGCAGTAGTGATGATAAAACACTAATAGAGATGGATGAAAATAATTAAGTGGTTTGAAAGAGAGGGGGTGAGATAAAATGAAATGAAAATGAAATTAAATAGCTAATGAAGAAGAATGACAGGTGGGAGGAAGAAACTGCATATTCCCCTGAGCAATATGTTAGGTTATGGATAGTTTTCTTCAAATCTAGCTGGTCCTCTAGCCCCCATCTCTACCCAAATCAAGGACTGCCATCTGACAAAGAAAGCAGATGAAAACTAATAGGAAGCAGGTAAGCAACCGGACGCTCAAACATGAATATTGTTTCTGGTCATACAAATTCGATCATTTTGCTGCATGGTGGGAAAACAAAAATAATACAACAATGAGTGTTGGATGAAAAGATGTCATACTCAGGCCTGTCATCTGGGAAAGACCTCTGTACATTTCTGAGGACTGCTGGGGAATTAGAGGTACTTGTCAAACAGCGGGAGGTTTCATCAGCAATCCACCAAATGTGTCCACAGATCAATATTTTTATTTTATTTTATTCTATGACTCATTTAGCCTGTTTAATATCTCTCGCTTGGCAGTGGTGCTTATGTGTTTCAGTTGAGAACAAGTTATTTGTGCTTCTTGTTGGCTGATTCAGGCACTTTTTAGTGTGAGTGAATGCGTGCCTTCTCTGCTGAAAGTCAACTTTTACATGAAAATCCTTCTATTAGATGGGCAACTCTAAGAAATCATGACCTCTAAAGAAAGGCTGTTGGCTACATTTCTTTTTCAGCCCATCATGGTTAAGCACAGCCATTTCTATACCCTTTTCCATTTCTGCTCTGATCTGAAAGGCTCGAAGAGGCTTCTACTCAGGAGCCATGAAATCAAGCTAGGGCAGGACTGTGTCCCTATGGGAGCAGAAGTTGTTGGAGTAGGTCTAATGGTGGTCTTCCATGCCTCAGTGGTTTGAAAATCCCAGCTGAAGGGAGGTGAACAAGTTCTTAGCAGTTGGTTCTCGCAGACAATTGTCCACACTTGACTGCAGGCACCCTAATTCTGCTCTCTGTGATCTGAGCTAAAAGCCAGAGTTTGCTGTCAGTGAAATTTCACTAATGTGAACTGTAGGTGAACCATCTGCAATGATGACCTAAAATCCAGGAGTCTTCAGTTTTACTGCTGGCTCTGCTGCAGTTTTTTTAGCATAACCTTGGACAGGTCTCAAGTCTTATGAGCCTCATTTTCCTACCTGCAAACCAGAGGATTCAGTTTCTTTTCCTCAAAGTGGCATAGTTTTGTAAAGTATAAATATTGGTGAAGTTAAGCGTTTTGACTGTGTGAGCATGTCAGAGAAGAAACCATAAATATGTGTCAGGCCTATGATCTGAATTCAAACTGGTGAACTAGAAAAAGCGTTGACAGCCTTAAACCAACTGTCCTGTACACGCATCTCCTTCTGTCTATCTGAAAGATTATTTGTGGAATGTGTTTCTATTTTTCTCCTACAAAAAATAGAATACCAAGCAAAGAAGCATGACCCATTTCTTTGTCAGGCAAGCTCTAAACCCTGCTTACTGGAATGTGACTGAAGTATTGATAAAGGAGAAACACATTTTAGGCCACAATATACATCCGGCAACTGAAGAAGAAACAAAGACTGCTGCCTGCAGGTGAAATGGATGTGCTTTCCAAGCCAAGGTATGTTTATCTCCTCCGCAACTACTCTATGATCTGTAATTGTGTTTTGATCATACATTGAAACAGAAAAGTGGTGAATGAGGACAGTTAGAAACATCACTATCATTTTATAATAGGAAAATATGCAAGCTATATACTACCAAAGGTACCTACAAACTCTGTTAATGGTTGTTCAATAGGTCTGATAAGAGCATCAACCATGATAAACTGTATCACCATCAATAATTTTTCATGGTCCTTTTTCTGTGTGATGCCGAGTTTGGGTGCACATCATGCTGTTCAGAATTGTTGGCTATAGGAGAGCCTTGCTCCATGAGTCGTGTTTCTTCAAATATAGCATGTACTGTATCAGAGGCAATATCAAATCATACCACACTGAGCTCTTTATTACCAGAGATTTTCGGACAGAAGCACATAATCTAGATTTTCTTACTCAATAGGCAGATGGTAGCTACTTTTTTGTTTTCAGTATTTTTTCCAACTTGTACATTTTCGATTTACATAACTTGGTTTCACACATCTGAAGAAGAAACACTGACATAAATCTAAGTTTATCTTCAATGCATTTACAAATACCTTTCATTTTTCCCTGACATGACTGTCCAGACTTCTGCCAGAAAGTGGGAAATTTAACTTTCTTTTCTGTTCATGTAAATACCCTTTAACATTGTGCAGAGAATGTAATGACTTTCACTTTCTCCTGAGGATGTGGGACGCATTTGCTCCACCACTGAAATGCCCAGGGCTTCCATTAGCCAAGGTGAAAAAGCATCTCCAACATCTTCCCGCTATGTACTGTGCATATCACTGAACCACACGATTGTGTGATTCCAGGCTGGTTGATATTTTTTTTTATTATCATTATTTTCAATTTGGTTCACTGAAACAATGAAGGTTAGCTTCATCCAGCTCTTAATTTGTTTTCACATTTTATCAGTCATTATTTTTGCAAAGGCCCTAATTCCCCTCTAAAACATTTTAATTAAAACAGCAATTTCTCAGTGCCGCACTTCATGAGCAGATTTTGCAGCAACTTCAAAGAGAAGCAGATGTTTACTGAATTTGGTGTGGTGATATTTGAGGCTGCCTACTGGCAAAGAAAAATTCCTAAGCATCACTAAGAAACTTTGCTGTGGTAATGACAACATTTCCTTCTTATATTTTAGCAAGTCTAATATTTCCCAGTTTCAACAGGCGTATTTTATAGACACAGACATAAGCATTGTCATCTGCTCACAGTCTGAGCCATTCCAGATACACTGCTATGGGGTAAATAGCTCTCAATGGTGATACCTCAGGCTTTGGCAAAGGCAACAAAAGTCCATGGCTTGGTTTGCTGTGTGTGGGTTATCTTACAGAGTAGCAGTAGACTGGGAATAAGGAAAGCCAAGTTCAATTTCTGCTCAGCCCCCTATGTGATTTTGAATGACCGTTCAGCTTTGTGTGCTGCAGTTTCCACTGGTAAAGGGATGATACCATATCCAGGCTTTTAATCAACTTACCTCCTGGTTGCAGGGTCTACCTCTCAGTGCACCAGGGGCTTCCTAGAGGGCCCAGGGGTTTTCAAAGTGCTGTTCTGGTCAAGTTGAGAAATGTTAACGATTTATTTTGGAGGAATTTCTCCTTACTTGTGGCAGGTGAGCCTGCACCTGGTCTTATTTTGGGACCACACCAACCTGTGGGTAACTGGGCAGGCAGTGGTCCTCTCTGAATTGAGATGGGACTAGGGCCACATGGCCATTACAGACCATATATAAAATATTGACTAGGGTACAGATATATTCTGTGGTTTAAGCAGATGAGTGTGACAAGAAAATACATGGTCTGTGTAACGGGGCCAATAGTGAGGCTGGTCTCCGCGTGCAAGGACAACGGGCAGTGAGACTCACGTTCTCACGTACTCTTTCTGTGCCCAGAAGGAAACCAAAGTTCTTCTCTGGACACCTTTCACTCTCATTATCATTTTGAAGGGGAAATAATAGCATTACTTAGAAAGACCATATCCATTTCCACTGTGAGCATCAGGCAGGGCCCAGCATGAAAAGTCTGCATGGAGCATGGCGTGACATGTCATGTAGCTGCTTTAATGCTCAGTGTAATTACAGTGACAAATTTCTGCCTCTTGAAGCATCAGGGATTGAAGTGGTTGCCCTGAAGGAGAAAGCAAGCTAGTGGGAGAATTTTGACCAATTCCAGGTTGGGAAGTGCAACACTTCCTCTACATTGGATTAGAAGTGATTAGCATGGCCAAAGGGGTCCTGTGAGAGACAGGTAAGCAGGCTGAAAAGAAATTGGAAATATTAAAGAAATGAAGCTGGACCGGATAAAACAAGTTTTACAATTCCCTATTCCTCTGATTTGGTAGCATTAGGTGTACTGAAGGGTAGATTGCACAGACTTATGCGTGACAGCAAGATACTTTTCCACACGAATAAACCCCCTGAAATTAACTGAACTGCTCATAAAAGTGCCTGGGAATGTGAACTAGGCTTGCACATTTCAGCCCTCAGATTTGATCTTTCTTCAGCAGCTTAAGGGCCAGGCTGCCTAGTGAACAGCAACAGCTTAGATGATAGAATGGGAATTCAAACTGCTTGCAGTGAGTAAATCAATGTCTTTGTGGATGCATCCTTGTTGAAGAGCATCTCATCTCAGCCTAATCCACTGTGGTAAGAAACAGATTAAAATTAAACTGAACAAAGCTATTCCTGAAACGAAATCAAGGCTCAGACACAGTTTGCTTATCACAAACTGTTGTACATGTGCTGTGCTGTGGAAATACCCGTGTATGTATGTTTTAGCTGGTGACAAATGCTCTCAATGAGAATTAGCCTGGCCTGAAATGAGGGAAACTTAAATTTAGATTGTTCTCCCACACGTGCTGTGTGGTAAGAACAGAGTCAGGCGGTCCATTGTGTGCGGGTGTGTCTGAGCATTCGAGGTGTCCTCAGAGGCATTTGCTTAAGCTGAAATTCTTGTTGACCGATTGCAAACGGACTCACAAAACCCCTAAACCATACGTAAAACCCTCTCATATGTTGACCTGGAAAGAAATAGCTTTGTTGTTGTTTCAAAGAATTGGTGAGCCAACAATGCAAAGCTTTGGAGTAGGTTACGGAGTTTTTACTGTTGTCTTGAGCTACACAAAGTCTGAAGACATTGTATGTACAGTACATCTTTAATAAGAAGGGAGATCACAGTCAACCAAACTCTGCCAAATAAACTTTTAATACATACTGTACGTCACTGAGTAGTTGTCCATCTCTTCTTCATGGAATACAGCTCTAAAAATATTTTCTTGGAAGAGGATAGAATTATCGTTGTTATATATCAATCAAGTATGGTTAATGAAGCAAAGCCAGCATGCTAGTATTGCACAAGGGGGAAAGCCTCCAGAACACAAAGTGGAATAACAAATGCCCTTGAAATTCTGCCGAAGGGAACAGGAAGCTCTGGATGCCACATCGGTAGGATTCATGTAGCTCTTAGGCGTCCTTGTACCACAGCAGGTTTGCTTTGCCTCTTCACTGCCACATTGCCCTCTGAAACAGGTAGGGATCTTCCAGACCATTATGAAAAAGAAACAAAAATTTACAGCAGCTGCAGCAAAGTGTGGTACTATTCAGTTTCTTGAAGAGTGAGGGTTTTATTTCAAAATATCATATATTAATATATATATATTTCTATATATATACTTTAACTGGTATAAAGTAAATTGTAGATCTAAACTTATACTGTTGTTTTTACTTCGCAATCTTGGAAAATTTACCAATGGAATGATTTTCTTCATTTCTATTTCCAGCTGTCAAAAATCAGGGGCATTATTTCCACTGAATACCTTCTTTCACAGAGTAAAGCCACTGTTGTTATCTGGTAAACAGTCAAAGTGCAAATAAGAAATCCATTTGGCTTGTAAATGGTTTTAAATTTCAATACTTTGTCCTCATAAATCAGCAGGGCTTTCACTGTCTCCATGCAGATGGCACTCTGTTAGGTCCTTGGGTGAATCTGTAGTAAGAAAGTGCGAGCGTCAGTTATATAACATACTCTATGAGATAAAAGAAAGACCCAGACTTCATGGCACTATGCCCGGCTCATGATATAGCTGAGTTTATAACTGAGTTTAAATCACAATATTTTTTGGGGGTTGGGGGAGTGTGAGTCTCTCTTTTCTCTTGGGGTGGCAGGATGTGCAAGTGGCAGACCCTGAACAATCTACCTTTGCCTTGGGAGATCTTGGATGTTCATCAATCATCTAGGCTGGTGGTGCAGGAGACACCAGGACAGCTTTGGGCATTGGGCCATGCTCACCCCAGACTTCCACCCTCCCCTTCTTAAAGTGATGTTACTAGCTTCTGCTAGACAAAGACATGCAGCTGGATCCATCTTTCTGGTTCATTTGGACTCCCACCAATCCACTTTCCCAAAGAAGGGCAGGATAGGAGTGATTAGCTGTATAATAGGCTGGACAGTCTGACTGTCCTCATCTGCTCACCTTGAGTGAGATAAAGGGCCTGCAACAGACCGTAAAACCACCGCTTCTTATGACAAACACAACAACTGAGCTGAGTGAGTGCACAATGGCTTGAAGAGGAAACACCACTGCCCAGAGGTTTCTTTAGGATGCTGAAATAAGAATGGCTGACCAGAAGCAAATTTAGCTCTTTTGAGGAGAGACTTTTGTTTCTTTCCTGCACATAGAAGAATGACACAAGGGGTCCAATCCTTTGCTAGACAACTAGGTCAGCAATGAAACTTAAATTGACTTGAAAACAAGCAGGCTCAGGCATTAAATCAGGGCTACAAATTATTAGCTAAGCACTAGGTGATATGATGAAATGCAGCAGTAAGTCTTATAGCAAGAGATATTTACTATCTTATGCTCTCCCTCTTTGAACTGACCTCTTAATTACAGAGACTATTATCACAGAAAGACAGGGATTTCTTTACTGCTCTAAAGAAAAACTTAATCTGGAAATCATCTGACATATTAACCTAGTTGGACAGCTTAAAAAAGCAAATAGAATCATTTACCATTTCCTCCCTTCCCCCACTTCCCATTTTCTTCTCTCCTGCTTTGCCATTGTCAAGTGACCTTGCTGGGTTTACTCTCTTGGGGATGAATACATCCCTTTCTTGGTTTTATACAGCTTCAGGATTTGCGTGGTTGGTATAGGAACAGGGAATGACAAGGGACCACAGTGTCAAGGGGCTATAGACACCTTAGTTGCTATTTGCTGCAGCATAAGTCGAGCAGTGGATGCTAAGAAATGTGATGCACAGGTCTCTTGGGACACCGTAAAATGGTGCATTTTTCTGATGGCAAAATCCATGGTAAACCGTGTGTTATTTTGAAAACTCAGGGTTGGGTGGACATAATGGAGGGCTCAGGCTGTGAAACTGGGCAGATGCTCCTAGTTGAGCTGCTCTGCTAGCTCCCCAGCGTTCATTGCTTTTAATTTCCATCTCCCATACAATATCAGTGGAAAAACAGTTTTTTGCAGTATTTAGAGGGCTAGTATATGAATGCCAGGTGTTATTAGTGTGGATTACATAAAAAGAGAACTTTGCAGTGCAGCATGCACATGAGCCCGGGCAGAAAGCCCTGGGGAGAGCACTGTGCTCCTCAAGGGCCCTGCAAAGAGGTACGTAAAAAGTTGTGTGTAGATGCCAACCCATTGTCAAGACCTTGTGAGTGACTCCCTTGTTGAGATGGGAAGCGACAAAACATGGGATGCATGAAGAGCCATGTGTTCCTGTTCTTCGACAGCTCTAGTTCTGAGAGGCATTTATGTGCCCTTGTAGGCACCATCTCCCAGCATCCAGACTGAGATTGTGCTCTTGTCTTTCCCCTGGTGCTGGTTGCTCTGCTGAAATATAGTGATATGATCTCCAGTGAGGTCTTAGTACAGCTCCAAGAGCACTAAGTTTTTCCAGAAAGCATTGAAATTTACGCTCTTAAAAAAGAGGAGTGAATTAGGATTAAAAAAAAAAATGTTGAAACAGGTCCAAAAATTGAATTACAAAATGATTTCTTTCCACTGTTTGTCACCTGCTCTGACCATCAATAGAAAACAAATCGATTTACAGAGGTTGTGAACTTTATATCTTTGGCTTTAGCAACTTAATTAGTGAGCTCTGCTAAAGGACTAAGAGAAGAATAAATGCATGAAAAGGAAGAAATGGAGGCAAAGCCTTCAGTGGATCTATTTTCCACCTTCTTTTGACACTAATCAGTATTAATGACATCTGAGAACCAACCATGAAGTAATATACTACGCTGCAAAAATTACACATAATTGTGTACATACGCGTATTCATATATCTATACACACACACACACGCTTATATGTAATTTACTGTGGGCTGTGAAGAATATACTCATAAGTATTTTAATCCTGCAAGTCGTAGATGCTAATGTTTTCCTTGTCAGGACAGCAGCTGCCTATAGTAAATGTTTTTAGTGTAAGGAAAAGCCTTCATTAAAACAGTTCACAGCCCATGGTGACTTGCTCTAATCACCACAGATATATCTAGGATGTTGACTGATTTGTCTTGTTTCTTCTGCTTTCTTAACTTCCTTAACTACATAAATTAGACACACATGGCCCAGTCTTGCAGCCATGGACTGGGGTCAGTACAGGTTTTAGTGTAATCTCTTTCTCTGATGCCATCTGAAATGACAAAACAAAGAAAAAAAATGCCTGTTTCAGGATCTGATTGCTTCTATTATATTATTTTATATTTATGTTGCTAGACTTGATGCAGCAGTATGGATTCCAGCAAAGTTTCAGGGATTATGAAGTAGAAGTTTTGCTTAGAAAAATGCAAGAGACAGTTGCTAAGCTCATCATGTCATGTTGCCTTTGTCAATCGGGTTCCATAATGATATTTTAAAGCAACAAAGCAAAATTCTACTGGAAGCAGCACCATAAGGTACTCCCCTTACAAGCTAATTAAAATAACTCCTGTGGGTAAATGAAGAAACATTTTTTCAGTTATGAGCACTCACTCTGTGTAAGTATTTAATTTAAATGAAATACAATAATGCATACTGAATAGATTGGACCACACATCTGCATATTAATGAAGTTGCTAAATTTCTCACAATCACTTCTAGATGCAGGCTATTGCCTAAGACTAGTTTATATGATGATGGTTGGAGGAGTTAAGAGCAGGACAATTTCACAGAAAAAAAATTCAATTCCTAAATGATACAATTTGCAAACAAGACGATGGAAGTACTGAATTATTGAAATTTAACAAAACCTTCTTTTTCACGTTGCTTATTACTTCTTTAATATAACTTACTTCCATTTTAAATGTCTAATTCAGTGAGAAAAATGTTGCCTCCCCTGAAAGGACATGTAGTAGGTTTGTTAATTTTTTTTTTAATTACACTGCAGGGCACATAGAACAGGGAACAATCTTCCGACGTTGTTTTAGTTGCGAACATAGAGCAGTTTGCAGCAACAGTGACACTCTAGGAAGAAATTGTGCCAAGGAATCACAGTGCTGTCCAGGCTTTCTCCTTTGCTGTGGGAGATGGCAAAAAGGCAATAGCCATCCTGATTTCAGAGGCCGCTTACTTCCTTCTGCAAAGAAAACCTCCTATGTTAATAAATAATTTAGTTATTCAATGTGGTGGTGGGATTAGCTATGACAGAAGGCACCATTCACGAAACTAGAATTGAGAAACAAAGCATTCATCCTGGGGTAAGTCATACGGAAGGAAATAAAAGAATTCAGAGGGAAAGGGAATCAGTTGGGGTAAGACCTCCTCCTTGAACCAGAGGCCTGAAGGGTATGAAAAATTACTCGAGTTAGGACTGTAGAAGAAAAGAAGTCAGGAAATCAGGACATTAAGCTTCACGTTTGTGTGAATTAGTATCTGGGTATGAGTATCTAGGACTTCTTAATAACAGGGAAAAAAAATCTTGAAATTTGCTTTTTCTCATATAGCAAGTTTCAAAACTTATTTTCCACTTCACTGGAAAAAAAAAATTTACTCATTTATTAAAAAAAAACTTCTTTGATCTGATAATCATGCTATTTTTTTTTAAAAGTCTTGAATTGTAGTACGACAATGACTTAATTAAAATTGTAGAAAACAGGAATAGGGGGCAGCTTTGAGGAAATGGTTGTGAAACAATTGCACAATGCAAAAGAAAAGCTAGAATAGATTTTAAAAATAACTTTTTTTCCCCAAAGTTAATTGCATAATAGGAGCTTAGCCGACTCATTCACACTCTCTGCCTCTCTCTCTCTGCAGCTGTATCTCTGCATTTTCCTAGCAATGCAAGGAGAAAGTGATGCGTTACCTGAATCTTCAGCATCTCAAGAGTATGTGAATAATGGGTGCACGGGGCTTAATCTGCTATGAATTAACACCTGAAAGGCAGGTTTCAGACCTCAGCAGTGCTTCATGCTACAAAGCACCTTTACAGCCATTAATACAGGTATGGCCTGGAACAATCAAGGAATGGATATGGATCCAGAAGATCCCTTCCATCAAACGTTTTTCTCTTATCCACCAGAAAGGGACCCAATGACATACACTAGCTTTTTTATTCTGAGGTGATAATGTCGGTAAGGAAGTGATCTTGTGATTCAGCAGTTCCAGGGTGCTGCTTATCAAGCCCAGACTCAGGTGACCAGCCTGAATCTGTGCAAATTTTCACTAATTTATGGCCAGAATGGTTGGCGATCTTTAAGACTTTTACAGCAGACATGGTGATGGAAAAGACGATGATGTGTGAGCAATTATTAGTGACTCCCTTTCCTATTAAGACCTCCTATGTATAGATGGAAAGACGACTTACTCTGGTGGTCTTGATTTTATTGCCAGTCGCACACATCCATCCAGAATTATCAGGCAATGTCTTACATTCCTCTCCTTCTAGGCAGGGCTCCATCTCACACCACCATTTCCCAATCACTATTGAAGCTAAAAGAGAAAAGATAATGTTCACAACTGTGTTATAATGAAAAATCTAATTAAATAATATCTCCAGGGTCTAAAGCTGCATTTAAGGGGCAAAGTGTCCCTTCTAAATCCTTCAATTGAAACCTAGTTGCAAGTATTGCACACCTACTAGCCCACTATTACTCTGTGACTGCAGACAAAGCTGTGGAGGCAGCAATACTCTTTCAGACCAGAGGATCATCCACTCTAACATTCTGTCTCTGTGAGAGGTCAGTCTGCTCTTTACAAACATATAAGAATAAGGCAAGTTGAAAGAGATTTTCCCCAGAATATTCTCCAGGTGTTCAGGACTTGTGGCTCAAGGTACTCTAGAATAAACTGTGTCTGCTTTGCTTTCAATACCTACAGCTGGCTTTTTCTTCCTCAAATATGTGCAGAGTTTTTGAACCTATGTAGAATTTTAGCTTTCACAGTTTGCTGTGACAGGGAGCGCCACGACTAGAAATGGAAGGTAACATAATACTGAAGAGCAGCAGAAGTTAGTCCAGATTGTTGAAATATGATTACAAATTTTATAGAAACCACATTATCTCTAACAGTAACACTTAATTTCCAAATATTTAGCACTGTAAATAATGGCAGTGTTTGGATCTTGTTCTGTGAATTTAATTGGCACATATGTTTACAACCTTGAGTGTACCTTAATGAAGTTTCTTACCTGGGAATTGGTATCTGTATGTAACCTTAACAGTATCTTAATGACATTTTTTGTCTGGGGATTTTGTAAACTTTAGCTAACCTTGCAAACCGTGACTAGTTGGTGCATGAATGGCTGTCTCTGTGGTTTGATTTCCCTTGCAAGAATTAATTTCATGGTTGCACTCATGAAACATATCTGTCAAAGCTTCTTACACGCTGACTCCAAGAGAGATGCTTAACCCTTCATATCTCTCCACATAGCTGCTTCAAGCCTATAAAATACCTCTGAAGCAGTGGACTACCTTGTATTACACCATTCACACCTCTGGAAAATGCTATGCATGCATTGATTTAAGAACATTTCAGAGTATATAATTAAAGATTTGATTTATGTTTTACCTCGTTGGGATCTGTTTATGTTCACACAGTCCTAAGGAGACACCCAAAGATGTATCTGCAGCTGCTACTAATGTCCATTCCCTTAATTCACAGATATGCAGATGAAGCTACAAGTTTATATTTCTGTAATCTCTAACATATGCCCAAACCACACTGAAAAATAAATGCACCAGACCCACAGATACTCCTAGACTAAAGAGTGTGTATCACATTTCTTCATGCAAGACAAGACTCTGTGTGCTACCAAGAGCAGGAGGAAGTTGTAGAAGAGAGAGACTCAACAAAGTACAAATGAGGGACTCTGGTACTTTCAATAACACTTGAACCACATTCTTGTTTTAGGTTAGGATAGGTGGGCACCAGATGACTGTTTCTTCAAAGTTATGTATCATCAGCATTATCTACACAGTTATACTCATCATGTTATCTTACCAGACCTGCTGTTATCCCACCTAAGCAGCTGACTTTATTACTCCAATCTTGATTTACTAGGAATGGTTCCCATTTTGATCCTAGTTCTGAAAGCAAAACTAGATTCTCATAGGACTGTTCCTGTTTAGCATTTTGTTTTTAATTGTGGTCCATGGAAAATGAACCACTGCTAGCAGGATCAGCCCTCAGACGCTTTGTTTGGCAGCCTCACATAATTCCCTCTCCTTAACGCTCCCCTGGCTTTCTGATCCAGCTTCTTTTGCTCAGACTAACAAACAGCACACACAGAGATGCAGGCATGTAGGTGTGTATTACTATTAATGTATATTTACTAATGGGAGGCTTACATACACATGCTTATACCCAAACTTAGCCAAATACTGTATTACTTTGGTGAAAATGTAACAGAGAGAAATAATTTAGATTGGCTAAATGAACATGAAAATATGACATGGGCCCCTGAAAGGAAGCTGGTTTTTTTTGTATGTAAAGCTGGTAGTAACCTCTGAGAAATAAAAAAGATAAATATAAAGTGGGAAATCCTGTAAAGAAGGTCAACTGTACCTTCATTAAATTTCACTTTTATTTCATTTAAAGTGCAATTAAGACATCCTGTGGATAGGTGAGATCTTTGTTCCTCAGATACGCTGGACAAATCAGCATTTGCCCAGCATTTTTCTGAGTCACATGGTTGATCTGAATGGCATATGGTCAAGACACTTGGTAGGCTATGCCAGAGTGGATCCAAGTATGGCTCATCTTAGTGAAAAATAAACCAGAACGAGAAGCAATATTTCTGGGCCAGTTAAGAAACTCTAATAAGAAACTACTGCAATTCAGGAGTCCAAGTTAGCATCTCTAAAATTGGACTTCACTTGGAATGTGATCATACTAGCACACTTGTTGAATAACTGGGATATGGTTTTCACCTGCTGAATTTACTTGAAACCCAGGGAGAAATATCTTGGATTTGAAAGCTCCTTTGGTGTGGAAGAAGAGCTGAGTAAATTGGGGGGAGTAAGCTAAGCTTAGAATAGAAAGAACAGAAATAGTTCAGTTGGAAGGGACCTACAATGATCGTGTAGCTTTCCGTGTTGTCTTTCCTATTACTTTTCACAGCTTATATCTCATTTTTATCATGTAATATATTATTTCTCCATGTGTACAACATACACAAAAAAGCTCTTTACACCTGTGCTTGCAAGGCAGTTTAATGATGCTATTCACACATAGTTCTCAGAAGGGTATCATTAATGCTGCTAACAGTGGAGAGAAGAAATATCTCGCTTTGCTCTTCATGAAAAGGCATACAAGGGCTGAATCTGCACTCTGATAATAGATTGTACAGTGGGCAAACTGAAAAACCATATCCTGCTAAACACTGGCCTTCACAGCAATCATCAGAATAGAATATCATCAGATCATGTGATGAGAATCCTGTGATACGGAATCAAAAGCAACGATCATAACTATTAAGTAGTAGCAACGCTGTAGTATTAAATCATGGAGAAGGATCCTGTGATGCTAAGTAAAAAAAAAAAAAAAAACCAGCAAAACTGAACACCCTGGCCTAGAGAATTCACAATATAAAGCTGAGATATGAGATGAATACAGACTGAGAAGCAGCATGGAGAAGCAATGCTGTTCATAGCAATTAACATGATCTAACTACTTCCTGATGCTGTTAAATACAGCCCAAGTATTTGGGTATTTACCTTGAAAAAAAATCAAATGCAAAGTCAGTGCTGAACCCTAATGTTGATGCATCTAATAGTGTGCAGACTTTAGTGTGTTTGTATGTGTATATACATATATATAAATCTGTGTTCAAAGTACAGTTAGTGAGTTCCCTCACCTCTCTACCCAGTATAGCTGGGCTGAAGGCAAGGCTCCTTTTATATAGAGGGAAACTAAGGCCATTAGTGGATGAAAAGCTCCTATTTGTCTCTAATAGATGGTCAAAATCCTTTGTAAGTCTGAAGCACTACAAAGCTTCCTATGGTCTAGTCCTTGGCACCCTGCTGTGGCAGTGGTGTCCGGACCCTAATGAAAATTATTTTCTTTTGGTCTTTTCTTTATATGGTTTCTCTTCTGTTAAGAGCCTTTTAATCTTTTGGACCACTTGTCCTTCTTGGGCACTGATGATCCTTTGAGGTCTACTTGATTTCAAAGTTTTACACCTCCAGCTCTGTTCAAAGAGGCTGGAAAAAGCTTTAAAATGAATCACAGTTTGCAGCATTTGATATCAGGTACACCTCTATGGGGAGAGGAGGAGAAAAGCTTCCCTAGGGAATACAATTCAGCTTCTCTGCATTTAGGTTAGACTGCTGAAGCAGTCAAGTGTGAGAGAGAATTGTTCAGGCTAAGATGCTTTCCCTCAGGGTAGTTTGCATTCAAGATCTCACTGATCCTGAGGAACCTGAGTTTCTTGGTGACCCAAACTGCTAATTCTGGATGAGAATTAGAGAATCCCATTAGTCACCAGGCATCACAGGCTGTGAGTGCTCAAATCATGCTGAATTAGACACCTATAATGTTTTGGAGTGTTTTTCATTGTGTTCTTCTCACTATCTGGGGAATACATGAATCATGATGGTTTTTCATGCAAGGCTGATCTGACTGAGACAGATACCCTCAGCCATGGGGAAAGAGAAATGATTTGACGCAAAAGAGGCCTGACTGCTCCTGTTTTGTATTTTGTTTGGGGGTTGTTTTTTTTTAGTTCCCCAGCTCCTGCTAGTGTAAATAAGGGATTGCTTCTATCAGTTCTTTTCCAAAAGATGCCTCTTTTATAAGAACGTTAAACTCTAAGCATACAACTAATGGAGCTGGAGAGAAAAGCAACTTTCCTAGGAAAATTCTTGACATTTTTTTCCAGTCCAATTCACACTGTTTGGTTTTTTTTATCTTTGTTTGCAAAGCTATAGACATTCTTTAGATCAAAATATTTAACTTTTGATGTATTTAGTCTGCATGGATTAACAGGCAAAAAAGCATTTGGTTGAAATGGCATTTGCTAATCATGTGTACCAAACAGAAATAAAGTACAGAGAAGAGCTCTGGTGATCAGATTGAACACAGGGAAAGAGCAAGAGAACAGCTTATGTTTGCTAATGTTTACACAATTCTATTGCATTTGAAAATGAATTTGTTCCCAAACATAATGCCCAGAGCAATAGGTAGGGAACTTCCAACTTAGCCTGAATTCAGTGGGCTTCAGCCTGCAAAGTTCATAAGAACCTTTGTAGGTTGCACAAGGGTAGTGACTGTTTTTTGATTTGTTCTTGGGCGTCATCTAGAGCACAAAGTTTTGATGCATGAAGAGAGCTGGCTAGGCATGTTTTTCTCTTGAATTTCAGTAACAAATTATTCTATTATGTGATGACAGTAAAAATGCATTGAACACTTTCAAATATCTACACCTAAACTGAGATCAAATCAACATGGAAACACTAAACATTCCATCTTGAATAAAGTAATACTTGGAAAAAAATACACAATAGGTTTAATTAAAACTTCCTTTCCTGTTGACACACTCAACCTTGTTGAGTTTCACATTTCCTGGTCTTCAGGTTCTTGCATTAAATTGCAGCTACTCAGTCATTCAAAACGGCGACTAACTGCACTGTTACAAGTGATTAACAGGACATGGGCAGAGGGTGGCCTGGGAGAAAATGTGTGCACACAGCCCAGAAACTCGCAGGCACTTTGTTGTGTCGTGTTTGCTACTCCAGATTGGATAAAAAATGCTAAGACTTTTTTTTTTTTTTAAATAGAATTCTCCTTTAACTTTTCTGCATTTATATTTAGGAAACTGCTTTAACAATGTGACAAAGCACATATGGCAATAAGCATAAAGGCATTATATTTAACAATGTAATAATATGACAATACGACAATACTCACAGAGTAATATATAACTTTAATTCATGTTTACGGAAGACCTTGAAATATGAAAAGAGAGTAAAGTATCATCATGCATTTTTCAGCAGTTGAGAGGGAACATGCTATGTATTAAAATGTTCCAAGATTGCCTCTGCATTTGCCATTATAAAGCCACAACTGCTATTTCTTTTTGCCTGTGATATAGTGTAAAGATTTTGTTGATATAGAAATGGAATACAAAGGAACAGTGATAGTAGATTGTGCTTCCTCCTGATCATAGATATCATGATACTCCAAGGAATAAGAAACAGAGCTCTTTTTCAAAACCAGTATGACACTCATTGCAGGATGGGAAACTTTTTACTGTAAGTATAAAGCATTCCATTTTAATCTAGTTTCCACCAGAGAAGATTGATATAAATAAAATTTAAATAGAGAACACATTTCACAGACACCAGCAGTGAAAAAGACTTTGTCAGCTTAATGAAAAGATATCATTTTTATCTACTTTATTCAATAAATTGTGAGTCATTTTCTAAATGGATTAGATTAAAGGAAAGTTCAAACTCCCCATGAGAGACTCTTGCATTGATGGAGACTTTTGGCAATGACAATAGCACAGAGGTAGGTAAAATCTTCCAGGTTGTTATGTTGCTTTTTTAAAAAAAAAACTGTCATGAATTGGAATAGGAGAATCTGCAACCCCATGCTCCCCTATTTCTTACAAAACAAAACCTCAGAGAACTGAATGAGACACATAGTTTCTCTTACTTTATTGGGATGTCACGGGGTGTGGAATGACTTACAGGGGCTGGAACGCACTTACCAGGAGGATGAGAAAATCAGAATGAAAACACGTCATATGAAGGGTTATGTATTTCATAAAGAGACTGAGATATCATTTGCTCTGGAGTTGTAAAGCAGTAGACTGAGAAGTTAAAGAATAAAAATCTGAAACAAATGCTGTCTAGAAGAAATACAGGATGCTTCCTAAAGGGAACTGATCAAACTATCTTCTTAATTCAATCTCAATCAATTTTAGAAGCATCAATCTAATGCTCACACAGTGTAATACTTGCAGACTTTGACAACAGACCTCACATAACTCTGGGAAAACAGATATTTCTCCAGTCTAAAATATAAGAACAGTACAACCTGACTGTCAAGTGATGTCTCATATCTCCTAATTGCCTCAGATGTAGTCTTGTTGAGATAATTTAATATTTTTAAATTGTAGTAAACATTAACAAGAGATCATCAAATTAAATTTATTTCTTTTAGAACTTCCTGATTTTCCAACATTTTCCAGGATTTGAACAATGTTTTATTAATTCACTGGCAGAAATTTTAGAAAGAATTGTAGTTTTTATAGGCTTTTATATTTTTTTCCATCCAGAATACTTGATTTTTCATTGCAGGTCAGTCAGCAACCAAAGTAGGATATTTTTAAGAGTGTAATATGTATCTGAACAACCTATGGACTGCATTAAGATATGGCCATAAAATACAAAAGGGCAGATTAGACGCAAAGAATCCATGAACACTTTCTATTAAGATCTGCATAAACCAGCAAAAAGGGTGCTAATTCAACAGCGTGAGAAGACTCACTAGTGAAAAACCACTTCCACTGCTATTTTCTAACTGTTGGCATACTGGTAGGAAATTGGAAAAAACAACATAAGCACATTGTATACTTTCCTCATAACAATACGACTAATAGAGAGTGTTGGCTAATGGCCTGAGAATCAGAAACTCCCGAGGCTTGTTAAATCTCAGCTCTGCTTCCGACTTTCTCTACTACTACAGGTAAATTATCTTCTTGGTATACCAATTTTCCTTTTGCAGTTTTCTTTACTTGAGAAGATGAGTTATTTTTGCCTTGCTTCCTTCCATGTTCTCCTCTGTCTCTACTGACTTATTGAGTTTCAACATTGTATTGCGGCAATTTGGGACTGATCTTTTTTCTGCATCTGTACAACTAGAAGAATTGTACCATGGATTGAGACTGCGTTTTGTAGGTTCTACAATAATAAATAGTAACATCAAAATTATATGAATTGTGTGTGCTGCTAGAAGGCTTTGAAGCACATGCCTGACTTTCAGCTGAATAGAGATGGTCTGGTAAAGAGCAGATTTCATACAAAATAGCTTAGATCGTGCAAGAGAATTCCTAGCCCTCAATGCTGTTGAGCCTGGAAGGGTCATACGCAGCACCTTTATCAATTTTCCATGTCCCTCTCTTTACAACACTGGAAAAAAAATGTTGCTTAGATACATAAGTGAGAGGCATCCATAACTGAAGACAAGCCATGATTTCTCATGGGTGGCACCTTCATGGAGAGTAAAGGTGTGTCTTCAGATTCATGAGTGCATTAAAAATGACAATACTCAAGTCTTCTGAGTACTTCCAAAATCTGTACTGTTGTTCAGAAGTAAAAACCTCTTTTGTTAGCTAGGTACACAGATAGAAACATCCAGATTTTAAGGGGAACTGTAGGATTTGTATAATTATCTGGTATTAGGTAGGTGTCTGAGATCTAAGCACCATTGCGTACAGGTGACATCCTTTCAAAGTCTCAGATTTTCAGGTGATAAAAAAGGAAGCCACCAGAAGCTGTCAGGCTTGGAGGCCAATGTTTTGTGGCTCTCCTTCCCAGACATCTCAGCAGGTCCCAAGCCAGTTGAACTGTACTTGGCAGCTGACTCTCAAGCCCTGTATGGTTTTCATCTGTTAAAGTATGAGCATACTCAAAGTACTCAAAAGATATCATTGACTTTAACTATTCTACATTCCATTGAGCTCAGACACGACCGATGCTTAATATTTTTTCTCTGACAGTTATGGATAAGAGTTGATATTATAACTGAACCTTTCCTGCATTATCTATCTGGAAACCTGATTTCTACAATGAAAGGCAGAACAAACCTTAACAAAACAGGTTTTTGCAGATATCTGTGGAAGAGACAAGGACACAAAACGATAAAGTAAACCATGTATAATAAGCTTGTCTTCCCAAAAGTGCACAGTGTATTCTATGACCTTCCAGAGTACTAGGACACAGCCTTATATTTTTTTCTTGGAGATTCTTGAATTCATGCACAGCAAGACGCATCTAAGGCGAGTGTTGAACCACTCACCTTTATCTATAGTTTTATGCATGAAAGTTTGTTGGTGTTTGACATAAACTCACTGCAAAGACAATGGGTCATTTGAGAACTACCTGCTGACACTAATGAGACTAATGAAAACTTGGAATGCTCACATGTGGGGAGCTGAAATGAATGCAGGTGTCTGAGGACCTTCTCCCAAAGTATATAGGGAAGGCTGATATTTTGGTAGGTTAGGGAGACCCATTGCTGCTACTTAATACTAAATTTTAGAACTAAATTGGTCCCTCACTGCAAAGCAAAGCTGAGAGCAGGCTGATAAAATACTTGTGCAGCATAGCAGTGTTATTTACACCCTCTTTGAATTGCTTGTAGACAGCCTAGCAAAAGCTTAATCTTATTGTTATATATTTAATGAAATGCCAATGAACTGCAGCATAACTATACATTTTTGGAAAGACAATAGGGAGCTGCTTATAAATATTTACACACATTTCAGACCAAGGTGGAGGACTGGTGTGCCATCAAAAAAGGAAAATATCTCCATGCAGTGTTAATTTTTCATTAATAATTCATTAATCAAGTAAATGAGTTGAAATTCAAAGACAGAAGAGCCAGGCTGCAAGATGAGGTTAAGGCATGTACACAGAGGTACAGAAGTTTGTAGGTAGCATTCCAATGCTATTCCTCCAGTGGCTGCAGGGACCCTAAGTTTTATATCTGTATCTCTGTCTAGTAGAGCTGCTGTGGTCCCGACATTGCTGTGGAGATGTTTGCTCACACAAGCAGCATTGCTGGGAAACGACTTTGCTGAACCCAGGATATAATTGCTATGACTTTGTCCCTTGTGATGGTGGAAGCGAGCACCCAAGAGGAATGATTATTGCCTGGTTTTGCACTAGAAACCAATGATCAGTGTTTAGGGTCTGATCCAACAGTTACTGAAGAAACATGAAAGAAAATATTCCTCCTTAGTTTTTGCAGGCTTTGGACCAAATCTGGTGTCAGTAGAAATTGCTGTTTGCTCATATGTGAATCCCCTGTGCTGCAGGAGGCTGAGTCTAGCGAGGCAGAGGGAAAAGCTGCAAGATGGGCTCTGAAGTATGAAAGTCTATTATGAAATTTTGACTGAATGAAGTGCCAGAAACATAGCTTAGCAGCAAAGCACTCTGTGAAAGAACACTGAAAATGAATAAATTATATAACTGTATTGCATTCATAAGGCATAACAAAGCATGCATAATATAGTGGATAGTTATCAGTTATGAAATTAAGATCTGGTGCGGTGCTTGGGTATAAGCTCTGTAGTATCTGTCTCTTGTTCCTAGTCCACAAAGAAGATTCCTGGAAACAAATAAGTATGAAAAAATCTTCCACTGAATATGTAGAAATTAATAACACATAATATGATTATGTGTAATTTGTCAATAAAAGCTCATCATTTTTTAAATCTTTGTATATATTTTTCCAGAGGATTTTTTTCCCCCCCATGAAAAATACTAAATTCTCTCAGCTTTAAAGGCCTAAGGCTGAATCTCTAAGTTTAGAAAATGCAGAAATACATGACTGGGGCTCCAAGTGTCTCTCTGTAATAGTGAGGGCTGTCAGGTATGTACCTGATGCATGTGAGGGCAGGAGAAGCAGCAAAATAACTGACAACACAACAACCAGAGATTGGTGCGAGCAGTGAAAAGGTTATGTGTCTGCTAAAATCTGGACACCAAGGAATTTTTGGAAAAAAGAAACTGCTAAGAGGTGTGAATTACATGAATCCATCTGCTATTTTTCCCTTAAAAAGGGTAAGAGGAGGATAATAATCCGAGCTGGAAAATGCCTGAATCGAAACATTCCATAATTTTGAGCTCATTGTAAGAATCCACTGCCTTAGAAGGATCTGACTATCCTCACTGGTCTTGCTCACTATCCCTCTTGCTGGCTTGAGTGGTATTGGCAGATTCAGCAATACATTCAGGTATTGGATTAAATATGAATTTCAGCCATCACTTCAGTGAGTCAGTTTTGTAACTTTATCTTCCTTGAGGTATGATCCTTCTGGATAAGCTGATCCTGTCACATGAAGCTGGGCTTGGGGTGCGAGCAGCTGTTTGCTGCCATTGTCATGGTGGCAGGATGCGAGTCTGGAGGAATCTTCTTCTCCTTCTCAGTTCAACCAGTGCAAGCACCTGCTGGAGCAGTCATCCTTATGTCCAAAACATTCACCATCACTTGTCTTTGTCTTGTCTAGCAGCAGAACCTCAGCCTTCATTAACTGCCTGTTGGCAAGTGGCTCTTTGATTTCCAGAGTAAAGTGATGTGGATCAAAGCCCTGATGAGTGGGACCATGGATGATTCAGGATGCTCTGGGAAAGGATGGGAGCAGCATTTTGCTATTGTCTGTACCCACCAGGTATTTTCAGACCTTATTAATCTCAGAAATACATTCAGGATATACTAGTTTACAGCTGGCAGAGTAAACTTAAACCCCCACCAACCAAACAACTCATAGATCAGGTGCCCTGTGCTCTCATTGTAGGGATGATTCAATTTGAAGTGATAAACTAAGGGAGGTTTTATTCTCCTAACAATGCTACTATCAGCTTGTGTGTTGTGTGACACTTTATGTGCAGTGGTACCAAACAGCAGAGCTTGCAAATTTCTTTAGGAGGTAGCTTAGTTAACTTGCACTTGTCTCTGCTGTGAAGAGATGATACGGTGCAAATTCTTTTCCATGAAGAGGATATAAATAATGCACCTATAGAGCACTTAAATCTCCACGGTCCAAGTACCAAAATTTATCTCATGGTCTAAAATCTTTGTGGAGGAAGCTGTTTTCAAAGGTTATGTTAAATGAGCCAACTGCTACTCCACAAGGTAATTACTGATTTATTAAAGTGTTGTATTTATTTGAATCTCTCTGTTCTGTGATGTAAGACAAGTCTAATTTTGTTTTAAAGATTAAAGGAACATTTGTTTTTTTGTAAACAAATCCCTAGCTACAATTACAAATTACATCATGCATAATCTTGACATGATAGATCTGGAGATACTTCAGTGCAACAATGCCAGAGCAGTCAGAACAAGAACTGCAAGACTGAACAAAAATTGATGAATTGTGCACACGATTCTTTGTATCTTGTATCATAGCTTAATTACTGGAATAAGAGGAGTAACTCAATTATAAAAGCCTATCAGCAAGACTTAAAAACAGTGAAATTTGTGAGTGAATATTAAACTGACCTTAGCTGACAAGCTTTTCTTTGAAATTATGTTTTCCTTCAGTGCTCATAATGCTTATTTACTCTAAAACATTTTACTGAGCTAAGTCTGTTAACAGCCACTTGAAATTTCGTGGCTGTGTCTTAGCATTGGCACAACTCATATATTTTTGTCTCCATTCAATTCAACACTGAGTTTTACTATTCTAAAAGATGAACATTCACTTCTGTTTACAGTGCTTTTTCCCCTTTTATTTGATTTTTTTTTTACCTTGGAAGAGTCCCTAGATTGCACTGCTAGGTAAGTATTTGCTACCAATAATTTATATGATGACCTTACTCTGTTGTCCTTAGAGTGACTAATCCTGAATTTATACAAGGATCATTCTTTCTATGTTTGTAACGCATAAGATGTGCTCTTGAGAAAATAAATGGATGGAAGGAGCTGCGAGTCTTAGATTCCAAACATTCCAGGAATCTCTTGCACACTCTGGTCAGATGATTCTTAGCTATGAAGCCGTAAACTCTATTCTCCCCGCTACAAACAGGAGTTTAACATTTTATTTTTCACAAGTGTCTGTCCTTGCTCCACTTGATCTCATTAATGCTCATACAAAATGAATGTAAATGGAGCCTAAGCATGCCCAGCACAAATTCTTTTACAAATCTGAGCATGAATTAACGTAAAATGCTTTGCAGAATATGTTCAGCTCTGCCAGTTGCAAAATATTTGCAAGCAGAAGCCCTCTAACGATGAGGAGCTAAACGAAGAGACAGAATTGCTATAGTTACTAGCAAACTGAACAGGAAGATTCTGTAGGTTGAAATAGCTGTGTTTTCTTTATAAACAGTCAACACCAAAAATACTTCAAAGCTAAAACTATAACAAATAGAAAAGACAATCAGTGAATCCCCTATTCTGGGCATTATGTTACCATCCTAGGTCTAGTAAGATCTCTTATTTTCTGCTTTAGCAGTGGTCACCAACGGAAGAGAAGATAGATAAAGAGAAGAATTACATGAGCAAACAGCTATTGGGAAAACTGTAAGGGCTGGATACGTGGAGCTGATCCGAACTGTCATTCCTTGTAGGGATGAGTCTGCCTTCACAAGTACTGTAGTGTTATCAGTCATCAGGATCCACAGTCTGAGGCTTTACAGCAGGAACATTTCCTGGTCTATCTTGCATGACCACAAACTGACGTTACCAAGTTCTCAAGAAATCCACATGTCCACCACTAGAGCCTTTTTGAACACAGGACAGTTCACTTTAATTATTCCTTCCCCAAATTCTACAGAAATATTTCTATCCTGATCGGCATCTGCCATTCCATGTGTATTCTCCTTGACAGCCAGATATAACTGTGTGCACAGACACGAGGACTCAGAAGTCTGGAATGTCTAAAAACTCAGTCTTTGCCTTATCAACCAACACTGCAAAACTAAGAACTCTGAAGATGAGGCTTCTTCCCATCTGGAGAAGAATTTCACCAGTTTACCTAGAGAAGCTTTTGCTACGCTGTTGCTGCCAGGTTTGAATTTTATTATTTACCTGTCCTTTAAGATAAGAAATCCCCTTGCACAGTTCAGGTTTATCTGCCATACGATTGTAGGCTTGGTATTCTTTCCACTACCACTTACAGTATCTGACTTCCCACTCAATCTGTGCAAGTGATTTCTTGTTTCACTTGCTCCAGGCTTCTCCTCAGTACCTATATCTCCCCTTCTGCACATTAATTCATTCTCCATACCTGTGATATCCAAGTCAAGGCTGGAAACTTTGACCTCCCATAAGACATTAAGCATGAGTAATTAAACGGTCATTGATTGCATGTCAACATTTAGCACAACCACGCTAAGACTGAAATGTTGTTTCTTTCCCTTTAAAGATTAGGTGATGAATTTTGTTTTCTGATGTTACCTAGAACTAATGCTCTTATCCTGGATATTGTGATGACAGGGAGCAGAAATGTCTTTGTTGCAAAATGGAGTCTTCAGAGTTTTGTAATTTAACTTTCAATGAAGGTAGAATATGATAATTTTTTACGAGTGCCTTTTGCATAGGCTTCCTCTAATATTTATAAGCTCATTTAAATAATTAATACAGGAGTTTTAATAAACTGTTTATATTCACAAAAAGAATGTAATTTGCAGGAAGGGCAGCTTGGGTGCTAGAAAACGCAGATAGACCACATGAATCAAAAATAATGGCTCACATCTAAAGTTTATATGACCTTTTTACAAGTTGTCTAAGGTTGCTTTCTTGGGGTGAAAAGATGTTTCTCTTGAGCTGGTTAAGCTATGCACCACACACACTATTTTAGGGAGAAAAAGGAAGGACCTTATATTAGCTTGAGGAGCATGAAGATCAAGGTTTATCCAAAGAAACAAAATGCATTATATTAATTATGTCAACATTTTTTTTTTAGAGCAATTGTGGCTGCATACCATTCTAGGGAAAGAAAATAAGTTTTTCATTCATCATTGCATTAATCACTACAGCAGATCATTATTTAAACAAACATAAGCTATCTAAACCAGCACCAGTGACCATCCTAATATGGCTAATGACAATAAAATCGTATTGATGAAAGCAATTACTTCACAGGAACCCAGCCATAAAGGGGTTTCCAATGCTGCATGGGCAACAGTGATTGCCTCCCTCTCCCTCCGAAGCCAAGTTGAGCACATGGCTCTTGCAAGACACTTGCAAGGATGTCAAATTAATGCTGCCAAGACTCGAAGGGGAGTAGGGCTGCCTGCTCCATTTTTCTCCCATGCACCCCTCTCTGTCAGGCTGAGGGATATTCAGCTTGTGCTGAGGTGGAAAGCCCACCTTCCTGAGCTGAGCCTGTGCTCTGGGGTAGCATGGCCGTACAGGCTGGAGGGAAAAACTTTCCTGCTAACACTGGGCAGGCTCACTCTTGTCCTCAGAAACCAGCTTGGACCCAATACTTGACATCCCCCTGCCTTACACCCATAAAGTACGGAAAAAATCTATGGTTTCCTGCCATCCTCGGGTTACTAAGTAGTTCCCATTGCTGGCTAAAGGCATTTCTCTCAATATCTGTGTGGGAAAGGTTGCCTTTTGTCCAGTATCATTTAGTCTCTTTAAAGTTAACTTTTAACTTCCTGTGAACTATCTATGTCCAACTAGGTGCACCTAGATCTTTCCAGGACAGAAACCATTGAAGGTCCATAAGCTCCTGCATGAGTACCGAGCCTCCTTTATTCTGAGCCCCAGCCCTCTGAGACGGCAACTACTTTCACTGCTCCAGGCTGTGTGAACTTGGAGTCATATCACAAAGCCAAACTTTTCATGCAGAAATGGCAGGTGGAAATGAGACAGGTTTTTTTTTTTCTCTTTTTTTTTTCCCCCCTCACCTCATCTACACAAACACACGAAACCCCCTCCATCACATTTAGAAAGGTGATCACAGATATTTCATATAGCAAACAAATCCATGCTTATCTTTTAATTTCTTCTTCTATCTTAAAACTCAGAGTATGATGTTCTGCAAACACCTTCTCTTTGCTGTCCCGGTGTAAACCACCAGCAATCTCCAGCTGCAACCCTGGAGAGAGCTCTAGCAACTAAACCAAGTTGGATTTCAGGGAAGGAGAGGAAAGTATGCAAATTTCACTAGGCACACTGTAATTATTAATTCATAACAGAACAGATCACAGTATTTCACGCTTATCCCATGTAATTCAGTCACAGCAGTATTCATTTTACTATTAATTTTAATAGAATAATTACCTTTATAGAGAAGAAAGAAACTATCATTAGAGGGTCAGATTCTCAGGTGGGGAAGATATGGTGATTTATGCTAGTGTGATGAATTTAAAAATCTTCCTTTTTCCTTCCTTTGAAAAGGAATTCAGTAATTGACTAGTTGCCAGACTTACAGAGATAATCTAAGCTAAATGAAGCAAAATAAGAAGAAATGGTGAAGTAAAGAAATGCAAACACTTAACAGTAGAATTTACATATCTGCATTTG
The DNA here is from genome assembly GCF_032191515.1 of Phaenicophaeus curvirostris. NCBI lineage: Eukaryota > Metazoa > Chordata > Aves > Cuculiformes > Cuculidae > Phaenicophaeus > Phaenicophaeus curvirostris. The sequence continues at coordinate 8,534,348 of NC_091402.1, read as the reverse complement.
AATGTTTATGTATGTGTGTGCTTGGCAGAGACACACACACACACATATGCACAGAAGTATCTAAACAGCCAGTTCCCAGCTCATTCTCAACACTGTCTGGCAGGAGAAACAGTTCCCATAGTGACACACACTGCTGAATTTATAATGTTACATGTCCAGATTCAGCTCTGGAAAATGGCTAGGAGTTTGGGATTCCAATAACATCCTTTCTGAGTATTAGCAGAGAGAACGGTTTAGAATACGAGCTGTATAAATAACCTACAATATAAGGAACAGACAGCAATATTATTACCTCAAGAGCCCAGAGAGATATGCAAACCACTTAAAATTTTGCTCTTGGTCACTAGAAACTTTTGATAGAGATACTTCATAACTTGCAGATGTCATAGTTCATATATTTTTAAGAATAAGCTTAGAACTTATCCCCTGCCATTTGCTGCCCTCACATCATTCTGCCTTTTTTCCTGTGTTCCCTGACATTTTCCTTGCCTTGTCCTTTTCCTTCGTTTTCCTGCCCAGGCTCAGGGGAGTAGCTCCAGCAGACCTGCCTTTTGCCAGAGCTGGTCTGGCAGAATGGAGGTACAAGTTGGTTAGAACTGGCACCCAGGAGATGCTGGGCCACTTGTGTTTAACCAGCTTCAGCTGCTATAATTTAGATACTTCAAGGTGCTGCGTTATTATAAAATGAATTATTTTGGGAATTATGACTGAGATTAAATGAATTCATGGTGCCATCCAGAAGTATATGCCTTCTTGTTGTGATTAAGATGATCCATTGCTTAAATAGAAGCTAAAATACACGTGAATTTTGTCAGTCAGCAATGCTGTCATTGAATATTTTTACCTCCAAAAAAAGAGAAAAGAATTTCCAGATAATTGTTTCCTTTCTCTCTGCTAAGGTTTTGTATTCAACTATTTTATTTCAGAGTTCTGTTTAAATTGAAACTACTACAGCATTATATGCAAAGGGAAATCAATCTCAGAGGGGAAGAAAAAGAAGAACCAAATATAGATTAAAAAGCTGCCTCTCCAAAGATTTTGAAATATGAGAAGCCTGGCTCTGCATGTAAGATTAATGACAGCTACATGTGTGATGAATAGTTCAGTGCAAATCAGGAGAAAGCTTTACCCTAAGTATCTGCTGTTCTGAATGTTGAAACCCCTAATAACTCCCAGCCAGGCAGCAGGTGTACACAGCTTCCTTATTCTCCAGGATTGCAAAATGAAGGGAACAACAAAGAGAAATAGTGAGTATGCTTATAATCAACGCACACCACTTTGTGGCAAAAAGGTAATTTCTCTCTCTGGATATCTTTTTCTTCATTATTTTTACACCTGGTAATATATGTGCTTTGTTCACTTCTTATTAAGAAATGTAGATATGGCACTGGTGACAGAGACTTGTCTCTCATCACACCTTATGAATGGAGCTATTCTTGTACTCTAAATGGCAAGTATTTTTTTGAAGAATGGACAAAATATTCAGTTACTGTGCATTCTGGGGCTCAGTTCATGGCCAGGGAGCACTCCTGACTTCAATTCTGTGTTGGGAGCTCACGGGGAGACCTTCCAGCTCTGCCTTGCAGGGAGCAGCAGTCCTGGCCAGGGAAATGCAATATGTCTTCTGCAAAGAAATGTCTTCAGTAGCTGATGTGCTTCAAGATTTTGTATGTTAATATAAATGAATTATTCAAACAGTGTCAGCATTTGTTCATTAAAAAGCAGGTAGAAATAGACAAATTAAGACAGCTTTTGACCTCTAAAGGCTTTTGTAGTAATGGGGAGGCTCATGCTGCAGCAGAGTTGGTGCATCTTCACAACCGTTTTATAGAATTTCCACTGCAAAGATCTCAAAGCAGTTTCCAAGTCCAGCCTTGACACAGTAAAGCCCTGCCAAAGTGGAAAGGAAAGTATATTCCTGTCCTTGGATCAGTATGGATTGTAAGAAGCTACTCCTAAGGACGTGAGCAGAAAGGGTAAAAATATCTGCTATCCTTCACTGGAAAAACTAGGTTATATTTGTGTCCTCTTTGCTGCAGAGAGTTTAGTGGCAAGTTCCCTTCCACTTTCTATGGACAGTGGAATAAAAGGGCTCTCATGAATTCTTTTGGCTGTAACATTTTATACAGCTATCAAAAGATTTTTCTAATGCTAAAAAAAATACCCAAGAAAGAACTTTCAATGTACACATGTACATTTATTATTACTGTTTGGAAGGAAATTCTTCAAAGTTAACAAGTTATGTAGACTTATTTTTTCAAGTCATTGTATTTGCCTTTTCTTTCAAATGGAATGAGTCTAAGAAAACAAATTGTACAGTAGTTAGTGGGTTTTTTTGGTTTAAATTGTAATTTTTCATTTAGAAAATCACTGAGGTTGAGTCATTTAGGCTATAAATGTGAAATTTAGATGACTCAGTGGAAGCCTTCAATCTTTGAAAGGGAGATCCTAAATACTATCTCGTGCTAAAGGGAGAGATAAAGGAGCAGGTTACGTCTGCAAATTCATCAGGGCAGCCTAGGGTGTCATGTGTTCCGGTCTTTCTTCAGCAGTCTTCAACAACCCCCTAAACCATCCCTCAGCATGACTGCAAATAGCTTATCTCGATATATGCCTGAGGAAACTACACAGGGTGGGAGACAAATCTAGACAACCAGATGGCTGTGAAATGGATTACATGTGTGTAGCTATACACACACATATATATTTCTATGTTGTCTTTTCTTGGGCACAGAAAGAGACAGACAAAAAGGAGACACCTTTGCAATATCATCTCCTCATGCACAGACATCTAGTTATACCACAGAGGGGCTAAATCCCAATAGCCTTTCTACAAGACTTTGCTAAACTCTAGTGAAGGGGAGTCAGATCAGCTCCAGAAAGACAATATAAATATATTTTTTTTAATATCACTAAGGGATTGTCTGTGACCAATTTCCCAGCATAGCACACTGTATTAAGTTTTTTCTATGTAAGTAGTAAATGGGACTATTGGAAAGGGCCACAGATTCATCTACAGTCATTTTTAAGAAAACTAGATTTGTAAGAAGTCAGCCATACTGTATGCAAAAGTGGGTTTAAATGTACTGGAATAAGATTGAAGACTTGACATTTAAATTGCAAGGCAGAAATTTTGATGCATTTTTACATGCGTGCTGTTACGGCTACATGGGCAGATGAAGGATAGGAACTATGGAGTGAAGAAGTATTTGCTTTCTGATGATGGCTTTCAAAGGCAAAATGAGAAATTGTTATTTATCAAGATGTTGAGTGCATCTTTCTAAAATGCAGTTGCTTATCAGTCAGGACAAAGACCTGGAAAACTGATTTTGCTGAAACCGTTGGAAGATGCATGCATGTAAGTGATGGGGTTTCTCACTGTATTTCCAGTTATGCGGTATAAAGAACTTTCCACTTGCGGCATGTTATACAGTTTTCTTGCAGCCATAATTTGTTAGTTCTGCTGGCCATGGATTTAACGGCAAAGCTTTCTGCAGAAGCTGAAATTTCCCCTCAGTTTCCTTTCAACTAAAGCAGGCCATCTTATGTCTGCCAGTACCAATGTTGTGAGAAACTCCAAGGTGCCACAGAAACTCTCTTTAGACTGAATGAGATGTTGAAAACAATTTATGCAGATTCAATACTTTCAATTTGAATATATTCAAAGAATATATTATCTTTGCCTAAAACTCCCAAAATTGTCTTTCAAAGCCCCGAAGAGTTGGGTTTGTTGTGGTTGTGTAGTGGGTTTTTGGGTCATAACTAGGGTTACTGTCTGGTATAATTACTCATATACTAACATACAAAACATAAGCCTGCTTTTCAGTATGTCTTGTCTGACCATTTCTCAGGAAAGAAAGTTGTAAGCAGTAGATAACTTTCTAGGGATAAAAATGGTGCAAATATACTTCTGGATCTAGGGATCATGAATAACCTCTCACAGCTCCAACCCTGATCCTTCCACAAACACAACATAGTGTAGACAGAACAGCAACAATTGCAGTCCCCAGCCTAAAAATGATGTGAAACATCTATTGCTGCAGGTAGATTTCTGCCAAGGCTCTAAACTATAAAACAAAGTGCCTTAAGAAAAACAAACACTCACTGCCCTGATTGAACTAGAAGGTGATGACTGCAAATATGCTTTACAATGTGCATGACAAATAAGGGTAGAATTGAGCATTAACTCCACCAGCATTTCATAATGCAGGACTTCTTCCTAACCAGAAATGCAATCTGTTATCTTGCTAATTTTGATTCTGTCTCTTTCCATCTTCTTCATTTTTGTGGTGACTAGTTCTGATTGAGAATTAGTTTGCTCCATTTAATCCTAATTCGTGTGTGTCTGAGACTTCCTACCTTGTCTGCCTTTCCTCATGTGAATACCTATAACGCAATAATATAAAGTTCATAAGGTTTTTACAATGACAGCAGGCAAAAGAAGGAGCTTCAACTAAGTCAAATCATACCAGTCATAAACCTTGACATAAACATTGTCTTGCTATCCACATCTCATTCCAAAATTGTTGGGATCATTGCAAATGTCATGTAGGCATTTGGTCTAAGCCTAAGCTGCTGCATGATACAGGCAGCTATTTCCCTTTCAAGAGACACAGAAGAAGCCAGGGGAGTTTCAGGAGAGTATCAGGCATAGTAACAAAACATCATTTCAGCTGCCTCTCTTTGCTGCTCTTGCAGGGAACTGTGTCAGATGCTTAAATGGTCTCCTCCAGAGGCTTCTTAGGAGGCAACTCAGATGTGAAACTTTATCCCAATTGCTCACTTAGCGAGGTGTATATTTGTACCTCTCTTCTTCAGTGGGCTGAATCATTCCCGTAAAGTTTTTCATGGCAGTAAGTAGCAGTGAAATACTACCATGTGAGTTAGTTTTCTTTTGTACCAGTTGATCATGAAAGAAGAAATGCAGATACACGTTAGTGTTGAAACAATACACAAGGGGTACCACAGTCAGATTAATTTGGCACCTTGGAGACAGCATAATTCAGGTGAATAAAAAGGGGATCCTCCTCAGTGACACAGAAAAAACTCATTTTATTCTTTTCTTGGCAGAAGCATGAAACACAAGATGCTGTTCTCTGTGGGAAATGCTGTTATAATTGCTGACACCACCCTGGCCAGAGATACTCAATTAGACCCAAGTCCAATTCTCTTCTCAGCCACAGGCTTCCATGGGCACCTGGGCTTTGTGATTCAGTTCCCTAAATATACCAGAAGCACAACATCAACTTTTCTGGCTCCTCATGTAACAAGTACCAGGGATGCTGTGCACTGGTGGAATGACCAGAACAGGAGAATTTCAGCCTCCTCTGGGAGCTGGGACTATAAGTCTTGCACAGTTCATGCTAGTCCATAACACAGACCAACAAGTCCTCCCTCTGTAAAGGTTAAATCCAGGTCAACGATGGTCACAGGACATCACTGTACATGGTACAGCTTCAGCACTGTCCAACTGCTCCCTCAAACCTTTCCTTGGAAAATATTTTCCTACGCACAGTTAATTCCTCATAACTGTCAATAGGCTATATTTTTTCTTCTCCCCTGTGATGAATTCCCTGTTAACTAAAATAATGTGACAAGGAATAATTGTCAAAGATATAAATTCCTTCTCAGCTCTTTTGATGATCTGGCAGTTTTTGAATTTGCATAGAGTACAAGCAATGTTTTTTCAAACATACTGGGCTTGAATAAGATGAAATGTCTTCCCAGTCAAATAACAGTTATCTGCGCTTCATAACAGAGAATTGTGGACAGATGTAGGTCAGGATTTCAGAGAAAGGCTCAATGAATGTGTTGACTCTATTTTGAGGTAGGTAGATAGCTTGCCACTCCCTGAAGATATTTGGTTTTCAGAGGGAGTATAGGTCAGCTCTCTTAGAAAATGAGACTTCTATGAAGGCCTGTCCGTTTGGTGCATCATTACGCACTACTTCATAAAATTTCAAGTAGGCCCTTATCTCTAGCTCTAACTGCTATTTTTGCTGTAAAGATGTGCAGAAGGGGCTATACTCATTTCTCATCAAGAACCTGAATCAACACTCCTAGAAACCTCCCATTAGCTTGAATGTGAATTGCCTTATGCCAATATAAAGTTATAAATATGGAATAGCACCACTGGCACAGAACTGACACCACTGTAAAATATGAGGTATGATTACATTGGCCTGTTTTATTCTGTGTGCTGATTCAGTAACACAGCTTTCAAGGACCAGAGTTTGCAGTAATCCCTTAATTTGCATCAGATGTCTATCCTGCATCCAATGGCTTTTTAATGTGCCTGTGATTCCACAGGACAGCGATACTGGTCATACAGCTTTGACAGTGGAACACCTGAAGTATGATGTTGCCTTTCCAGCATTTTATTAGCAAAACACTAGGTAATAGAAACAGCGTTCAAAGAGGTGTAAAAATAACAAAAGCACTGAAATATTGATTTATACAGAACTAGGTTTAGATTACAGCAGGATAAGCAATACCTAAATTAAAAAGCAAGGAAATAAAAGGTATCCAAAATATTCCTATAGAGGGAAATGTGAAACACGAGGAGGAACAAACTAAATGGCAGGATGGAGAAGAGAACAAGGTGTATCACCAACACAGGGAGTCCTAGAAGAAAGTACAGCACATCAGCCTGACACTAGCTCCCAGTGAAGACGGTTGATTATTTTAGTGTTTTGCAGGCAGGGGAAATAGGAGAGATGAGCAGCTTGCTCAAAAAAGCTGGCAAAGGAACCAAGAAGAAGAGTCAAGACTAAGACCACAGTCTTCATTTCCACTGGCTGTAACATTGCATCTCCTCGGAAAAGGAAATGATACTAAGATACCAGATACTCACCCTGAAGACAATCTGTGTGTGCACGGCTAGAGACAGGAATAGAGGCTGGAGAGATCCCCCGGATGGAGGGAAACGGTGTTGCTGTGACACCAGTGTAAGGGCAGAGATCTAAAAGGACAGCTAAACAAAACAGACTGTGCCCCTAAATCACATTTCTTTCTAGAAGGGCTGAGGATTAATCAAGGCAAAACTAAAAGTGAGTCTTTGACAAAATGCTTAAGTGGCCACACTTGAACTGCAAATTATTTGCATCAACTAGAGGATGAAACAGTAGTTTTCCATTATGCTGCAGGAAATAGCAGCTTGCTAAATAACTCTTTTAACTTTCCTCTGGCACCTATTGATTATATCCAATTGAAATTAAGAGTAGAGGGCAATTAAGTTCAAAATTTAATGGTGTTCTGCTCCTGTTAATTTACTACCTGGCCTGATCAATACATTACACTGGATAACAATCTATTCCTGCAAGGCTTGGTTCCCCCAATGACCCTTCCACTAAAATTATAATAATCACAAATAACTAAATTTTAAGCAAAACCTACATAAAAATAATAAAATAACAAAGAAAATAATCAAAAAATGGATTATTCACTGTAGTGGGGAAAACAACAGCTTAACACAGAGCTTGGACTTGGCCAAAATATTAGATAAGCTACAACCTCAGCCTCACAGAACTCTTGGAAAATTGAAATCTCAAGCAAGTTTTAAACATCTCACATACTCAGGAGTACGAAAACCCCACCCTTAATCTAGAGGGCAAAATTAAAGCGTGAAACTAAAGATCAATGGTAGTGAAAGAAACATTATTGTGCTGTAGTCATTCTTTTTCTGGTCATAATTGTTAAAGTCTCTAGGTGAATAAATAAATACAGAGTAGGCTTTTTGTACAACAGAAGAAGTTCTGAGTGGGTTTGCATTAGAGTGCAGGGGTTTTTTTTTGACCTCTCTCCAAAACCTTCTACATATTTTTTTAAATAACTATGCCAATTTCCTAAAGAAATTAGGGACATGGTGGCATATGTCTTCTCCCTTTATTCTCAAAGATGGGACATGAGAGGGTGCACAGAGGTAGGGTGAGGGGCAGCTAAGCCTCCATCTCCTATCAATCTGCTTCTCAGTGGCTGCTGGTTCTCACAGTGCCACATAACATTGGGTAGTCTTGCAGATCACAGGGATGCTCCTTCAGTCTGCAAAGATAGTCCTTGAAGAGGACAATCCAGATGCAAACAGTGACCAGCACATGTCAAGCAATGGAGCATTTCTCCAAAGAGGTATCTTCTTCCAGGAGCAGAAACTTCAAGTGACTCTCTCTCCCCATATGTGTCTATCTGCACATACACATGCCTATGTAACTGGCTGAATTTCATCACTTTTCTGCCAAAATTCAACATGTCAGCATAAAGCCTAAAGAAAATATGATGAGATTTTCTGAAAATATCCTCTTCGCTGATCGGCTGTATCCCTAGCAGCACTCACTGTGTAGCCAGCACACCATTAATCACTATGAAACATTTTCATTTATTTTGACACCAAAGAGAAATTGGAAGGAAGAATATTTTTGATGGGAATGAAAATCTCCTTTTATTTTAGGATTTCCCCAGACTGAGCATAGAGCAGGGCCCTGTGGGCCTGCCCTCTCTCTGCCCTCCATACGATACGTTTTTATCTCATCCTTCACAGGTACAGTAACACCGATTTGAACAGTGTCCATCTTTAATCTATTTAGTTACTGCACACTCTTTCACGTTTCTCAGAAAGAAAAAAATTTCAAATGTTTGAGGTTATTGACTATATCTAGTATTACCTAACACAGCAGGTCTCTCTCACTCTGCAGTGTAACCTCTCTTCGCTTCTGTATTGCCCACAGCCCAATTTTTCTTTTTTTTTTCTCCACACGAAGCCTGTTCTCTTGCCCTTGCTGGATGCCTTGTTTTGCAGCATAAACTAGTAGACTGTGGCTCATTTTCAGGCTTTGGAGTGCAAGTACTCTCCCCTCCCCCCCGACCTTGGTCTCTGCAAAACTCCTGGCAAGAGAGTCTCAACAGCCAGGGTGTTGTTTTCTCAGTGAAAAAATCCAAACAAAAATAATACTGCAATAATTCCAAGTAGCTGATAATTTTAGCTGAAAAATGTGGTGGGAAGCAGCAGATCTACATTCTTTGACATTGTAGTATGCCATGAAGTGAGCAAGTACAAGGCTAGGCATAACCAAAACATGTTGTACAAGCAGGACACTACACTAATGTAGCTGATTTATATTCTGCAGAAAGCTACATTTAGCAAGACCTAATATTTCAGAAAAAGCTAGCAGAGCAAGCACACAATCCATACCCTACAAGCACCAAGAAAATGCTGTAAGCCTTCCTCATATTTCTGCCTAGAACCTGTGGACTCAGCAAAGCCATGAAGGGCTCTGGCTGGCCCTTTTGCTGCTTCCAAGTTCTGCCAGTGCTGCTCATATTCCTGGCTACAGATGTCCTCCAGGTTCAGGACTACTAGACAGTCATACTTAGGGAGGGAAAGGAAGAAAGTAAGAACATCAGAATAAAACTACAGCAAAATTCAGCAAAATACAATAAGTACTTCCTAAAATGGCATAAGTATCCATCACAAAAATCCCAGAGATGGCGTTCACAATAGCGATGCAGCATAACACATCATTAATAAACAGTTCATCGTTACAGGATTAATGTATGTAACCACATTAAGTTCAACAAGGCCAAGTGCAAGCTTCTGCACCTGGTCTGAGGCAATCCCAAACACAAATACAGGCTGAGCAGAGAATGGGGTGGGAGCAGCTCTGAGGAGAAGGACTTGGGGTGTTGGGGGATAAGAAACTCAACACAGGGAAATGGTTTTAAGCTGAAAGATTTAGATTAGATATCAGGAAGAAATCTGTTACTGTGAGGATGGTGAGGCACTAACACTGGTTGCCCAGAGAAGCTGTAGATGCTCTTCTCTGGAGGTGTTCAAAGCCAGGTTGGATAAGGCTTTGAACAACCTGATCCAATGGAAGGTATCACTGGATGATCTTTAAGGTCCCTTCCAAACCAAACCAAACCATTTTATGATTTGTACTAATAATGCATTGTTGAAATTGAAATAGAACTTTCATCACCTTGCATTTTTAGTAGCAGTCAGGGATAGAGACCAGTGTGTTATATTTACTTCTTATCTTATACTATGTAAAGCAGAGCCTAGCAAATGCTTCAGTTAGCAATTTATTTGATTTAGGAATGCATTTTTTGTCCATGAACAATCTGCTCACTGAGTGCGTCGATTACCCTTTTGGGATATTTAGAAATATTTGGTGAAAAAATTTACAAAGGGAACAGTTTGCTCTCTAGCTACTGTGGTGACATTTGAGGCATGCACTATGAGAGTTCATTAGCTCAGGTGAAACCCTTCAGTTTAAACCACAGCCAATTTATTCTTGTAAGACTACTTCCTCACAGGTCATCATCTGTATGGATTAGACCCAAGACCTGGAGGTTGTTTAAAACCATGAATTTCTGTTATTATTTCTATTGGTTTAATAGGAATCCAATAATAAATGATTCTAATCCCCTTTTTCTTTTCAAAGGTCACACTATTTTTCTTTATAAATAGACAAAAAAGGGAAAAAGAACCCTTTAACTGAAGAAGGTTAAATCAGCAGGGTTGAAGTTCCTTATAGGGTCTAATACATAAAAGCATTCACAGACAGGCTTTTTTTCTGTACCAAGGACTCATATTTTAACAGCTAGGCAGTAATATTTTTTCTGTTTCTGTCCCAGACTTCTATATTGCATCATACTCAGAGCCAAGGTAGCATTTTCGCACCACATTTACTAACCTTTATGAATCCAGCTTCCACACCACTGAAGACCAGGAGGAAAAAAACCCATCAGACTCAGTTCAGGCTGCTCCTAGTACAGGTAGCAAAGCAACCTTATAACTTAACTTCTGACTCTCCAGGATCCGCTCAGTCAAAACAGCCTGAAGGTGTAAATTGCTCACAGCTGCTCCCCACCAGCAGCTGCAGAGCAGCAGCCTCTAAGGACGTGGTCCCGTCAAACCAGAGCAGGAGGCTCTCTTGCAGGGCTCATGCCTAATCAGAGCTACTGATTTTGGAAACTAGTATAGAGCAGTGGGAGGTTGCCAACACTAACTTCCTAAAGGTTAATACTTACAACTACATTTTGGCTGGTATTTTCCAAGCTGCCTAGAGGGAGTGGATGCCCAGTGCCTATTAATTTTAATAGGAACTGAGCAGGCACAGTTCTTATGAGGCTCTGACTATTTCAGCCTATTACTGTTGGTGACATAAGGTTTGATATCACAGGAGGCTGATTACTTGCCCTGAAGCTAATGCAGCTCCTGTATTTTGGCTCAAGAACTAAACACGCAAAATGCATGATGAGTGTAGCTATGCTTACCATAAATAATGAGTTTAACCTGAAAGGGGTTCACATGGAAAGGCACTAACCCAAAGCTTGCTACAAATGAGTGTTCCTGATTATTTCAGAAATATACTGACTCAATACAGTGAGCACTTGGAGGAGTTTTCACTAAAGGCCTTTGCATAAGGGTGGATGCATTTAGCTATAAGCTCTTAACCTGATTTGTCAATTTATTTCTTTATTAGGAAACTGTATCAGCTTTCAAAAGGTTTTCAGTGCTAGTAAACAGTAAAAGTAAAACAGAGACCTGGGTGGTGTGTAATTACATTTGAATTTTAGGAATTACAAATCCTCCCCCATTCATTTGATTTACTAAACTTGACTACATACAATATATTTAGATCATGTCCGTTGTAATAGCAGATCATTTCTGATTACAGTTTCCACCTTGCTGTGTGTTAATGAGCACACTCAGCTGGGAAATGTGCAGACTCGAACAGATATGTTTTGCTAGTATCCCCATTTGCGGGCACCAGGGGTCAACTGAAGAATGCAAGCCAGGTAGCAAGGCTATAATTTACTTAATTTGTGTTTGCAAATACCTATTTTATTTTTATTTTTTTTTTTAATGACCATGCAGAACTTACAAGTGCTATTTTAGAAGAGTAGTAGAAAAGGATTCTGGGATATTCCCTCATTATTGCTCATCCAGGGAAGTCCAGCACTGCTGTTTCCAACAAATAGATTAAAAAAGTCTAAGTCAATACTTACAATGGAGAATTAATTGGTTCCACTGCTAAAACTGATTTATCAGCACTTTAGTGCAAATAAACGGATAAAAAATGATATCACCGTTGGCCAACCAAACAATAAAATATTACTGTATCAAATAAAGTCAAACTGTAACTAAAGATTTCAAAATGGGATGAAACTTCCATATATCGGCTTGGCAATTTTATCCTCCCTACCATTAAAAATTCACAACTTTCACAAAACATTTTTGTTTTCAAATAACACATTTCAAAAAACTCTCTCACACACATACACCCCTCCCAACTCCATCTTTTGGTTGGTATGAAATGCAGCTCCCTGAAAACTAATATGATTTGTTTGTTATAAGATTTGGGGTTTTTTTGCTAGATTGGATCAATTCTGGCTATATTAAAGATGAAGCATATAGGCAGTTTGTTGTCTTACACACAAATGCATTCTTATGAATCTGCTCTACAGCTCTTTTTCTTGACTCACAACAGCCTGCAGTCCACCCATCACTCACCAGTATGCTGTGGTGTTATTTTATCAAATACTAATAATTTCTTTGCCTTTTGAGGATAAGGCAAAATACACTGGAAATCTTCAAAACTAGCTGGCATCACTACCAGGAAGCTGTTGCCAACCTCCTAGAAGAGTAAGGACTGTTCTTTCAATTGCCAATCTACATTTAATAATGGAGAATTTATATCTATTAAATCCTCCACTGTTTTCTTAGTGATTCTCCATTCCTGGTCCACATACACTGATCTGACAGCAGATTCATCCTCCTTCATTTTTTGCTTTGCTGCTCTAAAACTGTTCTCTCTCAATAGAGGCTGCCTGTTCTCCTGAGCAGCCAAAACCTTCCTCCACACCTGGGCCCACAAGTTAATTCACCTCTGTGTTTTGAAGCCGAGTGGCCAGAACTGCACATCTATCCCAGGAAAGGATCTGTCACTGTGCTACAGAGACACATTACATTCCTCTAGCTCTGCCACAAATGCCTCACCTGATTCCCTGCCTGACATTCGGATGAACCAAATTCATCACAATACACAGACAAACAAGAGAAATGAATAGCACCAGTGCAATAATGAGGCCAGGCCTTTGCTACTGAACTGAATCCCAGAGGAAACACAAACTGTCAAAAAACAAATGGATTTTCTCCTTTACTGCTTCGTTCCTGTGCTCTGTTGTTCAAAGCAGTGGTCATCCTTTCCTTCATCCTGCTCAGAGAAAGAGGTGTCTGTGTCCCTGGATAACGATCTCACTAATGTGATACTAACACTCACGGGCTTTGTTGTGTTTCTCTTTTATTTAACAGGGGCTCTGGGTGCTCCTGTTTAAAAATCTGTTTATCCAGTTAGCTATTTTCAAGAGGAGGAAAAGAAATTTCCCAAGGAAATAGAGTTCATTTAGTATTTGTATAACTATATTACATACAATAACATTTGATGATATTTTGTGGAGGGGTCTGAAGAAAGAACAGAGAGTATTTTGTAATAATAAAACCAATGCAGAGATAAGTTTTCTACTGCCATTTGAGTTAATGGGAGATTTACCATTGTCCTCAGTTAGGACAGTGTCATTTGCTTCTCAATTTCATTCCTGAGTGATGGCTTGTGCTGATGCTTCACCTTGCTGTTTGTGAGTTCTGAGCGCATTAGGAAGATAAAAAAAAATATACTGACCATGCACATGCATCTTGAAAAGTCTGCTGTATGCTTGCTGCCTAGGAATTGTAATCAAAAGGAAATGATTACACAAGACCACATATTAAAAACAATCCATCTGTCTACAGAACAGGCTTTAGGTACTAATGACACAGGGCAGAATGCTTAAATTGTAGAACACAGCTCATTTCCACACTGCTGTCTTTTGCATGATAAGTTTCAAAAGGGAGAGGCAGCACTTTTTAAATATTATTGAGTTTTTCCTTACTACATCATCATTTGTGCTTGCTTAACCTTGAGCTGTTATTGTAGAAAACTGAATAGTCTATGGAAATACTTAACTCCCAAAGAGGAATAAAGCTTTCTTTGAGATACTGGATTAGTAAACTGCTTTCTGACACCCACGTATAGAGACCTGTTCCAAAATCTGCAGGCGATGTACGTGCTGAATAGCTGACTTCCTCGGCACAAAGTCTAAGATTTGAAATAAATCCCTTGCTTGCAATGTACTTACTTGATTCCTAACTGTAAGGCAATTCTGCAATGTTAATGCATGAAAATCACCCAAACCAGACCGACGAACTACTGAGAGGTTTGAGTCCTGCAGCTATCTGGCTGTACTCTGAGATCAGGAACTAGAAATGTGTCTGTGATCAATTTTATGGATAATCGATCCTCTGAAATCAATTAAACACTTGTTGACTTGTCTGCCTCTAGTTGCAGTTGCCAGATTAATTCATGTAGTTCAACACAACAGACAATCCCAGTGCTAAACTAGTGACTCTTATTTGAACTCACTGCATCAATAAAAGGATTAACAATGTATATTCTTCTTAAAAAGATTTGTTCGTTTTCTCTTTAAAATTTCAGTGTGTAATAACTTCAGGTTCTCATCCCTTCATTTAAAGAAAGCAGACTATGTAGCAGCATTTTCCATTTTTCCTTAATCATCCACTTACTTTTGTGTTCAAATCATAATCCTACAAACCCCATTTAAGCCCTGTGAACTAGCTCCATGTTTATAGATAGAAGGTAGCTTTGACAGAAAAGAAGAAAAGACTAAATGCTGCGCAATACTCTGATCATGAATTTTCTATATTACATTGGAGACGCCTGTAGAAAAGCAGCATTTCACAGCCCTAGTGCACTGAAAATATAATATCTGGTGCAGAAAAGATGTATGATGTGAGCTTATGCAGAATTAGCCATCTTGTAACATGGTCTTTCCTGGCAGAGACAGATTATCATCTCAATTACTGCAAAGATTTGGTGTAAGGGGATACAGCACAGATGCTAACCCAACCTTAACATTTCTCTAAGCTCTTCTTGGCCACTGATTAACTGAGCACTGGTCCCATATATTCCCTAAAGATCGTGATCAAGGATTAATAGCCAGTTGCCATTCTGTTAATTTTCCTAGACTCAACAAACTGTGTCCTCATTTGGCAAAAACCAGCAGGTCTCTCTGGTTTTCAAGAGCCAGTTTACACCAGCTGAAAATCTGTCTCTGGGTGTCAATCCACTTTCTGAATCTGTTTTGAATGCACCGCCCACATGTGCATTGTCACACAAAGCACAGATAAACCCAGTGTTTATTTAAAGGCAGAGGTTTAAACCTCTTACTCCTGAGTCACCACACGTCTTGTGTCAGCTGGCAACATCACTCCACACAGATTTAGTAAATGGTAGAAAAGCTCTTACTCTCGCTGCCTTGATGCTGCTACACAGACCAGCCTCCGTACCTTGCAGTGGATATGAATGGTAATGGAAACGAAAACATCAAGGATCTTACATGCAAGTCCCTCCTAGATATCCATATCTTACTCCTCTGAGCTACTTCTGTGTTACTGCTCCAAGCACAGTTCTTTGGCTCTGACACACTGCTGCTCACCCCAGCCTTGTGATCTCTTACGCTTTTTCCATCAAGCTCCTGACATCTGGAAACCTCTCCTTCAGCATTGCTGAAGTTTTTTTCCCCTTTCGTGTACTATATGTATATTTTCAGGTACGTTGCAGGGGGGCTGCTGCCTCTTTCTGGGATAACCTGGGCTGGGCCAGGTAGATCTGTGCATGCAAAAGTGCAACCCCCCCTTCTTTCAGCTGTCCTTCATGCTTGGCCAGGCAGCATGCCTGGTCCTTATGCTACTTGAACTCACAGGGCTCACTTGCATGATCCTACCTGTGGCTTCCTGCATGGGAATTTTTTCTACTTTAGGTTTTCTTTCTCCACCCAGCTTGTGTTTCCTTCTGCCTGCGGTGCCTGGCACACGGCCGTGGCTGGCTGCCTGCTGTGCCTGCACTCCCCTGCCTCCAAAACCCCTTACTAGGCTCTTTCCAGTGCTGTGATTAACACTTAATGCTACCTATAAGAGGAGAAACCTCCTACTGTTTTTCCATTTAGCCTCTAGTAGGCTTATTGCAAGTATTTTAGAGAAAGGTTACTTTCCTCTGTATGGAGGTGAAATAATTATAAGTTCCTGTGTGTTTTCACACTGCTACGTGGATAAGCTGTTCTCTGATTTCACCATAAGACTGCTGCTTGTGCACCTTGGTTGGTGGTGAGGGCTCTGCTTCCTCTGTGTCAGCACTGAAACCTGTCAGCTGGAGCATGGAAAAATGACCACCCCTTAAGCAGATGGAGATAGTGCCACAACTTATGGCTTTTTTTTCCCTCTTAAGCAGAAAAAGAAAACTTTTTTTTCTGTGGAAATTGGGGTTTAAGTGAACTCTCTGCACTTCATCAGGGGTGGATTAGTCAGCTCTTCTATGGGCTTGATATTAAAAAGGGTGGTTGCTTTGCTATGAAGGAAACCACAATGTCAATTGGAAAAGAAAGAAACAGAAGTCATAGGTGTGGAGATAAATTATAGCTGAGATGAAGATATACTCACATAAACCCACAGTCAGACGATCTCATTAGCTGCACCATCTTCACACCAGAAAGCCATCATCATCTATCTACCTCTCCCTAATGCCTGGCGGATGTTTGCAAGTGGCACAAACAATGCAGCCCTCACTGAGAGATAGGGAAATGCCTAATTCAGCAGCTGAATTTGGATCAAGTCGGCTACAGATCTGACCCTTGGCTATTCTCCCTCTGTGTGCCATAATCACTAGGATCACATATATACACACCTGAACAGCATTTTGATGTGCTGTGCACGGCAGGATGACTCCACAGCATATGCATAGATATATAAAATATACATGTACACACACATATATATTTATATTTGTTCAGGGAGAAGCATGGCCTCTCTGCTCTCCCCAGGTCACTCACTGATGGTCTGGGTTCAGGAAATGATACGGTGTCCTGACACAAAATCTCCCACCATCAGCTGGGTCAGGCACACACCTCTGCTTTGCTCCATTCAGCCGCTGCCCTGCAGATTAGAAGGCAAACTGGTAATGAGAGTCGCTGTGACTTGGAAAATGAGCTAATTACTCTGCGTTGCCACTGCCAGTTTTGCTTTTGCTCCCCTGAAGTCAGCACCTCTCAGGATCTCACTGCAGTTTCAGGGTGGCTGCAAGGGCATTTCAAGAAGACATGTTTCTGGACAAAAGCAGTCTTAAAATATTCCAGTACACAGTTAGGCTTCTCTCTCTCCTTTTTTAATAGTGCACGTGATATGCTGTGAATTCTTTTTGAGCTTACTAAATGGGTGTCAGTGGGGAACAGATACATTTTTTTCCTCCTTACAAATGAAGTCATCTGAATTCACCAAATAAAAAAAATAATACGAGTCTCCTGCTCAGTTCCAGTGGTGCTGCAGAAGGACAGGGCAATAGATTTTCCCAGGAGTGTGGAATAATTTACCAAGCCTGCTCGTTATTCATATAGACAGTGCATTAATAATAGGGGACCCTGAGATCTCTTCTTATCTAGGCCGAAGCACAGCTAGAGGGATGAGAAGCTGACTCTTCGGATTTCAAAAAACATTTTTCCCCCCTTTCTTCAAGAAATAAGAATTGATTG
Organism: Phaenicophaeus curvirostris; assembly: GCF_032191515.1. Taxonomy (NCBI): domain Eukaryota; kingdom Metazoa; phylum Chordata; class Aves; order Cuculiformes; family Cuculidae; genus Phaenicophaeus; species Phaenicophaeus curvirostris. The sequence goes on along the minus strand of NC_091402.1, from coordinate 8,516,711 downwards.
AAAGTGAGAGAGTGGGGGAAAAAAAGGCTTTCTGGTGATACCACCTAAAGTGCACATTAGATAAATAGAAAACTATTGGCTTTGTGACTGTGAACCGTTTTCACTTGATGTAAGAGCTGATAGATACAGGATTATATCTAACAAAGCATTTACTAAACGACCTGACCCAAAGTCAATAGGAGTCTTTCACTTGACTCTACAGGGCTTGAATCCCTCACTCACTCCAGAGGGAACCAGGAAGCTTCTGTATTTCCCACGCTGGTCTCTTAGCCAGTGACAAATGGGTTAGAACAGGCGCTGTGGGAGGATGCACCGGCCAGCATCCTCCCAGCTGCTCAGGGACCTGTGAGGGGATGCACTGCACCTCTGTACCAGAGGAACACAGCACTCTCCAGTTGTGTATACTCACTCTACAGAAAGCATCTTATCCATAATTTAAAATATAAAACAGGATAGCCAACGTCAACAGCACGGCTGCACTTACTGTCTGCCTAAGGAGTGACATACCGGGTATGACCACTTGATTTGCGTGTCCTGCATGAGAGACAAGAGGGCAAATCCCAGCAAAGTGAATGCTGTTCTCTCTCTTCTCCCACTATTGCACGTGAAAGAAAAAGGATGTGCAGTATCAACCACCCAGTAGCATGTCTGGAGAGGAGTGAGCTGCTAGCCCAGAGAGATATTAGAATTCTCAGTGCTCCCAGTGATCATTAAGACTTCTGTTTAGTTAATCTGTCCTGAGAAATTCTGATGTAAATTCACATGGCTGCATGGTAGCTAGTGATGGATAATCCTCAAACTAATAGAAATCTGAAGTGTGCACATGCACATTAATATTTCATATATCATGGAATGATGTGAAATTCGATGTGATCCAAAGCCACTCTGAGAGAAAGGGAAATACTGGATTAATTTCATTTTATTGTGCTGTATCAGTGAGTGATTTCCCTTTCCCCTGATGTGTGACTGGTACAAAACAGGACAACAGCAGACCATGGAGAGTTAAAACATTAGTCCTGCTGCCTGAGAGCTAATGTTTCAAATCCTGTGTTGCAGACAACACAGAATCAGATCACCTCAGATCTCTGCAGAGACCTTTCTTGCAGAGACCTTTCTTGCAGGAATAATTTAGAGGGAGAGATACTTCACAGCATTTTAGTGGAACCTTACTTTTTCTTCTTGTTTTTGACCAATGCTAAAACCACCTCATTTTCTAAAAGCCCTGGCAACATGAACAACCTGCATGGAAGTCCCTTTGTGGCTGATTTCAAAAGGCAGTGCAGGTGCTTTTCTGTGGTCCAACAAATTGCACAGATAATTGTGCAAGAAATATTGAGGTTGACTCTGAAAGGCTTTAAAAGAGACTAGAAGAAGACTGAAGAAAAGGGAATAGAGAAATTCAGATATTAAAAAAAAATCTGTCTGAGAGCATCATTGACTGTAACACAGTAAACTTCAGTACAGATGAAAAATATATGTGCTATTCAAGGGCCTCAAAGAACACATGGAAATAACCACCTACTGACTGTACAGAATAGTTCAATGACACTGTAAATTATATGGTACCAGGCATGTTAATCACAATATAAAAGTGACAGTATTAAAATTATAAATATCTTTTATTTCTATTATATTTTTATAGCAATCATACACAGTACTAGAACTGAGCAAATATTATCAGAGGTTTTCTGTTAATATTTATTCAGTAACCTTGTGTTTTCACTTGATCTCTGGTTTTGTCTTCTTCACCCTGGCTACTTGTGACCAGTCCTGTTTACTGAGATCCTGGAAGGAACGTGAACAGTGGCTGCAAAGAGCAGTGGAAAGTAAATGTATGTATCCTTACAGGGAATGGGAAACTTCCAAATAGGAGAATTTTCACATTCTTTCAACTAGAGTGTAGAAAAGGTGGAGAGTCCCATGTGCAGTCAAACATTCATGTTGTTTATACTGAGTACTAAAATGGGATGCTTAAAAAAATTCTAAAATGACAAACTAAAACAAAGTAAAAAATAAATTAAGTGGCCACAAGACTGTTTTGCTAACGGAAGCAACCAAAGAAAACTGCAGGTCATGTGTAGACAAGCCATAAAGAACCAAAATAGAGACGTAAGTGTATTCATCAGTTCACTGCTGCCACGTGCTTATTGCTGCTCTCTAGCTCACACAGTCAACTTTATTCATGCTGCAGAGGAAAATTTTAGTCTATTGAGAAAAGTGGTATCAATTTTGCATGAAGATTAGGTCAATGAAGAATGAGAGGTGGATGTTATGGTCCTGACCCAAATATGACAGCATTGATACAACCTTTACTTTTGATACTATCAAGACAAAGTCATTTTGAAGTTATGAAACCCTGTATGATGCCAAGATCTGGTAGAACCACCAGACCTGGTGCAGTCTGCAGCCATTTATTTGAAGAAAATGTCTTTGGTTGTTAAGAAAGTAAAAGCATAAGGGCTTTTCAGGAGGCATTGTGAATGCAAATCCCTCAATAATATTTAAATATTTTGAGAATATGCTGAGTACATCTAGAAAAGGTCCAAACAAACATTTTGAAGGTATATAGAAGTCACATTTTTTCATCAGAGTTTCACTATGCTCAGTACGTTCCATACTGAGAAAGAAGATGGGGCAGGAAAAGAAAGCTCTGACGAAGTACTGAACAAGATTAAAAATACCTTCACATTATGCATGAACAACAGAAGAAATTTTAATGTAAAAGATATACTGTGAATGGCTGAAAAATTCTGAAAAGGACAAATATCTATTTTAAAGAAAAGAGAAAAATATGCAGGTTTTTTCTTTTTGTTAGTGGATGCTTTTAGTTTTATGTGGAATAACAGATAATTAACTTAAGAAAAAACATCTGAAACTTTGTAGCCTCTAACTGATCTTTATTCACAGAGGTGAAGAGATTTTTGAAAGGATGTGGGCTTCACAACTGAAAGGATCATTGCCCTGTGCTCACTGACCCTACCAGGAAGATGCAAGAGGCATTGCTATAAAGAAGCAAAGGAGTTTACTGGGAACACATCTCTTGGATAACCACTGTACCAAAAGAAGAAACTGGCTAACAAAGACAAGGGAATAAAACCACAACCCACAGGAGAAATTGTACTAGCCATGCAACAACTAGCAAGGGGACAAATCCCAGCTATTTGTTCTGACACTTGAGTGCCCTCATAAGCCCATGGAGACTATGGCAGGAGAAGGAAAATCCATGGGCTTCTGAAATGAGGAATACAAGCTGTTTGTAAGTGTAGTGGAGAAGGAAGGTGTAAATTCAGAAGCACGGCTATGAAACCATGCAGAAACAGCTTGCACATCACACAAAAGTGTCTGCAGTAACAGGAAAATGGGAGAGAGCAGGTCCATCAAAGTTTGAAGCTAGAGGGATCTGAACGCTAGTCTGAGCTGCAAATTCAAGCTCCTTGCTGGTCCCAGCCATCTGAAGCACGCAGGCAGGACAACAGGTCAGGCGTTGCTCTGATACATCCAAACAGCCCATGCTCAGGCTGTGTCCAACAATGTTGCTGTGTAGTAGGATAACTACACTCCAAGCTGTACAGGTCCCCTGAGCTCTGTAGGCAGAAGGCTGGGAACTCCCTAAACATGCTTGACATTTATTTCCCTAGAAAAGGGGACCTTCTCTAGTTGCTGTAACACAAATGAAGGAAATCTATTTGGGATTTGCTCTGAAGAGGTATTTGGGCAAATGGAGAAAATGGCATAGCAGCCATGGCAGAGAGCTGAATAGACTGATGCCTGTGGTACATGCTACTGCCAAGTGGCAAGGAAGATAAATTGTAGGGACGGGAGTATTCAAACCCATCCTTCAAAAAAAGAAGAGCTGGAAATAGTGAAGGGACTCATGAAAGTAGATGTGCAATAGCAGTGGCAAAGAAACAGAAACTGGCACCTCTTTCATGACAAGATTTGGCTTTTGTTTTGCTCTCAGTTTTGCTGCTACATAATTCACTGGTGATTGAGGCAGGTTTTAGGATAGTGTCTACTGAGTGAGTGGCAAGGAATAATTTACAACTTCTGAGGCTGCCAGAGTCTGGCCTCACTGTACTCTTTAAAGTTGAGGCCCCAAAGAAAGAGTCTGTTGGACTTGGCAGGAAGAGATGCTTGGGAATACACAGCAGCTTCTTGCCCTTTGTAGCAGAAATTACATGTACTGGGCCTGAATTTCAGCTCATTCAGGAGGAGGGCTACACACCTGAGTCGCGTGTACTATGATGGAACTACTCATGATGAAATCTCACAACATGGACCATTTATCACCCCGATACTTATTAAAAAGGTTAAGCTGACTCCTATGTATTCCTTCTTAAACAGAAAACAAAGCTAGCTCTCCACACAATCCCACCCACGCAGCCCAGTTGTGTCCTGAAGCAATGGCTGATTGTGTTGCTGGCAAAGCAATCTCTCCTCTGCAACATGAACTCAAGCTGTCAAAGCATCAGCCTCGATACAGTGTTTTCTGATGGAACTGGATTGAGAACTCCAAAAGCTTGATTCTGATCCCATTAAGACACAGTTTGGCCAATGGTATAAGCAGGGCAAGACTGAGGTTCAGCCGGCTTTATACACACTACTAAACAGCCATCAGGTGGAGGTGTCTCAAGGCAATAATCAAAAAAAAAATGAAAGTCAAATTGCTAACATGGGACCTCCCAGTCTTTGTTACCTCTCAAAGGTGATTGGTCTGTTTGGGTGTGAGTACACTGCTGTACCAGAACACTCATGGACATTTAATTAATGGACCCAATCAAATTAGTGACAGATTATAGCTTGAAATTGTACACAGTGTAAAACCTAGTGTGAGATAAAATTATCTTAATCCTTTCCACATGGTAGGTAGAGGGAAAAAAGTTGCAGATGACCTTTTGAAAGGTCTTCATATACAAAAGAAACTGTAAATCCCATATCTTTGTGTGAGTTAAAGTACTGACGTCAATGGGACTCCCATAGGAAGTTTTGGGAGAATGCCTTAGTAAGAACAGAACCACTAAATAGGTAAAAATTTTGACTTAATACAGGCCACTATGTCAAAAATTGCAAAGCAAAGCCTGGTTTAAAACAAAAGCCAAAGAAAATGCCCCTTGTATTATTTTTACAAGCAGCATATTGGGCTTTTGAACCCTTCACCAGGCATCTACAAGAGAAGCTATGGGCTGACTACAACAACTAAACTTGAAAGGGGAAGACATTCCTTTGTAGTTCATGTTCACTGGCTTTGAAGTCACTGAGAGTCTTACCAGTGATTTCAATGGGACTAGCTTTGCACTTTTATATTAGCCATTGTTTTATCCTTACTCCTTTCAAAATTCCAGACAATAACATTTCTTTTCATTGCAATCCTGACAAAGCAATTAGGCTCCAGTCCACACCTGCACCCAACTTTTTTTTCTTATCACAGCATTCTTTGAGCTCTTCTTCTCTGAACAGAATTATGAGATCTGAATTAATGGTATGTCTCTGCACTATCCAGTTCCTCTGCTTTTCATGACCTACTGAAGAATATGAAATTCTTGAAGGCTGGTACAGCTCATCTTTTGTTAAGACCAGCTGTAGGTTTCACCTATGGTTTTCTGAGTGTGCTTAACAAAAAAAAAGGAAAAGTTTTATTATCAGGGTAATTAAGCAGTAACAGAATGACAAAATGTGGATTGAAGTATAATTGTTTACAGGTGCATTCATAGTGTGCTTTTAGTCGCAAATTCAGAAGCTGAATCACATTCCCAGTGTAACAAGTTATGAAATACTGCCTCACAATTTAAAAATTTGAAAGCATTTTTAAAATAATAAATAATTTTCTTTCTGTCTTCAATATATAAACAAGATACGTATACACCAAAAATATTTGCTGAGAAAAACATAAGGTTCTCATCCCTCTAAGAAACCCCAAATCTCTCATCTTTTTGGTGTTGAACGTGCAAGCCTCAGAGCTTTTCTGCCCAATCCTTCAGTCCACCACACACACCAATACTCCTTTCCAGTTTGGGGCTACAACTGGACCAGCCTGTTCTCCCTTCCTAGTGCCTTTGCAGCATGTAACTGAAGAAGGTTACCCAGAAGAAAGTATTTTTTCCTGTATTTACTTTTACAGCTCCCCCATCTCACTCATTTGGGGGGAAGCTGAATGCCAAATGACAGACATGAAAAGGAAATGGGGGCTTCCAAAACCTGCAGCTATACTGCCACCCCTGGAAACCCAACCATGGTTTCCAGGGCAGAGTCCACATTGACTCTAGCCAAAACCACCCCGGGCTCTTTGAAGCACCTTTAGGCTGTGGGGTGGCATAAACAAAGGCATCAGATCTTTAGTGTAAAGAATAGTGAAGAATATTTACTAGATACTGTTTCACAAAGCTGCTGCACAGAGGGATTCTGCAACACAGAACAGCTTGTCTGGGAAGGGTAACTAATGGGATTAGTACTACTTACTCCCCATTTTCTTGTATGATTTTTATTTTGCTAAGCACTTCCAAGCTGTGGTTCCCTCCTTGACTGCTGCACAATTTCACCCTGTAGGTGAAATTTCACCCTGTAGGTGAAATTCTAGGGTGGCCCCAGAAAGGAATATTCTCTCTGGAGCTAGACCTGATAGGAAACCCAGACACAAATAACATGGTGTTTTCCTTTGGCAAAAAGATTACCATGACAAGAAACAGCAACAGTGGTTTCAAAAGACAAAGATGTTTTCCCAGCTTTCTACAATGTTTTTTTACAGGACGAGACTACAGGATTCTTTTTTTTTTTTTTTGTCATTTTCATATGTCTGATTAAATCAAAATGTATGGCTGGTTGTCATTTGAAAGAGTTATGAATCAAAATTAATGTGGCACCATGGAGGGCCTGTGAAATGACACAAGGGATAAATAATTTTGTCCAGTTTTTTATGAAGGGCCTGATCCTGCCACAAAATCTCTTATACTTAACTATGTGCTTATACTGAATGCTGTACTCTCATTTTTGTAAGTAAATCTTAATGTGACACATGCACAGAACCATGCACTGAAAGAACTGGCAAGGTGGTGTAAATGTGTGTTTTTATTCATAGATTTTTCTGTTTTGTTAAACAGAGAACACAACAAAGTTCCTATGTGTAATCTACAGACTTAAAGCTATTTACTGGATGGTCCAAAACCAGAGACAAATATACAGGAGGAGCTACTTGCCGTCAACACAGGAAGGTCTGTTTCTTGTCGTCCCAGCCACTTTCCCGGGTAGACAGGAACATTTTACTGTTTGTGATCTTTCCTCAATTCGATTCTTATTACAGCATCTGTGTGCTGCTATAACTTCACACGTTCCTCCTTCTGGCAAAAAAAAAGAAAGAAAAAAAGAAAAGAAAAAGAGAATATTGACACTCTGATTAGGAAGAGTAGCAGCAGCTAATCAAAGCACCCAGGAATACTCCTGTCTGTATCTCTGCATGGCTTCAATACAGGTGGGATTACAACATTATTTCTCCCATTGTGCATGTTCCTGACTAAACCAGGTGCTGCTATACTTCAGATTTAATAGGAAACGCAGATAAACGTCCCCATACAGTAGATATAGCTCACCTGTCTTATATTACAATCTTCTCTGGCATCAGCAGAATTTTCAGCCTTAAAAAATGACTGTGTCGTGATCTGGCCCTGAAGAAATGTGGTTAACTACAGTAAACGTGCAACAACTGTTGGCTGATTTTATGCTTGTAATATTGAAGATCTCTTCCCTCAAATATTGTCTCATACAATGACAGGGGCTAAGGGAATCCATCTAGAAATAAGCTTTTTTTCTCCAAATATTTGATTCTATGGCAGCAGTCAGCCCTGAGGTAATGACAATCAATCTCTCCAAATTACTAGATGATCCAACAGCACTTCCCTTCGCTACCCCACTCACTAAATTGACTGTTGTGAGGGCAGGAAACCTTCCCATTGTGTGCAAGTTCACCAAGCTTAATTTGTCTTTTTCCTACAATAATTTGATTCGATAGAGAACACAAAGGAGTGATAGACAGATAGATGGTGGCTTAGGGTTTATGAATACTTGGGTTTTTTTTGTAGCATATCCTATGTATAGAAATGAAGTGTTAAGTGTATTGTTCCCATTCACCTTAGCAGTGCAGTGCGAGGAGATGAGACACCACTTTGGGGTGATGCACTGCCCAAGTAATTTCTCAGTTCCTCAGTTCAGAATGCATTTAGCTCATAATCACCAAGTATTTAATAGTGCCAGTCTGTTCCCCACAGATATTTGGCTACTTTATGAAATTGCAGCATAAATTTGGCAGGATTTGTTTAATCTTAATACAAAACATCATGCACCGCCTTCTAAAGAGCAGGATGTGTAAGAAGGTTTGCTAGAAAAGCATTATTACTTTATGCCACTATGAAATGCTAACAGTAGATTGCTTTTACTACAGCATAAAAAGCATTATTCCTGCCTTTGGCTTTCACTTCTTTAGAAACAACTTTGGGAGCTTTTGAACACTACAGAAACCCTGCAGCCAGGGAGGAAAATAAACAGTGCCGAGATGCTGATTCATGTCTGGCTGTGAACAAGGGATTTTGGAAGAGGTCTGGGAGTCTGGTGGCATCCTCCTTCTCAGGAGTGAGTCCTGTTACTTGGTAGTTATACAAATGGGGCATTTCTGCATTGAAATATGGGGGTAGATAGGCAGGGAGGAATCTCCCTTGACTGTTTGCCATTAAGGTCGAACGGGGGTGTGCCATGAGGTGTGTCCATAGTATTAAGTGATACAACAACTACCAATGAACAGGGACTCCACCAAGAGCAGAAATGTTTTATAAAGTTAAATTTTCAAACCAATGACCTTCCAGGGTAAGTCAGTAGATGAAAGTCTATGAATGTCCATTAGGGTAAATTATCTTAGGTTGCACGGTCATGGGGTTGAGCACTGATGAGTTTGGAAGCCTGAGACAAGACTAACTCTGCAGCAAATATTTAACTCATTTGAAGAGAAACACTGCTTCATGTATTAGTTATTAGGTGTGTGTCGCCTGCTGACACAAGCTTTTTAAAAGCCAATAGATGCCACAGAAAAGAGATCCCCACAATTCACAAAGTCATCATCTGACAAATGGTCTTTTAAGTGTCTCTTAGGAGAAGAGGAAATGTGACAATCAACTCAGCCCCAAATGCTTGTATTTTTCTATGAAGTAATTCTTCAGATAAACTCCCTATTCCCTCATGCAAATCATATTGAAAGCAATGAAAAGATTCTCATTGGTTTAATTCATCTTATGGCCATGCCTTAAGAGAGGAAAGATTTGTGATTTTATTGATTGCAAGCTCAACATTAAAGATAATGTATGCAGTAATAAGCATTTCTAATTTTAGACTACATAGACTGTGTGGTAAATACGTGTGAATAAGCTAAATGCTTAATTTTCTCTATGAATTTCCTGTATGAGTACTAATAACCACATAAGCTAGTCTTGCTTATTTGATTATCTATTCAAAATAATGGGTTGTGGTGGATGAGCTTTATAACACCTTTAATTGTTATGTGGAAGCTCAAGTTGCTGCAACAGTAAAGAATTTAACTCAAAATGTATACTTGTTTAGGAGTGGCAAAACATAATGAAACTATAAAAGCAGTGAAAAACCACTTTTTTTTTACCACTAGACAGTTGAGTACATTAACTGGAACTTCTATCTGCATGGACTATAACTGTAATGCAAATAACACTAAAAACAATAATAAAAAGACCCTTCCCAGTGCTGATGTAGAAGAAAATATCCATCCACCTGGAAAATGTTATGTATGTCCTACCCTTTGTTTTCTCAGAAAATTTCTTATATGAGATCAGATTTTGCAATTAAAGCTCATTAAATCAATGAATGATTACTGGATAGCATTGCATGCAACGTGTTTAGCTGGTATATATTTTACCAATCATGCATATACATATTAGGCTTTTTAAAAGCCATGTACACAATGGGAATAGATAGAAGCACTCAAATGAATACGAATAGACACAGTAAGACTAGGAAAAAAAACTCACTGAAAGGCCACACTATAACATCAGCATCTGAGGAATGCTCCTTCTGAATCAGTGATTTTTTTCTCCGTGGTTCTAGATTATGGAAAGACCTGGTGAGTTGTTACAGTGCTGGGAGTCCTGAAAAAATGTCAATTATTGACCTGATAGTCCGTGAGTGCAGCAAAAGTTTAAGTGCTTGTCACAAAGAACAGAAATGGCTTTTTTTTGAAGTTTATGGTCTATTGAGCTAAGGTAGCTTCTGGCTTTGTTTCCACAGTAACGGCCTCATCCAACTCATTGAAGTCAATAGGGTATTTGCCATTGAACTTAAAAGGAGAGAGAAGGGTCTTAAAATCCTCTAGGTAAGTCTCTTCTGACTTATTTCTTGACAGTTACATTTCATAAAGTGGCTGCATTACCCACCTGGCAAGAAAAATAGCTTATTTTTTTAATTCCCTCCTGCCTCAAGAAAATAGGAAAAACATTGCAAATAAAATAGGAACTTGCAAATCAGGAATAGCTTTGCTCCTTCTTCAAGGAGCTTCAGGGGTGAATGAAACCTCCTAATATGACTTATATCCTTTTCACTCCAAACATTAGCAGGGCTTGATAGCAAGAACCGCTGACCTTTTATGAATGTTCAGTTCACAGGATGTCCTGAACTTTGCACAAAGGAAATGTGATGACTACCAAAGCAAGACAGACAGAACTGACTGCCAGGAAGGACTCTGGGCTGATGAAGATGGCAAGTACCTGTGGCATCACAACACTGCTCACATTTTCTAGCTTTTCAGAAGCCTTTGTTCTGCATAGGCTTAAAGTATGAAACTGTAGAAATTATCCATCCTTCCTGCATCAAAAGAAGTGTGACCAGCAGGTCAAGGAAGGTGACTCTGCCCCTTTACTCTGCTTTCGTGAGACCCTGCCTGGAGTACTGTGTCCAGTCCTGAAATCCCTAGCATGAGAAGGATATGGAACTGTTGGAATGGATCCAGAGGAGGACTACAAAGATGATCAGAGGGCTGGAGCACCTCCCATGTGAGGACAAAGAGAACCAGAGTTGTTCAGCATGGAGGAGAGAAGGTTCTGGGGATACCTTAGAGCAGCTTCCATTACCTGATGGGGGCTACAGGAAAGCTGGGGAGGGACTTTCTACAAGGGCATGCAGTGAAAGGACAAATGGCCTTAAATTGGAAGGGGTAAGATTTTCATTAGACATTAGGAAGAAATTCTTCACAGTGAGGGTGGTAAGGCCCTGGCCCAAGTTGCCCAGGGGAGCTGGTTGCTCCCCTGTGGTTGCCCCCTCCCTGGAAGTGTTCAAGGCCAGGTTGGATGGAGCCTTGAGCAGGCTGGTCTGGTGGGAGGTGTCCCTGCCCATGGCAGGGGGTTTGGGACTACATGACCTTTAAGGTCCCTTCCACCCAAACTCTTCTATGATTCCTACTGTAAAAAAGGACAACTGTTTGTTGCTCCTGAAAATAGTTTAATTCTAATTGGAGGGCACTAAACTCCTGAAAAAAAAATCATTTTTATTTCGATTATAAAGCCACCTTGAATTTACACAATAGAGAGTGAAATATTTTATCATAAGTATGAACCTACTGTGGGTGGCTGTGATTTAAAATATCTAATCATCTATAGGGTCTGAGCGCATGCCTGGCAGAAGACAAAAAGCCATCTTCTAGTCATCTCTGGGTTTTATATCTCTAGCTGAGAGGTAATAATAAAAGCATATTTTACACTTCAAAATTATAACTCGCCTCTGTATTCTAGCTAAGCCTGAACTTATCAGTAAACAAACATAAAAAAGGCAAACAGCAATACTGATTTGTGTTATACATTGTGGAAGTCATTAACTATGACTCAGGTAGCAAAACTTATACATTCTCTCTTTGACAGTGATGACAATTTAATAGTATTTGACTCTGCTGAGTTACATGGAGCATCCTGCAGCAATGAGAGAGGTTGTTTATCAAAATGATAAACATGTTTTCATTTCCTCCTTGGCTGCATGTATGTGATCAGAAGTCTAAGGCCATCAAGAACTCGCTTATTCTGGCCACCAGGCAGACATTAAGCTATTCAGGGCCATCTGTGCTTGAAATGAGTTCCATTTAATGGACCTTCCTAGGGCAGGTCAGTCATAATGAATGCAAATGCGCATGAATGCACGAGCAAAGCACTGTTTCAGTGAGACTTCTTAGGCTGCTTGGCGGAGGCGCAGACTGTTGATAGATAAGATATGCCTTTCTTTTTGGGGTCATACGCCCAGTGATTTTAGAATGCAGATCCTCTGTTACATTTGCTTCTATCTCATTGTAAATGCACCACACAACCTAAGCCAGTTTAAGGTTGTTATAAGAACTTGTTCATGTTACTTGCAGAAAAATAGTGATACCCAACCAACCTTATGTGCTTCGCTGGTCAGATTCTGCCCTCTATTACACCATAAGCAACCTACCATGAGAATATGAATAAAGAAAATCGTATTGGCCAACTCGAGTCCAGAGAGCTCATGGTAACTATTATTAGTTTTACTAGCTCTGCTTATTTATAAAGCCTCAGCTAGAAAGACTATGTTCCAGTGTTGTCATCCTATTTGGGGTCAAATACCCAGTTATGTTATTATGAAAAATGCTTAAATATGTGCAGATGTTGCTAGACCTAGAAGATCACAGAAAACTTTAAACAGAATTCAACTTCTTTAGACTTCAAGCAAATGTTTAACAACATGACAGTAAAAAAATTCATCAGACACTCAAAGACTTTCTGAAAAAGCGCCTAGGGAACCAAATGGGTAAATGAATTTACACCCTTGCCACCTCATGCCTTTATACAAACATCCTAGAGAAAGAAAAGGCAACCCTGTGATAGCCATTTTTGCATTAGCTAAAAAAAAAAAATCAGATCTGGGGGCTGCAGTTTGAAGAGTTTGCAGTTTGAATAAGCTTTGGAAACTTCCCAGGTGTAATTAATACATTCACAAGCTTTAATCAAAATGTTTATGCCAGCTAATGTGCCAGAACTACAGACTACACTGCACTCGGGGGAAAATACTATACTTTACTTTACTTTAAGAAATAATAAGCCACTACTATGTTACTTAGAAAATAACATTTTTGCTTCTAATGGGAATATATAACAGATGGAAGAATGAAGTCCCATGCTACTCCATGAGCTACTTCATAAGTGAGCAAATAAAAGATTCCTCATAGCCACAGTGCAATTCTTCGCTTTACATATAATCCACTGACACTCTGTATCTGCTCCAGATACAGAGGAAAAGGATCAAGCTTACAGGATGCATTTAGGCACACAGAGGAGTATAAATTTCTGTTCATGGAGTGTGTCAATGGCTGAAGAGCTATCAGAGAGGGCTTATGGTTTTACTCATTTTGATAAGGTCAAGGCTAACTGCACCTCAGCTGCCAGAGTGCCATCAGTTCCCATGAAGCTACAAAACATCTGAATTTGGCCCATGAACTTTAAGTAGCACAAAGGTACCATAAAAAACTGGACCCAAGTATAAAAATTCAGCATTAAGGCATAAGTAATTCTTTCCCATTATCATAACTGTTACAAATAGATTCGTGGGCTACTGATTATATATGGAGTTCCAACAACCATGGGAATTTGCAATGTACCATACAACCTCTGCAAGCCTCCTGGTTATATACTGGATACTTTTTTTTGCCCAGTGGGTCAGAATAGACTGCAGTGGTCTGTTTCCGGAACTTATATTATATTGTCATTAATATTCAGTATTTTCATTGTTCATTATATGAGTTATATATTATTTCCAGTTTGGGAAGGCTTTATGCAACTGCAGCAACATAAGTGATTCCCGCTGTGGGTCATTAAGTTTTAGGTTGGGATATTATTTTCTCGGATGTTGTTGCTGTGAAAAGATTCTGGAGACACAAGGCACCTTCCCTAAAGAAAACGCTATTTCTTTACAAATGATGAGAACAAGTACTTCCACGGGCATGTGGCTAGTAAAATTTGGTTTCCCATGGATTTGTACCTCATGGTTCATTTCAAGATCATATTGAGCTTCTTCCTATGTCTAGGTCATTTAAAAAAATCATAGAATGGTTTGGGTTGGAAGGGACATGGGCAGGAACACCTTCCACTACATCAGGTTGCTGAAAGCCTCATCCAACCTGGCCTTGAAATCCTCTAGGTATCTACAACTTCTCTGGGAATCCTGTTCCGGTGCCTCATCACCCTCAGTAACAAATTTCTTCCTGATATCTAATCTAAATTTCCCCCTTTTCAGCTTAAATCCATTCCCTCTCATCCTATCCCTGCACTCCCTGATTAAGTGCCCCTCCCCAGCTTTCCTATAGGCACCCTTTAAGTGCTGGAAGGCTGCTATAAGGTCTCCCCAGAGCCTTCTCTTCTCTGTGAAGTACTCAAAAGTACTTTCAAGCTTAGTCATGGCACTCATAGCGCAGCTGAGAGCCCACAGAACCTCCTTGTGGGTGGTGCAACATTTCTGTTCCTGTTCAGACCCCAGTTTCTGTGTCACTGATACAATGACCACATTTCTATTGAGGCCAGAAATGGTATTGTACTTGTTCGTGTTGGCCCATCGCATACACGGTCAGAGTCTGGAGAAGAACTGCTGGACAAAGCAGGTCAGTGACAGCTGTAAATTAATTTCATACTAAGTTTTGATTCTATAATCAGAATTTATAAGCCATGAAGGGCACAGTCACCTCTGTTTATTTATGGTGCAATAAGATAATTTGCTAATGGTAGTTTTAATAGAAAAGACCATTTCTCTGAAATCAAACTTTTCTACAAATATTCATGACAAAAGAATTTCTAGAAGAAAATAATAAATTTAAAATATTTTGTTCAGCAGAATGTTAATATTTCATTTGAATACTAACTCTTCTTTAAAATTTTTATTTTATTTCCCATTTGGCATAGTAGGGGAAGCAGAGATATGCAAAGCTCTAATTAGCACATGGATTTGTAGTCTTTTACGATTTTCTGCTAATGCTCTATGCCATCAGCCACAGGAGGCTTTTTATCTGAGAGATTTACAGATTCTTATGCTCAGACCCAGAACATACTCTAATTCTCAAGAACTGGTTTACTTGCAGAAATTAAAAATAAGTATTTTTTTGTAAAGGAGAAATGATATGAATTCTTCTCTTGAATTCACAGAGAAAACCCAGAGCACACCAGTATATGAGATGTGGGTGGATCTAGGGCAGGCTTATGGATTTCCATATCAAACCAATATACACACTAGAGAATAGGTCTTTCTACTAAAGAGCTTTGCAAATTGATCTCCAGAGAAATTTGCACAGGACCTTCTTCTTATGCATATTTAAAAAAAAAATCACTTAAAGATGAATCAAAGGAAAAATGGTATCCAGAAAAACAAGGCAGTCTTCTAGCAGCTACTGCCTCTGGCACATTGCATCTCAAACGGCAGTGGGATAACCATCATCCGTTGAAGTATTCAGGAGGACAACAGGGCAAGAGTGGCTGGAGAGGAATGCAAATGAGGAATTTGCTTCTCGCTGTTATTAAAACAGAGTTATGGGTAGTTTTAATAATGACTTTGCATGCACGAATACAGCATAGACACACATAAAAATGAGAGAGTTAAAGTCCCACCTATTGCTTGTGTTTACTGTCCCTAACTGACAGCAGAGTAAAAGCAATCAGGCAGGGCTGCCTGCAGAGGACCATACACGTACACTACAGGTTTGATTGCTTTCTTGTCACAGAGAGTATAGAAAGTGAATTGTAGTAGGTATTATTAGCACTCTTGTAATGATGAACTGCTAGAAGCAGATATGAAATCCATGAGGCAGCCAAGAATACATTGTCCTCTTAGTGGGGCTCTTCAGTCTTTTAATGAGTTTTTTTACTTCAAAGGGAGACGAACTTACAGAAACTTTGAGAAACACAGGTTAGAAATTAGAAGTTGTGCTGGGATTTATGGTCCTGGAATGTCATTAAGAGGTGTTTTGAAGAGGTAGGACTTTGAAAGTTCAGAAAAAGAAGAATGTTATTTTTGAGAAATAGCTCAGCTTCTGTATCAAAAAGCAATAGACATTATGACTCTAAATTTCATTGACTCTCAGTGAGAAATGACACTCCCAAAGGTCTATATCACTTGTAAATGGGATTTCTTGGTCTAAATTATGTAGGCCTGTAAGACTGAGCATAAAATCTGGAAGTATCTTTAAAAAAATCTTGTCCTTAGTCAATTGTGTGGTTTGGAAAATATAATATTCAGTATATCAGAAAGGATTAAAAAAAAACAGTTTGGGCAAAATAGATGTAATATGCCTGCATTCAAGCAGTGTTCCTCCTATAACTTAAACTGCAGGCAGCAGCAGAAACCAGAGATTAAAAAGACCTCCTATGCTATTCTGAACATTGCTTTGCAGCTGCACAATTCTTCCCCAGAACACATTTTCTAGGTAACAAAGCTGTGGAGAAATGAACATTGCTGCTGATGAACAGAAACAAACATCTCCCATATCAGCATCTCTAGTTCCTTGCCAGAGCACAGTGAAAATCCAAAGTGGAATTAGGCCTGAAATTAGCTTAACAATAAAATTTGGTTGAACTGCAGAATATTGTTCTTGGGGCCTGAAAATGTTCTTCCAAATGCTGCCAGCAAAAGGCATCCAAAGAATGGATGTTAAGTTAAATGAGTCTTAGAAAAGACACACAGTAGAAGAAAGATAGAATAACTCTCTTCTCAGATGAAATAATTAGACTGATAAGAAATATGTGATTTAGGCACAGCTGCTGATGAATATAGAAGTGTGCAAGAGAAGTAGTTACTAAAAACAGATTTAGAAATTAATCCATGTCAAGTATGTGAACGCTGTTTGGTCTTGCCAGAGTCTTGCTCTTGCCCAACAGCTTTCCCCAAGCACCTTGATGTTTCCAGATCTGCACAACTGCCTTTCTTTAAATGTCTTTATCTTCAACATAGTCTCCAAATTGGGAAACTATATTACTTTCCCCATCGACCTCACAAGAGGCCCCCAAATGCTTATCATTATCATGACATATCCTTTATGTCTATATCTCACACTTCTAGGTTTTCTGTTAAATATCCATAAATAAATCTACTGATTACAAAGAACATCAGCAATAACCAACATTAAAATCTGGGCTTTCCATCAAGACAAGATGATGAAGGCATCTTAAACTCTTGCAGAAAAACAGAACAATGCTGTTCTGTACAGCTTGTCTTTTGATGTGATTGCTGCAGATAAATTCACCCCCGGATAATTTTATCCACTAAGGTGATTAGCCTATGGAGAGTCTAGATGTGTTTACTGAGCAGAGTAACATAGTTTATGGTAATGATCTGTCATGCGTTACAAATGGGCAAGGTGGTTTTTATGAAGTAGTTAGATAAGGGGTGTGAAAGTAATGTGATCCATAAAGAATGTACAGTGATGAAGAGCTAGGATTGCAGAGATACTATAGACAGACTGATATAAAGAATTCTGTCCAGTGCAGAAGCCACATTAATCTTCCAAAGAATGGCAATAAATAAAATAACAAGGAGGAATGGGACCTAAAGTATTTGACCAATGGATAAAAGTGAGATGTTAGGGTGGAATCAAAGTGAAGATGTTTTGAATGGGCTGTCAGATGCTTACAGATGGGCTGTCTTGCAGTAGCGTTTTTGTTTAATTTGCTTTTAGGAACTTGTATATACTTTATTATTCTCTTATTAATATTTTAATATTCCTTTTTATTACTATTGTTTTATTAAACCTTGTTTAGTTTTAGTTTCCAACCCCCAAGTCTTGATCTCTCATTTTCCCTTTCCCCACAGCGGGGAAGTGGGACTAGACTGCCCAGTTTGCCTGCAGATCTGGACAGGGAGGACTAAACCAGAACATTCATCAATGGGGTTGACCATGTGTTACAAAATCCACCAAGAGGAAAACAAAGAACCATGAGTTACAGCACAAGTAATGAATATGTCACTGTACAGGTGCTGTGTGCCATGTGAAGCAGCAGTAAATTCTATACTCTGCTGAAGCAAAGCAACGCCAAACAATAATTTCTCAGTCATTTTTTGGTAGACAAGTGTGCACATTATCCCACCCCACACATTCCTTGAGTCAATCACACTGTGACTACCAGCAGCTGGTTGTACATTTGAGTGGAAAATGATACCTTTGCCGGGAACTGACTGTACAATGGTACAGAAAGACAGAGGATGGAACCAAAGGAATGGAAGCAATCAGTTGGTTTTGCATAGAAAGCATTTTACGCTGCATACATTATCCTTAGCAGAAGAACCTGGTAGTCTCCAGCCTAAGAAATTTATAGCACATTCATTACTGTGCCTTATTTAGCTTCAAGCACAGTCAAACACTTCAGTAAATGTTACAGGCTGGATATATGAACAGTAATATTTTATTTTTCAGACTATGATAGTGTGGTTACAAACTATCGAGTTAAAAATTCTCTCTCAAACTAATCTATTTCATCTGGAGCTAAGCATGATTAAGGTGTTTTACTGCTGCTCAGGACCAAACTGCATCTGAAAAAGGAGGGAAGCAGAGGATGACTGGGATTCAGACCCTACTGTTGTCAAAATTTAACTCTTCGTTGTGGCCACTTCCATGGGAAGCCCTAGTGGAAGTGTGGTTGCCTCCTCCTGAATAAAATCTAAAGGGAGATGGCAGAGGCAATATTTTATTTCACTAAATTGTTTTTCCTTTTATTTTTTTACTTTTTGCATTCTTTTTCAGTGACATTCATCACAGACAAAAGAAATTTGACTGATTTTCTCTTTTTCCAAACTACTTTAAATGTTTCTCAAAACTCCTTTCCCCTGCATTTTCCATAGCCACTATCCTGAGCTGCCTTTATTTTTTTTTTTTTTTTGCTTGAGTCTCCATATTTTGATGTCTCTCTCCTCTCTGGTTCTGCTGATGAGCAATATTTTATTTACTGTCACCTAGATTTGCTCTGTCTTTCCGCTCTAGCTCTCAGCATACGATTCTAACCATGATTTATTCTGCTTCCTCTCTCTCTATTTTTACGTTTTTTGTAACTGCATTGAATGTTTCTCCCGTTGACAATTTCTTTCTCATCTCTCTTGAAGCTCCTGGTGAACAACACAATGCACTGCTACCTCCTAATAATTGATCATCTGGCTCCTGTTCAGATTTGTACTGCTTCTTTGAATACATGTGCAATTCCGTTCAACACTGTTCCTTTCTAATGTGAATAAAAAGGGCTGCACACTTGAGTAGAAATACATGAAGTCTAGTGAGCAAATAATTTCCTGCTTTGAAAGCAGTGTGTGATACATAATAGCATTGGCTTGAAATTCATATTATTTTATTTTTTATTAGTTAAACAGTAGCAGCATGCAGGGAGCTCTGTAGTCAGCAAACCAAAGAGGCCAAGCAGGAAACACATTTATTTTTCTTGCCTGTTTACACTTGGTAATGATCAGTATTCATCCAAATACTATCTCTGAGAATTTAGAATCAGCTTTGTTAATTAAAAGTTGCTTTTCAAACAGATTTTTCTGTTTTTTTAACTAAAATCTTTCTGGTGAAAAACATTGATACTTCATTGGCAAACATTAATAAATTCCAATTCAAGATAAAATCCCTATGTCTCAGGTGTGGGGGGGGCTGGGGGAGCATCATTCATATAACTCAACTACTCTCAGCTAACATTTTCTAGTTTCTTTCCTATATAGTACAACAGCCAAACCCCCTTATGACGTACTCATACTCTCATCAAAAAAGGGAAATTATCTTGAAAGCTAAA
This sequence comes from Phaenicophaeus curvirostris, assembly GCF_032191515.1. Taxonomy (NCBI): domain Eukaryota; kingdom Metazoa; phylum Chordata; class Aves; order Cuculiformes; family Cuculidae; genus Phaenicophaeus; species Phaenicophaeus curvirostris. The sequence goes on along the minus strand of NC_091402.1, from coordinate 8,496,900 downwards.
GTCCATACAGAGAAGGAAATTAGAAATTAATTGAATTATGTTTCTTACGATCATGAAGGAGCCATTTTACGTTAAAAAAACCCCAAAGAACCCACCAATATAATTCAAGGCAATCATGAAAGTATCTGTATACATATATGTGCGCATGTCCTTATGCGTACACGGCAACTTCCTAAGGAAAAGCAACTAGACTGATGTGCTGCAGATGTCATGCTAATTGCAGCACTGCCCACAATGGTTCTCTTTCCCTCAGTTCTTCTTAGGCTTGTCCTGATGCATGTTCAGCTTTTTCCACTCCTGAGATAGCTGAAAAAATATTGTTTAATTCAACTCCAACAGTTTTGCTCCAGATAGTGCAAGTTTACCTACCACAGAATTCATGTGCACAGAATTCATGTGCTATATAGCTCCAGATGAACCCCACCAGAGAAACTACTCTAATGCTCTGAACCCTCAGTTTAGCTACCTGAATTTCCAGTCTTGAAAGTTTTGGACAATTATGGATGTAAACTGGGCTCTCATTACAAACGAAGAAATGAGAAATGCCTGCAAACTAGAAATAGGGCATCTCTGCCAACTTTTTCTAATAGAGTGTTGGAAATTAGAAGCAGAAGAGGTCATCTTGGCCAGTCCTTTCCCAGTATCAAAATGTTTCCCTCTGCACACTCATGAGCATCTTGCTCATTTTATTTTCACATTATTTAAGTGACTAGGCTTCTGCTAGTACCACAGGGGATCCTTTGAAGATACCATTCTGGCATTTAATGTCATCTTGTCATCTAACATTGGGCTGAATAGCAAAAAAAAAAAAAAAAAAGGTTCTGTGTTTTCTTTTGCTCAGTTTTCCTCATTAACCCTAATTGTAATGCTATGACCAACTGAACACAACTATTCCCTATTCTATGTTTACAAATGTCAGATACATTTTAGATGGTCATCACATACGCCATCATCATTATCCCTACTTAGCCAAGCTGCTTCCCTTCATATTTCTTCATAAGCTTGCCTCCATCCCCTTAATAACAACTATTGCTCTTCTCTGCATCATTGATATCACTGGTAATGATGTTTTTAAGATTCCACTATATAACACTAACATCATTATTAATCGTGATAAAAACTCTGTGCTCTTACATTGATTATCATCTCAGTTTAAGAGAGGAAATCTGCCCTATTTTCCCAACCCAGCACTTATCTTGAGTTTTCTCTTCAGTACTGTTAAGTAAAATATAGACAATTAACAAAAGTTAATCAAGTTTCAAAAGTGTTTGAGCATTAATACATAAACTACCAGATACACAGCCATTTATCTATTACTGCTTTGGCATGTAGGTACTATGGAGATAGACAAGGAATGAAAAACAAGAGATAGAAACAGAGACAGATGCTATGTAATAGAAAATCTAGTCAACAGTCTGAGAGTGGAAGAGGAATGCCACACCTAATTGAAATGGCGCTCTGAGCTTTCCAGCAGTGTTCTCAACAAGGAAAGAGACTATTACCTCCTGCTCTTTGAGAAAATACCATCACTTTCCTATTTTTTTCATCCTCAACATAGCAGCTAGCAATTTTCCAGCATTAATACTTGAATACTTCTTTTCCCTAGATATAATACTTCACATTTTTCTAGTTCCGCTCACATTATTCAAATTTTTCTAGTACTTTTTATTCTGAGTCTTGGACTTTGCTGACATCTGTCATAACAAATATTTTAACATCGGTGGTAAATGGGCAGAGACCCTCTTTCCTATGAGCCTCAACCTGGATAGAACAGTCCCCAAAAATTTATTTTAAAACTCAAAAGTGACGATACTAGCAGTCGTAATGCTTCTATGGCCCAAAATGGAATAAGTGGAACAGTTTTGAGCTCAACTTGATAAGATATCCAGCACTGCAAATATATGTGTTTCCTTCTTTTTCCAGGTGGAGTTTTCAAATTGTGCACTAACAAAGAGGGAATTTAACCTTGCAGCCAGGGAAGCTACTGGATTTCCACTGAACAACCCAAAATGTAATATCAGAAATACCTTTAAGGCAGGCTTGGTTGACAAACAGGTGTTCTCTCTGTAAGACAGTTTTCTTATTGATCTGTGCTAACATCTTGCAGAAGTGAACAATCTCATTGCTGTGTCAAAGGCTAACCATCTTTGAACAACTAATGCAGCCAAAAAATCTGTATTGCTACAATAATAGCTTTGGGACGTGGGTCTTATTTCAATCACCACAAAAAGAAATCCACAGAAAACATCTAGAAAAATAATTCTGCTTACACAAGTTTCATCTAAATAAATTACAATAATTTACACTCTCTGAGGCAGATAAGCTACTGAAATATTTGGAAAGTTCATTTATTCTACTTCCTCCTTTGATATTGCAATCACCTTCTCACAGTCTCATGCACCATAGCCCTTCTCTTTAGAAAGCATTATTCTCTCTGTGGGACAAAACACCTGTTCAGTATCTTAATATATATGATAATACTTTCAGGATCAGATACTTATTTTAACCTCAACAACCAATATCCAGCCATGCTCAAACAAGAATTTTAAACTTAAAGACCATTCTGAGGGATTGATCTGCAAGCACACGTTCATACTGACAGGTAGACTAGAGAATTAATGGTGCTGGAACAGAAAGCTAATGGCAGGACTTTCTCAGAGCAGGAGATGGTTTTGCGAGAAATTTTCTAGCTCATTGAGATAGCACCAGGTCCTAAATAACTGTTATGTCACAAGATAGTAAAGCTTCTGGGCACAGGTTTTGAGTGAGGGATTTAATAACCTGCTCACTTAAGAACATGAACTAGGAGTTTCCTTATATCAAGTTAATGAATTATTATTTTTATCTGCCTTTGAGAAGTTACTGGACATTGTCCAGCCTAAGTGTTAAATATACAGTTTTGTAATTGAAAAATCTGAGTTTCTGGCTAGACCTGGAGGGCTTAAACTTTGTCCTCCTGTTCACTGTTTATGCTTGGGGAACAGGCTCACTGAGTACCACTCCTGTGGCATCCAGGAACTGCTGTGACTCCCATTCTCCTGATAATGACCTGCAAGAAGCAAGGATCAAGTCATGGTCTCTTCCACCCAGGCAAGACTGGTGAGAGCACTTGAGTGCAGATGCTTCACTGGCAAAATTGAATACCAAGAAGTTTGGCATAATTAGCAACTAATGAAGAGCAAATTTCTGCAGCTTCCAATCTAAATCTAAGATAATGGTGTCAGTGCAGAGGGCAGGGAGCAGAAAGTGAATGTAACACCTGAGCTCCTGGTCCCGAGCTGCAGCAGAGTCAGGGAGGGAATCATTAACCCCAAGACTCCTCAGCTCTGTGCTATGCACAGAGCATCCTAGGCTGGGAAGAGGCACAATGGGACACAGCTGCCCCAAATTTCCCATTCTCCTTTCCTGCTTTGTTTGTTCATGTTTTTATTGCAGCAATCAAAAACCTATCATCCCCAGCCAACGTAGGCAGGTCTGTTCAGTTTGTGCATAAATATTCCACTGCTTGCTGCTTTCCAAATAGCTCAAGCCTCCTGAGCATTTGTGGTCTCCTCCCCACTATCACTATTTTGTTGACTAAAAATTTGCACGATCTTGAAGCATTGATTCCAATTCTTTTCAAACTAGATTGGATAAAAGAAAAAGTATTGTAGAAACTGCCAACAGAAAAAACTACTGCAGAGAGCTACAATAGAAAATAGAAAATACAGCATTGCCAGTAATTCAGGAAACTCATGGTTCTCTCTTCTTGGGCTCTTTCAAACCAAAACCTCAAACCCAACCAACTGGCACTTCTTGATGTATATTTGCATACTTGTTTACTTTTCAAAGTAATTAGCTTTTAAAGTATTACCAGGGAGCTGAACAAATGGACCGTATAGTTCCAAAAACAATACAAGAGAAATTGTTTGCATTTGAATGAATTTACTTTGCTGGTACCATGCATGTATCAGCCGAGTGAACACTTAATGTTGAACATTAATTATACAAACAAAAGAAATGGCACAAAGCTGTTGTCTGTGTTAGTTTTCTTCCAAGATTAATCCTTGTTTATGTTAAAGGTTTTGTGTCCTAAATAAACTGCTAACTGTGACTGCTTCAAAAAGAATGATATTTAAGATGATTGAAAATATATACTGATCAATGCCCTAGACAAACAAGCTCTTAGCTGTTGATGCTCACTCACTGACCCTCACTCAGTAAGAATTTTGTTTTATCATGCTGTGAATTTCATCAGATGGTCATCAACATGATTGACTGATGATAGCTCTGCTGCCTTCTGGTCAGTTATCTAACATATGGGCTTTCCAGTCAACTGCTCTTGGTTTTATGGCTTTGTTTCTCATTTTTCTCTCAAGAGAGAATGAGTAAGCACTAGGGCATGAGAAGAAAGCAAAAAAGAAAAGTACAAAACTGCACTAAATTTTTTTGTAGAAATACAGAAATACAAGTTTAGTTAAAGTCAATGTTTAAAAGTAATTTTGGCAGGAAGTGATGGCAATCAATTTTGCAAAAGATGCGAGATGAAATCAAGCCTCCTATTTTAGTCAAATTCCCTTGGGTAAGAATGAAGCAGTGCCCTGTGAAATCTTCAGGCACTCACTTCACAAAGTAGCAGACACCATCTCATCAAGATTATTTTCTGTGAAGTATTGCCACTGCTCTTTGTACCGGTCCCAAAAGATAGTAAGGTTTAGTTACTGGCTGCCACCTTGCAGATTTTTGAAAGCCCTCCCTAAAATCAGGCTTCACTGACCTGATTGTCAAGCCATGACATCCACCAAAGCCTTGCTCATTGCTTCCTGACAGCAAGTGGCTTCAAGTGTGTGCAACAAGAAATATAAACTTTGAAGAGTTTAATAAGATCATAAAATTTGTTGCCAGATGACTTAGGAACAAAAGTCACAAAGGAGTCAATATCTCTACCCAGTTTCCTATCATAAAGCCAAACCAGATACCACTCACACTCTTCTGTATGCTATAAGAATTGAAATGAAGAAAAAGAAAATACAAGTAGCCTATTTCCACTGGGCAGAGAAGATAGCAGTGTAAATGTTCCTCATGGAACATTATGGAATGTTCCCTCATGGAAGATGCTGGAATAGTATGATGGTGAATGCCAATATGAGCCATTAAAAAGGGGACTAGATTCTGACCTGGATAATTGCATTGCACTCATTGCACTTGAATTCATGCTGCAGATGAATATACTCAGCTTTTCACTCTTGGAACTGCATGGCTGCATGCAATCATGTCCCATCTCAGAGAACATTGCATTGTAGCATGATTCATGATAGTGTAATGTATTTCTTACCACTTTGCATGGGGTAGTACACCTTTCATGAGGCTTACTGGCAAATGGATGTAACGTATCCTGTTGTGATTGCTCATAAATTAACACAGTTACAGAAAGAAAATGCATTCTGTCTTATTTGAAGAGGTCTGAGATTTTTAGTATAGAAGCCACTACTAGAGAAGTATAAAAATAAGGGCTGACAACTCATTCAAAACTCACAAAGAAAAAATACAAGCTAGAAGAAAAGACATATATCTTCAAAGGAGGTTTATAATTCTGTGTTTTAATAACTTTTGAACGTACTTTCAGTCTCTCATGAGCAGTAAATGACAGTTATTAAGGTAGCTTCTATACACAACAGTCCTTTGAACAGCTTATCTGACATATACTAGCAATTCTGCAGTGCTCAGCTTGCATACAATGTTAGCACTTAACTTCTGTGAACAAGACAGTTCTCCACTGACCCTGCTACCTAAAAGAAAAACTAAATCAAGTTTTTCCACAGCAGTTGCTGATTTTGGATGTCTGCTTGGAGACCAGAGTGCCAGAAAAGGTTAAATACGCTAAAAAACAGGCGCTTTTCACAAACATCAATTTTGGCCCAAAACAGTCCTCCAAAATCACTTATTCTGGAAGGCATTTGCCTTAGGTCAGACTTTATTCATACTGAAGCCAATGAACATTTATTAACAAAACTCAGTAAAATAACAATTTAAGGTGAATAGAAGAGGACAAAGAAGTAAACCGCAGCTTACTGAAGCAACCTCCAAAGCTCTATATGAGATTGGGTTTTCCCAACAGTAAAGAGTAAATACTAAACTGCCTGTGACTACTATCAGGTAAGAACAAAATTAGAGTGACTTTCTGAGAAAGACTACTATTAGGAGTACTAAACAAGAGCTGTGGCTTGAAATGATGTGTAATCAGGCTACTGCTACATGTCAAGGAAATATGTGCTTTTATTGTACTTTTATTGTGTCTTTCAGTACCAAATCCAGGAGTTAAGGCACGATATGGAGTCAAAGGTTCGAACAAATAACAGAAACTTTCTCACACAAGGCACGTGAACTGGAAGGTTTCCATGAGTTCACAAAGTGGTTAGACAATCAAATGGGAGAAAACACAACCCCCAAATCACAAAATACTAAAAACAGGGAAGGTCAAGGGAGAATTTCTCCCTGTTTGCTTATCACTCCTGTAGCCTACCTTAGAAAGTGCTGTGATCACTACTGGAGCCAAGATATTGGATTCCTTGCTTAGCCCAGTTTGGTTGTTCTTATATTCCCAGAGATAGTGCCAATGTCCTATAGGACATTCTGCTAGTCATCTGAAAATAGTAACCCACTACCAAGTTATTTAGGATACATATTCCTAACATAAATCGTATACTGGGAATTTCATATCCCTTTGTAGGGCTTGCATTTCCATCACTTCTCTTCTTACCCAGACCCAATCTCCTTAATGCTTACAATCTCCTGTATTCTCTTTGTACCCGAAGTACATCAGTTTTGATGTGCTCCCTCAAAAGAAGACATGTGCTTTGAAATATTATCAGAAGTACAAACGCCAGGTTTTATTTATTTCATTCATCATCTGACAGCCTGTGTTGTGGAGCCTTGTCCAGAGTCACTGCTATGGGACAGAACAAGGGAGGAAATGTCAAAGTTGTCATGCTTGTTCCCCAAATCTCACTCAATTCTTTGATTTCTGCTACTAGCCACTCCCCCTCCAGAACTTCTTTGTTCTTAGGCTCCAAGCTAAGGATGAATTTCCCACGCATCTGAGAAATCCTCAGAGCATCCCAGGTTCATTGGCCCTTAAACATGTACAAGCCTGGAACATAAATACTGCCAAACTAGATCAGAACAATTGTCCATCATCTGCTCTGTACACATTCTGACAGATGAAACAGAAAGGGCTTCAAAGGAACATTAAAGAAGCCCATAAATGTGACAATTACAATATAGCCTGCTTACGCACTTATAGCCTGGGGAATAAGAGCTTCTATTCCCTCGGAAGCATTTTTCATCCTGTGGCAGATGCACTCCTCCTTAACCAAACCGACAGCAGTTAGGTTTAGGCTCCAAAGAAGGCAAAGGTCTGAGCCATAGCCAGGACAAGACCTCCTATAGGAAACCCATGGGGAGCAGAGCGACACAGTAAACACCAATAAGTTGGGGGTTTAAGGAGCCTAATGTATATTTCTCCTCTTGCATACAATGTGAGAGACAGCCTAAGTGAGCCTTCTTTGAACAACCCCTGCTGGGCATACCAAATCCCTGCAGGGATACCAAATCGATTTTAGCTTGGTCTTCCCTCTGTATGTTTTTTTAATGTAGTAAGTAACAGAGCAACCTTGCCATCAAACTCTGTTAAGCTGATCTTTTACCTAAATATGGATTTGTGACATATTAGCATAGTCGGCAGTATCCTAAAAGCTCATTCACAACTCAGACTATACGTAGTCATGGTGTCCAAGTCACTCAGCAAAATATCCATACTATTTTATGTTCCTGGTACTGCTGATGTGCTGTGTGTTCCACATATATTACACACGGCACTAATAAATATTTTAAACCTCGTTCCCTACATAAGTTTCTAAAATTTCTCATTCCTGCATTAAGAGAACTGCAAATAGTTACTTATTCCGCAGTTCTATTTCATGCTTCTTAATGAGTTTTTCTCTACCGTATGTGGTCACTGAGAGTTCAAGTTTTGCTCATATAAAGCTATTTCCTTGCATCTCAAATGTATTATGTGTCTCTTTTTTTTTTGTTTTCACAGATGCTTTGGATTTGATGTGAATCCATCAGTAGATACACCTTAAAGTCTCATAATGGCATTCAAGAATTCAGTAATCAATCCAGTATCTCCTACCCCATTTTTATCCTAGTGTGCTGGAGCAAGCATTTCAGTAGTCACCAGTTTGGGTACGTCTCTATCACTGACACTGCTTGTTCTGATAAGCAATGTTCTCATAGTAAATAATCGGCATTTACATCAAATGGGTGATTTTTCCCTCACCACTACAACAGCAGTAGGTGGCCCCCAGTGACTCACTGGGACTACTCCAGGTCTTCTTTCTAACATATTTTGACTCTTTATCTATTTTTCTTCCTATGCGCTTGGGCTTGAACTCCTGTTATGCTGTTCTGCAGTCTCTGCTAGCCCCAAGAAACAATTCACCACATGTTCCCCTGGGTGCTCTTGTCTCTCTGCAGTTTACATCTTGACAACATCACCTTCCATAGTTCTTCACTTACATGATCATTCACAGATCCATTATTCATTTTCAGAGCACAATGTTGCTAACCACATCACACGTTGGATCATGTTAACTATAGTGCACAGTGACTAGATCTGCTGCTCAAGAGATGAATCAGGTCTTTGAACTGAGTAGTTAGGATTTAATTAGAGCCCAGTACCGTGAGGGACATCCACAAGGACTGGCTTTAGCTTAGAGATGATTAATTGGTACTTTCAATGCCATTTACCTCCATTGAATATAAAGGCAGAATAATGCCTTAAAGCTAAAATTAGCCTTTGTGATTTTTCTCCTATGTACACATATTTGTTTTATTTTTCCTGGTTTTCCTGAAAAAACATCTGCCCTTTTAATACCCATTCATCTAGTTTTCTTAGTTCTTCTGAAACTCTTTGTCAAGTTCTCTATGTCAACCATGTCAGTCTTTCTAAATCAAGTCTTTCTACATGCTTCATAAAGAACTTTTGTTTATGCCATACTTTTCCAGGCTTCCAAGATCATTGCCCAGACATTTAGTAAATCTCTGTTGGGGTAAACATATCTCTTGGTGCTAATTAATTAACATTAAGAATAAGCTATAACTGCAATAAATATTTCTGTGTGCCTCTGGAAATACTTGATAGTAGTGTTAGCATAATAGAGGCATTACTGAAGGAAATTCCATTACACATATACACCCCTACATGTATACACTGTCTCATAGGAACATTATTTCTTTACATTGTCTTGGCTACCCAAATGTAAGGAGGTCCTAAAATTAAGAGTGGTCTGCATGCAGTGTGAACGAACTTCAAGCAGAGAACACAAACCACACACATTTTAGCTGTGGTTGTGTATATCAGCCTGTAAAAACTCTGGATGCGCATGCATAGGGTGGGCAATTGTGCACATCAGCATCCATCTAGGTCTGCAATCATCAGTGCTGAGCAGTCCTGACTGTGGTCTGTGTGCAGATATAAAGAGTTTTCCATGTTATACCCACAGGGCCTATTACAGAAAATCTGTGTTCATTACGGATGAGCAGTACATTTTTCTACATTTTTTCAGAGCATTAAAATATGTTCCACAACATATTTTTAGCTCAGTTCATTAAATACATGCACAAACATGCTCATATATCTATAATTCCGCTAGGCTACTCTTACAGTATTGCTAAGCAATATTAAACACTGTATACTGCGTATTTTGTGTTTTGCTATTACTGCCTTGAGCCTCACAAACTTAATTGCTAGAGTCACAGTATTTCAGGCAGAGTTGTGAATTGAGGCCATGGTTGGAAGTGTATGTATTACATCTGAAGTGGTGGAGGGCAGATATTTGACATCAAGGGGCTTCTGTGGAAATGTTAGAATTTTATTCATGGAAGGACAATTCTGCTGAATACCTTCCATGCCTACAAGGTACTGTATGTCACCAAAGGACGTGTCAAGGTCTTTCTGCCACACTGCTTGATTCTTGATGCTACTCATCAAAGAGCAATTGGAGAAAAGGCAAAAGGCTATCACTTTTGTGTATGGTTTTAAAACATACTTTAGACTCTGAATGAGAGATGTTGATTCCCTTTCCCAAATGTGGTAACAGGTTAATGCATTTTCGCGTGGGCCTTTTCACAAACTATCTCCTGTCCAATATGATTTTTCCTTTGATTGCAGCAGGTCACACACACATCAGTTTAACTGAACAGCAACACTGATAAATACCTGTAGCACTCAACTCAGCTTCAGCTTCTCAGTCTTAAGCTAGGTGTTGCATATGTAGTGAGGAGGTATTTCTTCATTCCTACACCTACTATTGTAAAAATAATTATTGGGTGTCTAAATATAATTCACGGGTAAAACAGAAGGGGAAAGCTGTCTCCTTGATAATACAGCAGAATCAATAGCAATAATTAGCTAATCGGGTGCTAATAACATACAGAAGTAGTGGAATGGAGAAAGAAAAAACAGTTCAAATTCAGCAGCATCAGGAAAACAGACATTTCCACCTCTGGCCTTGCTCTCACTCACTTTGAATTTCCCCAGCTGTTTTGAGCGTACATAGCAAAAGCCACCAAAGTACCTTTCTAAGATGCTTCTCAGGAGTTAACATAGATGAAAAGAAATCAAATTCATCAAGGTAGCTCATAGTGGTAAAGTTGAGAGGAGATTAGGTCTCTGTATGCCACACAAAATCCCAGCGTGAAATCCTGGTCCCACTGAACAAACCAGCAAATATGGACAGGACTTCACCCTATCTGCTTCATCATGTAAACTGAAAACTGCCTTAAGAATGGTTGGACTCGATGATCCGGTGGGTCTCTTCCAACCTGGTTATTCTATGATTCTATGATTCAATCTCCTTTCATTTAATCTCTGCAGTCCTTTCACCAGCCTCTGGTGAAGGATTCCAGCCTCTAAATGGAAGAGGGTAAGCAGAATTTGAAAGATTATTTTGTGGACTTGTTTTTTTCTCCTGTGTCCTGGGCTGTAAAAGATTCAGCTATTAGGACATCATTGGAAAGTCTCTGAAGTTTATTCACTATGCTCCCAGATGTACAGGTCTTTCCTTAGTTAATTTTGTCCTACAGAAGTATTTTTCCACATATGTTAACTTCCAAGATTGGATGGGTTTATTGCTTTCATTTGCTAACAAAGTTGTTCAAGGAAGAGAAAGGAAGGATGAAATAAAACGTTCAAAAGAATGTGCAACACCAGATCAATGTGTCTGGCTGTTGAATCTGAAGGGGTCCAGACTAAAACACTGCTCTAATAAAAGTAGCGTTGCATCCCTTCACTGCTTCCAAAACAGCCCATCCCCCCTAAATAATGTGAATCAGTGCTTCCTGAAATCTTCAGTAAACCCACAGTGTTCTTATGACCTTTGATGAAGCTTCCTTTTTAATATGTATTTTTATATTGCACTATTGACTACAATATAAAATATCAATTTAATTATTCCCTGATAGTTTTTGCTTGAATAAATTAGACAGTAAGGTTTTACTCTTAGTCTCACTAACATTTAATATGGAGTAAATTTCGTGCCTACTCTAACTATAAGCAAGGGTAAAATGAATAAGTCAATGAAGTATTGCCATGAAGGGACGCCTTAAGTGATGCCTCATCCCACAACTTAGGGATTCCTTTTAGGTGATGGATTGCTACTCTCCATCAGTAAAATTATACATGGGAACAACAGCATCATGGTTCATTTATGAATCCCTAATACTTTGATTTCACAAGTATAAACCATTGACTATAGAAACAGTTATGGAAATAAACACAATTGTTTTCATTGAAGTGTGATAAAACTTTTTTCTCCCTCTTTCATCACGCTGTCAACATACTGATGTGTACTGCAGTGGTTTCTTGTTCAGCATAAACCAGTAAGATTTCCACATAAATCAGTCTTTTAAACACCTTTGTGTCTTAATATGATGCCAAACTGTGAATTTGAACAGTTTCACATGTTGTATTTACTTGTACTGTATGTATTTCAAGTGACTAGAAAAATAATTGCAATGCAAATTTAGCAAATTCTCAAGCTGCTGAGTAAGCAGTTTTATCACAGGGCAAATCTACTGAGTAACTAATGAAGCAAATTTTGCTCCACATCGTACATCTACAGACCCTTTTGTCATTCAGTTCTTATCAGGGCACAATGCAAGTTGGCATCTTGTTACTGAAGGAAGCTTTGAATTAGCCATGACAACAATACCACTGAGATGCAATAACTAATGAGTTGTGTCACTTACAGCTAGACCAAAGTAAAAATCAGGAGTTAACCAGGCATCAATCAGCTCAGTCCCTGACAAGTTACATGTTCTCAGCAAAGGCATTTTTGGTTTTCAGATGACCCCTCGATATGCTTTGGTGTTTGCTTTCCAGTCCTCTAGATTTACCGTGGAACAGATTAAACTTTACAGATAATTACATAAAAAATATAATCAAAGACTGTCCTAATTGTCTCCTTACAGCACCCAAAGTCCTTCAAAACTTTTTATGCAACAGCTTTACAAACCTGCTTGAAAGTATGGGTGAAAATAATGGACGCTATGTGTATACAGTAGCATTTGCTTTTTCAACTCTGCTGAAAATATTGCAGAAACTTAAATACTTCCAGACAGAACACAGTTTTCCTGAGAAAATTCATAGGCACCAGGTATAAAATATTGAAATTACTTGGTCCGGCATGATGTATTTGTGTATTTGGACAAAATTATACAACCATAACTCCCAAGCTTTCTGAGTAACACATCATGAACAACCAGGAAACTTTCCCATTAGACTCCTAATTTTCATTAGAAATAATGTTATATAATCAGCTAGTTTTTGACATTGTAGACCCAGACTCATACATGAAGAGGTCTGTCACATCCTGAATGGCTACAAGTGTTGATCATTGCTGGGAAGAGCTTTTTTAGGAGTGTTTATTCCACACTATCCCAGCACTAACTGCTTTGTGGACAACTGTATCACCCCTTCCTAGTTATCTACTATGGCCATTGTAGTGCCAAACACCTATATCCTTCAATTTATTGTATTGTCTTAGAGGAACAGTTTCTTGGCTAGCTGGAGACAGTTTTCTATCTGGATGAGCTAATGAAGTAATAATGCATTGATTTATGTGAGGAAGGTTATTGCCACAGCAGGAATGATTGGAAGTCACTTGGTAGCTTGGCTTTTTTTGGGAGAGAAAAAAAGAGTTTCAGAAAGTACTTGATTCTTGGATTCCTACACTTAGCTTGTGTGGCTGAGATTTTCCCTTTTTTACTACAAGAGTTTGTCAGCGATGCAAAAATATAAAAAGCTATTTTTTTTCAGTTCTTTTCACTGTTTTCCAGCCATGACTGTTGTCATATATGAATGACTATATGCAATATGCAATGACTATTAAAGCTCTTTTAGAACCTGCCAAAAAAGTAATCTTTATTATAATAAAGTAATAATTATATCTTAACTGTAAATATCTAAGAACCTTGATAATGACTTCTATTGAGCTTGTCTCATTTATTATTTTAGGTCCAGACCAAAAGCCCCATCTCTCTTAAAGGTAAGGGATGCCCTGCATGGCCTGGAAGGTTTCCTACAAGCTTTAAACTTCTTGTCCCGCCTGGGCTGGGACCCTCTTTAATAGTCAATATTTCCCATCATGGACAATGGGCTTCCCTGCTGACTAAGTCCACTGGTTCCTTAGCTCCATAATTCCAGTAGCTTCTAAAATGGTCTGGGGTGGGGGGCAAGTGATGTTGCTTCTTCCCCCAAATATAAAGATTTTTAATGGGAACATGTACACAACTAATACAATCCCATTTGCAGGAGCTTTGTGAGATTATTCCGTAATTTCACTAATTAGATTCATCAACATAATTTCCATGGTGTCAATCCTATTTATGAAATAAAATCAATATGAACTCTTTTGTTTGGGGGGGAGGAGGGCTGCCGATGGAGGAGAACATTTAGTCGTCATTCTTCCCATCACAGCTGGCAATCCCATTTTCTTAGACGCTATGACTCTTATTATTTATCTGCTGTTTTCTTGCTGTTCCTCTAATTCTTTTTTAATCTTTGCACTAACCAACAAGTGGTCCTGAATACTGATGTCTCCTAGTGTCTTTGTCCCTTGAGAAGCCAGATAATACAACAAGTAGCTGGTATAAATGCAAAATAAAATACTTAACTGCATAACTATTTGAGAAATACTAGCTCCGCTAAAGTTGAGGAAATTCATTTCAAGTCACCAAATAGCAATTATTATTATGACTTTCATGCAACAGTAGGCTGCATTATGTTTGTTTGAAAGACCAAGCAATGGAAGATAATAAAAAGGTCATCAATTAAAAGTAAATGACATTATCTATTTTCACTTATAAGATCAGAGACTGAGTGCAACTCCACTCCTACAATCTTCTTTGAAAAAAGCTAATAAAGGAGAAAGTGAGAAATATTATGTATTGACTTTGAAACAGGGCATATTCTGTACTTAAGTGGAGATTAAAATACCATTTAAGGATGTATTTGCACATACTCAGAGTGAGTATCTCTAAAATCTGTGTACATGTGTGATAAACACATAGTCACTTTTAAACATACATATGCATAAAGGTTCAGCTAGCTTAGAATTTAAAATTCAGTTGTATTTTCCTCAGGACTATCATGAAAGATATGTGCATTTAGCAGATAGCTTCAGGTGCATTTGAACAACTGCTCTGTCTTTACCTGCTGTTATTATCAGAAAACAAGAGGAAACTGAGTTATGTCTTCTACTCTCCATCTGAAAACACTACAGGCACTAGTAATGGTTTTAAACCATCTTTGCTTGAATAACTTTCTTAACGTCATCTGGCATATTCCAACATTTACTAGCTATTTGAAACTTAGGGAAAAAATGGAACATACAGACCCCTTTCTATAATAAAGTGTAACATTGTGATGATAATCCTAGTACACTCAATGAATGCTAACTACGCATACACCCAGGCAGCAGAAATGATGATCTATTATGCTGATTAACTTTGCTGGAGTTAATAACTCATTGGATAATTTTTCCATTTTCTATTGTTTGAAAAATACCAAAACCAGAATCCTGAATCCATAACTAATGTGGATCATCACTGCTATTAGTGCTTTATTTGTCTACTTGATTTAGCTTCAATGATTTAAAACCTGGTCCACAAAGCTATCATTGCCATGAACTTGATGCAGCATTTCCTGCAATTATTATTCCCTTTTTTATAACACAATTTGCTGCTTCTCTTCTTGATTACTGCCTTGTAGGTCTTTGTTTTAGCATGTCAATATGTATAAAACTTGCAGCTTAGTTGGTTGTCATGTATTACCTACATGGCATTATCAACATGGCCAAGCATCTGCTGCCTGGCAGGACTATTCTGTGCATTAGATACTGCAAAGCTTTAGACTGCAAGGGGATCTTTGAGCTGAGGTATAAACATTTGTATTGTAATCATTCGAATCACTGCAAAATGAATCCCTCTTTCTGCATCGTAACAGAGAAGGGAATGTTTGTTTTTTTCCTGCAACTGTTTAACATCTAGTTTGGACTGCTATGGGAAATTCAGACTAAGCACACGTTAATGTTCTCATTCTTTGGCACAGGTTACAATTTCTCTTTTCTCAGTTGCACAGTCCTGAGTCACGACTGCGTATTATTGGTCCTCAATTATCTCATTTCTTTGTTTGACCAAAGCCCAGCTGTGCCATCTACAAATTAGTTGTGACAATTATATGCAGCAAATAATGCTTTTCAAAGATATTTTGGACACAGAAAGCAACAGGTTTTAGTGATACAAAGACTTTGTTTACTTCAATGTTTCAATCTAATCTTCATCTTAACTGCTCCATGTATATCCCATTATACAATTATCACCCATGTGTCCTTGAATTCTCATGTATTTATGCTAGTCCTCCCTCTCTCACTCATGCAAACAATTATTTGCATGAGTTTCTTCCGTAGGTGCAGCAACTGCTTTGTCTAGCTGCGGTAAGTAATCTTCCTACCATCTCATTTTATGTTTAGAAATGATCGATAGTACAGAAATTGTATCCATATCTTGCCTGCATGTCTGTGGCTAATGCACATAACTCCCCTCCCCCGGCCTTACAGACCATATTACCATAATTACAAAGCATATTCCTTTGCATTACAATAAATATAGATAGCAATCCATGTTCATGTTTTTATGCTATCAGGCAGGGTGGACAAAATCCTGCAGACCCTCTAAGGTGATAAATTCAATGGGATTTCTACTCAGTAAGAAGGGAAAAAAAAAGACCTCAGGAATTTGTTTGATATTATTAAGAGGTCCTCTCTGCATTACAACTAAGCTACATTATCTTACCCACTGTTTTCAATCGCAGAGCATTTTAAAGTTTGTCATATTATACCGCATGCTGTTTAGAAGTTCTGATTTAGCAGCTCTTGCTACTTGCAGATGGAAGCAGATATGGACTCAGATAACATGAAGATCTTTGAGGTGTTATTAAGGATATAAAGAATTTGAGGGGTTATTAGAAAAATGAATTTGATGTCTTTGCTTACCACATAGGCAAATGCTTGCTTTTATTCCTGTTTCTAAAGGCAGAGCTCCAAAACTGTATGAGCTTCTTAAGAGTAAGCTACTACTTATCACAGTCTTTGCATATATTAGAACAGTAAAATCCGAGTGGTGCCAAAGAAAGTCCTTGCACACTGATATGGAGAGGTACACGTACATACAGGCATATTACTACTTAAAATCTTCAGTTAGCTGAAAAATTCTTCCTTCGGTCCTAGATCACCCCTGAAGTTTGGATACATCAGATTTCAGATGAATATTTTATATTACATCTTAAAGGCTCTTCACTACAAGAAGTAAAATAATTGTTATTAAATTCTCAGCAGATTACAAGGCAGCTCCAGAACAGAGTGCAAAGGAGAGATTGGGCCTTTGTGGTGCGCAACTTACTGAGCACTGGGGAAGTGGATTTTGCTTTTTTGAAGGATATTTGCCTCTAGCATAATACCAAATAATGGAAATAATATCAGATAATATAAAGCTGAAGCTTTTATTCTCCATAGAACTAGGGAATGATGAGAAAAGTACTCTGGGAATTTTACACTTTAGATTAAATATTTGAGTCATGAATGTCGGAGACAATCAGTTTCAGTTCTGAAATTACCTTGCTATCTCAAGCATAGGAAGAATAAAAGACACTTTCTGTATTACAATTAAGACATGGAAAATCATATTTTCAAAAAGGTTTAATGGGTAACAAGAATTTTTTTTTTTTTAATATAGTGCTTAGCCTTGACGTCAGCTTTTCCAGCGCCAGTGCAGCAGACACGTGGCAGGAAGGCAGTTCAAACATCGCAGAGGCAACATTCTTACCAGATACACACACAGTGCTATAGAGTAATATGGTATAATAGTATGCTTGAGAAATGTGTTATCTATTTACATATTAATAAAAAAGTTTACAAGCTTTCAAGGCTTTCAGGCACCTGAACCTATATTGAAATTTTCCTGAGGCATTAGGCTTACTGAAAATGAGAGTTTTATCAGCAGCTTCGACAGACAGAGGTTCAGGACCTAAATTTCTCCTTTTATTATTTTTTTTTTTTCTAAGGTTCTCAATGTGCAATTGATAAATTCTGCAGTGTAGCTAATACACTCAATTTTTTCAAGTTATCTAGCATTGCTTCTGCATCAGAACTAGATAAAGGTCCTTTACATGCTTTTCTGTAGCATGGTCCTGGCCACAGTATGGACACTTTTGAGTTTCTGCTCTGTTTGGTTACAGAAAGAGCTCCTCACCTAACACTACTCAAAACCCAGACACGTCCCTGTGCAGGCTACGCTAGGAAGGACGTCATCTCAGGTCCGAAGACTTCCTCACCGTCTTGGAAAGCATCAGGCTGCACAACAGTATCCTGGTCAGCTCTCAGAGCCAGCAGGCGCACAAAAAGCCTGGCCATTCATGGCACCTGGAGAACCATTTTGAGCCTTTTAGAAATGTATAGCAGGTTTTAGGCCAGGATTAATGATAAGCAGAGCACCTCTGATAGACGGACACTTTTTTTTTTCCCCTATTATATTTGGAGCTCAACATAACTATAGAGTAATTTCTCTTTGCATTTTACTGCAGTGTTTCAGGCTAGTGAACAGATGAGCTGCAGCTGTCCTAAACAGTTTACTAAAGGTTTGTACCCAGAAAATCATACAAATAAGGACAGACCACATACATGTTGTTTTCATTTCAGCAGAATTCTGTAAATCAGAATGTTCTCCATCTTTTAAATTAGACCTATAAAGCTTTTAGGAAGGTTCTGGAGTTTCCATTGTCTCAAACAAATGGATTATAGATGCGGAGATGATCATGACAGAAGGATTACAAATGTTTGCAGAAGTCATCCTATTTATTCTCAGGGACACTTTGTTAAGTACAGAAAGTAGTGAGAGATTACCAAGTGTGTGCACATTTGTATTCAGAGGAGTACATCATATATATGTTCTCCACTATAAAGAACACTTTAGATGCTAGTAATAAAGAAGTGACATAATGTCTATGTATGTAAATTTTTTTATAGAAAAGATTGACATTTTGAGTAAAAATCAAATAAGACAGAAAATTTGTCAGGTTGAGAGGGAGAACTCAGTTCATTTCTCCAGTTCATTGACTTCTGCCTCAGTAAATATGCTTATTCAACAGAATTTACGAGGCTTAGCACTGAAACAGCTGGATGAAATCCTGTGACCTGTATTACACAAGAGAATGGAATACATAATTCTAGTGACACTTTCTGACCTTAAAACCTTTGAGTCAATGGAATGACTCTGTAAAATAAGGTTTCACACATCTTCGAAATGCTGAGTCCGTGAACCTTGAAAGGATTAATTCCATGTATTCCCTTTTTTAGCTTATTTCCTTTTTTCCCATTGCTCAGATGCTAAAGACATTCATATACATGGAAGATAAAATCTAGAATTTGATATAATTATATCTCTGCCTAATTCACTGTGGTCAATATACATTGCAAGAAAAAGCTTCAAAATATCATAAATTGCATGTATTAAAATGATAAAGCAAAGACCATTTACTTTGGAATAGGGAAAGGTGTACGAAACTTTTGGCAGCTATAGGGAAAAAAACTTCTTTATCATAGTCATGCCTGAGTGACATATATGAAATGTGATGTTTGCACATCTTTGTGCCAAAAGGACAGTATCATAGCTCAGTTCCAGGTACAATGGACTGAATTTCTCTAGGTCTAAAACAAGTCAACAAAGATATTCCAGTAGCCTCCCAAGCTATAAAGTGATGACAGGGGCTTGTGAGGTGGAGGGCACACTATACATGGAGCTACCCAAGACACATTCTGCAGGGTCACAAAGGAAAATCCATGACTATAAAGAAACTACACGAAAGTGAACAAGACTATTGTTTGTATAAATTATTCTTCTTCAAAAGAACTCTTTGCCTCACATCAAAGGCATGGGAGGGCTCAACAATGAAAAGGTTGCAAAACAGGGTGAACAGAGAATTACAATCAAAGAAACAATAAAACAAATACCACTTTGGGACAACCGGGCTATTTCATACTAAGGCTGTGGAACTTTCTTCAAAGGCTGCACAAGGGGAAAAAAAATCCACTCATATGATTAAGCAAACTCCAAGAAAGAGAACCTTAAATCTAGTGGAACCTGAACAGAGACTAATTTAGCTTGACAGAAAACTTCTAAGTGATTAGAACACAAATCAAGTGCTCTTTAGAGGCATAATGATCTTTTGTAGGAAGGCCAAAGACCTTCACGCGACACTTCTTGTCTACTACTAGTTGATTTGAACCATGTATACAGAGTAAAACATAAGCTTGATTCATACATAAATGTCAAGTCAGAAAGAAACAAATAAATTAGACCAAGCCTTGTACAGCTTGTGGAAATGAGCAATGAGCTCTCTGGACTTAAGTTGAGCTTTTTTTTTTTTTTGGGTAACAGTTTTCCTAGTTCTTGGTTTCAGCATATGGTTAAATTATTTTCCAGAACTACGATACAGTCTAATTGGATTTGGGGTAACTAGTTGTGTACCAAGGAAGAAGCTGCAAGATTTGATACAAATCTGTATTGTTGGGTGCTGCCAGTGCCTTTAACATATCTCTAATCTGGAGCTTTGCCATTCTGCTAATAACTAATTACCAAAACCTATATCATGTTCACTGCCAGCAAGCAATGTATACGTACAAAAATTTTGTGTGAGGGGTAATGTAGTTTCTAGAACAGGACAAGCACTGGTGGAAAGAGGGTGAATAAACCCCCAGAGTATTTCAGGTTTTTCCTCATTCCTTCTGAGTTTGCTTTCCATATACATTTATTACTTGCAGATATATTTGCACAACTTTGAGATGAAAGCTCTTAGTGCCTTACAGAACTGTCCTCTTTTATCCTGTGTTTTCTTGATGCTTGTAGAGGTGCTGTATGACAGAGGAACCTGTTGAACACTACACAAAGTCTGTTTCTCATGACCGCCTTCCTCCTGTTTGCTCTCATATATGTGCTACTACAGATGCAGTTAAAAGAGAAGGGAGACATGAGCAGCAATGCTTTTGGTTTTCTTCAGAGTAAACTAGATTCCTAACTTGCATGAAAAGCAAGGAAATTATTAAATTTTTTCCCCAAATTGTTTCCTTCCAGTCTTAGAACCAGATCTTCACAAATGTAAGTAAACAGGTTGAATGCTTTGCTCAAGTACAAACTGTGCAGGTAACTTACAGACAATTATGAGTTAATAAAAATTTGAGATTTATAGTGCTGTTGAAAGGTTTTGGTATCTGAATTGGCCTCACTGGCAGCAATATTTGCTTATGTAGGCACCAAACATCAAATAGATTATGACAGTGGGAAGTGCTGCATTTAGCAGGCAAATGGAGTAGAGTGTATATGCATAATATATGAAGACAGTGGAAATTCCACATCTCATTTTGTATGTTAACAGTTTAACTGAAATCCTCAGTACAAATGCAAAAATAAACAAACCCCAGAACCAATAATGAGAAATGCCTGCTAGATCTGATCTCCCACCTGGCAGATGAAAAGAGGCACTGCAGGCAAACACCATACGAAATAGCACTGTGACAGGTCCTTGACAAGCTCAACACACACAGGACTTCTGCAGCTGTGCTGAAGACATCCACCTCTCTGTGAAAAGCCATCAAGTTTTGGAAGCAAAGACCAAAATGCCCAAAAACAAGCTTCCTAGAATCATGTCAACCATTTTAGCAGGTCTTGATTTATCTTAATGGAGAAAGCTTTGTAAAATTAAGATATACTCTATGCTAACACATAATGATATTTGGGTCTGATACATGTGTGATGGCTGCTTGAATATCTATCTTTTTGACTGAATAGATATAACTGTAGCTTGATGTTGAGCCAAATATTCACAAAGACACAAGGGCACTCACGTTAACAGCTAGTTAGCCTCCAAGTTTTCAAGTGAAAGCTAAAGTTGCATTTCAACTGATTTGTTTACAAATATTCAGCAATTATACAGATAGGAAGAAATTCAATAACACTCAGTAGCCATGGCAGCCTGCTTTCACTTCGTTTAAAACTGAAATTCAAAGAGCTATTTGACTGGAGTAAAGATGCCATGTTTTTGTTCCTTATCGATTTAGGAACAACATTTTAGACTTTTGTCCTATGTTGTGAACATGCCATCACAAATGTTATAACCCAGCTATACTGTTGCCTACCTTTCTATTTTAAATTCTCTTTCTGTTTGTGTAAGTCATTTACATTTTTACTCACTGTCTCAGTTTTATTCCAGATCTGATGAAAATGTACTAATGAGTGGGGTCCTTCCACCTGTCAGCCCTTAGCTTTCCCTCCACGTACCCACACTTACTTTCTGTCCTTTTTCTTCATTCCCGTACAATGAACCACATTAAACTTTCAGATGTAAAGAACATAGCAACTGACAGCTCTGTGCTGTTCATTTAAAATTATGTTCTTGTTTTCAGCTGTAACAAAATGCAGCTAATTTCAAGCTCCTTTATATTGCTTTTTATTCCCAAGTCATCAAATCAATGGGGACACAGCTTCTTGGTGTAGATAATCCCTCCTTGCACCAGGGATGTTGGCAGCCAAGGCAGCAGTAAATGGGTACCACATCAGCCAGACCAGGAAGATGGGTAAGATACCAGCTACCAGGCTCTTCCATACAAGCTCACCATAGAAACTGCTTAAATCACGCAGATTGACACACTAACCTCTAGTAAAAAATCTGCACTAACTCACAATACAAGTGCTTGATTTTAACTTTTTACACACCCATTTTATACCCTAACATTTCTTCCGCATATCTGGGAATACGAACCCAGCCATTGGGGATAAAGGGATATATCCATATGAATCTGACAGCAGTCATTAATGAAATCATATTATAATAACTAGAACTTGTAAAAAACACAGCATGCTTTAAGCTTAGCTGGAACAAATACTGGTTCAGAATTATTCTGAACCCTGAGAATCCCTGGTCAACGCTGTACTGGTGTTTTTAGGTTTGAAACCACTCATCTCAGATAAATCTGTGCATACTTGTTTTGCTTCTTTCTATAAAGCAAAAAACTGCCTAGATAAAATCAGAGGGTTTTCTTATGCCTTGCTCAGAAGGATCGGTGGAGGGCCACAGCTGCTGAAAAGGGGCTGCTGTGGAGTAATGAATGAGGTGGCACGTAGAACACTCATTTACAGACCCCGTTTTGCTTTTCTCACTTAGCAGATTTTAGACTGGGAATAATTCTTTTTGTCAGATCTGCAGGGCTTGTAGGATGCTTGCGCCTATATTTTTAGGAGAGGTGAGGTTTTCTTACTGGGATCATGCAGGTACCTCCCACTTCAGAAAGTGGTAAGACTTCCAGCTCTCTCCTGTCCTCTGCCCACCATATACTGTTTAATATCCTGAATGCTTTTAAGTCTCAGTACAGAATATTTAGACAAAATTAAAAGTTCAGTGTTTAAAAGCAGTTAAAGCAGAGAAAATAGTCATTTGTACCCTTACATTCCCTGAAACTACCAAGCTACAAAGGTGGATATAGGCCAATAGTGACTTTTCTCTGTACAAGAAGAACTGAAACAACTGTGAAGAAATAGTTTGCATAAATTGTAAGGCAATAAGCCAGATAGTTTTGCTAAGATCACTTCCAGGCAATGCTCCATTCCCAGTGGAGGTTTCTATTGATCAGTAGTTATTTTTGCTTGCAATAAGCCATAGTCTTACCCACACCCTCCACCTCTCTTTTACAGAGCATGATCATGAAGCGCACCAAAACTAGAGAGGACTTTTTGATTACAGTGTGCATCCACTTGTTATTTTATTTCCTCTATCTGCTTTCTATTATTATTTTCTTTTACTGTTTTTTCCATTGCTTAGAATCAATAACAAACACTGGTTTTAATATTTACAGCAGTTAGAAGATGCAGGAGTTGCCACAGGTTAGCAAGCACCAGCCTTGCATCGTCCTGCAGAAGTCAGTAGTATCCTGCGCAGAACGAGACCTCCACCAGTGGATACGACTGTTGATGAGGGTTTAGACAACTGGATTTTCAGCTGACTTTGTACTGAAATAACAGTTGGAATGTGTCTTCTGACATGCTCAGAGGAGCCTGGGAGGCTGCATACTGATAGCAAATGCAGAGTTTATTTTGGAGAAAAGTCCACACGTAACAAATGTTTGCATCCCCAGGTTCTTTTTATTGCTGTTGTGTTCTGTTACAAGAATGATATTGTCTATATGAAACAAATATGTATTTGGTTTAACCATCATTAAATATAGATCTTTATGAATGCAGGTTACTATAGTTACACTGGCATTGTGGGTAATTCTTTCATTATAACTGCTGCATGTTTGTATATAAACAGCTGAGCTGTATTTTTTTACTTTAATCTAAGAAGCCACAGGAAATGCTTTGATGTAAAATTTGCTGATCAAGCCTGCACCATTAAAAATGTGAGATCAGGATGAAATCAGCATAATTCACTGCATTACATTTTTAAAACTTAAGGAAAAATATGCTTCAGAGGGATGAATGTTAGAATGATATACATGAGTGGGTCCTCAATCCATTATGATTAAACATGTGCTTAACCATCTCACAGATTCAGATTTTAGTGCCAAATGATAGGCTGCTGTTAAGCAGACCATGAGTATAAAGTCTTGCTCTATGTTAGTGTGTCTGTAATACATTCATATGTATTAAGAAAGAAATCTTCCTGCTAAAATTCAACTGTTCAGATTTGGAGGGTTTTTTTATGGTGGCACCAATCACCTCAATAAAGTGCTTCCTACTTAAAAACATTTAATAAAGTCAGTAGTTATTTAGTATGTGAATTTGAATTTCAGAGAGAAATGGAAGACCAAACATATTTCTTCAACTGCTTCTTTTGGTAAAATTCTCTAATTCAATATGCAAATTCACTACCAGAACTCCTCTTGATTTCTTAATGGAGTAATCCAAAGATTTGATAAGAAGAAAACATCCTGCCCTTCTTGCAAGTGACTTAGGAGCATCTTTGCTTTATCTGACCTGTGACTGTAACCACAAAGCAGGGTTTGAGTGGCTTTGAGTTTCCAGGAAACATTGCACAGAGGATGAGTGAGACAGCTTGAAAAAGAAGATGATAAGGAGCATCATCATCCTCAGCTGGTGTTTCATGCAGTAAGATGCAGAGGGGAAGAGCAAGGAGATTGAGAGGAAACCACAGCCTGGAAAGGGGATGGCTCCAGGATCGGCCAGAGGAAAAGGGTGAGATTACTGAGCTACTTCAGGTGTTCTGCTCTCAAGGATTCCTGACAAATCTGAATGAAGCAACAACAGAAATACAAGAGTCATTCACTACGGCCACTTTTTCCTGTGTATTTTCAGCCAACAGGGAAAGGCAATAAATAGTTTCTCATAAAGGCAGACCAAGACCACTCTATCACCAGCACATCCATCTCAAAATAACATGACCCCAATTTCATAGTCTTCCCCTTCAAAAATCAGCCTGAAGTGCAGTAGACCGTGCGAAAGTTGAAACCACCTTTCCCTTAGGAACAAGCTGAGTGTTATAGGGAACCAGACAGAGATGCTTAAGACCAGTCCAGCCCACTGCACATGTGGCTTACAAAGCCCATGTAGTAAAAGCAATGTAATATCTCTTGTAGCATTAAATATAAATTACTCCAAACATATACTGACTCCAAATCAAAGCGAAGTTCACTAAATAGGGGAACATGGCTCATTGTCCTTAATCTCTTCCTTTTGGGTTAAATAAGAATTAAAGCTCTATAGTTTTGTATCTGATATTCCAGTGGCTCTGTAATTAATACCAAGGAATGGTAATCCTTACATGGATAAGGGATAATAACTCCAATCTGTATGCCCATCCCTGCACAATCTAGAACAGCTCCTACCTACCTGTTCTAAGATTTGAGCAAAAGGAGCAGCTCTGTTAATGTCAAGATCCAGAAATAGTTTAAGCTACTTTTTGAAGTGCAATAATAAATAGAAAAGGAGAAACCATGCTCTTTCTGATCCATGCTTACTTTTGCTGAATACATATGAACTAGTTTATACTCTCAAATCAACCTGCCAACCACTGAACAGAAATTCATGTTGCTTCTGAAGAGACACTAAACTCATTGACAGCAAGTATTCAAAGACTTAAATGGGTGTCTTCAAAACAAAGGGCGCGGAATAAAACATTAAGAATAGTTTTGGAAGGTTTCACTGCCATCTTCCAGCAATAGCTGTTCCTACTAATTCTGTTTCTTGCATCTTACACATTCTAATTCACACCTTACAATCTCCTTTACTTTTCTTTTAATTTAACTCTTTTGCCCTCAGCTCCGTCTTTTGCATTTAATGCCTCTGACTTCACTCATGCCAGGTAGGACTGCTTATTCAAAATAACACATTTTTAATATATGCATTAGTGCTGTTTTAGGAACAGAATATTCTCTACTTGGTTAGATTAGTGTATCTCTCATTTAATTACAACTCAAAAGGTTAGGAAGTTTTATCATGCACACATATTCTCTGGGAATTATCTGACTCTAAAATATAATTAATCATCCTCTGTCATGCTTTTATTATACCCACTGCTCTCTGGAGTCATTCCTTTATTTCTTCTTCATTCATATTCCTCTGACCTTCCTCTTCATTCTGTTACCACAGACCTCAGGTGAATTTTAGCCAACTGCTCAGAAATGAGTGGATATTGTTAAACCCATTTGTCAACCACATTATCAACTCACAAACATGAGATCTCTGCACATGTTTAGCATTTTCCATATATAGCGGTCCAAGCATTAACATGCATGGCATCTGTCAATGTTGACTAAAATTAAATTTTGGAACTACTGTAAATAATAAAGCAGTCATATAAAGATTATTTCTCTGGAGCATAAGCTACCAGTAAACATGATTTGCATATTGTGCTTACAGCTGTTTCAACATGAACTGTTTGCTGTGGTTCATTAAAATGATTTGATTTGTCAGATTCCAGGATAGTTGCAAGTCTACGCATACCAGCCTGGATGAATGTGGGGACAATTCGGGTTTTCAGAACTATGCACATGTGTACTGGATTATTTAGTTAAATTGAAAAATAAAACTTAAAAGAGATCATTAATCACATGTTTCTGATGAGAGAAATGAAAAAGGGAGTACCTCTGAGAGACATTCCTAAGAAACAAAGAGTACAAATACCAAAGCAATGTCCCCTGTGAAAACAAAACCTCTTTTATAGCCCTACATTTTGTTTTCATTCAACACATTGCAATCTTTTCTATTGACTTAGTGGAAGTTAAACTGGGACTTGGGCATGAAACTTAAATGATATTTCCATATAATACTCTTGATCTAGATAATAACTTTCATACATCCAGGAAATGTTTTAGTCTAAGTTACAGTAAATCAGCACAAATACTTTTTTTCCTCATGAACATTTTCTCTATGTATATCCTTCTCCCATAACATCACAAGAGTTTAGTTTTTATCTCCATACACATAATCAGAGCAGAGCAGCAAAGAGCAGGCAGAAACTTGATTTCAGTTATGGAGCTATCCAAAACAGAAATAATGGAAAAATGGCACAAAGAGTGAATTAAAAAGCATCCTGTGCTGTGAAGGCACGTGAATGCACGCATAAGACTCACCAAAAAGCCACAGCACTCATCTGTATGATTAGGCCTGTATTTTAACGTTCAGCTATGCCAAGGAAAAGCAGCAAAGAGAGCATCATTAGCATCACTTACAGTTTTGGGGCTAATTTACCTTTATGTCAGGCTCTCTGGGTGCAAGCCTGAGCCTGGTGGGGCTGCCTGCAAGCTTGATGCTAGACTCCAGGCGACTTCATCTTCCCCACATCACATCCCCCAGTACACTCAACCCCAGCTCGTATGAGAAATTTAAAAGGCAAATACTGCAAGTAAGGAAGACAAGAGCAGCTGCCCTCTTTTTAGTTACCTAGCCTTCCTTTTCATCACCTTGCTACTCCTTCTTGCTCTCTGCCATCATTGGAAGAGGGTCTTAGGTGGGCTTAGTTATTTATCCATTTGCAGAGCATAGAGTTACAGAGGGCAGAAGAGAGGACAGGCACTGCCTGGCTTCTCACTCTATTGCAAAAAAAAAGCAGTGGATGTGACACCCACTTTAACAGCTGTGTCCTGAGCAAAAGTGTTCCATTTTTGTCTTCTCTGCTCCTACGACTCCTTGCTCTTCACAATCCTGAACGCTTTTCAACATTATTGAAAGAGATAAGGATACCAGAGTGAGAGACAGGGATACCATAGTGTGGCACTAAAATTTTATAGCATTTGGCAGTCACTGGAAGTGTCAGTGCAGCTTCTAGAGGTGGATTTTCCAGCCAGGAGACAACTTAGCTGAAAAAAAGGAAATAAATGTGATTGCAGGGATTCTGCAGTAATCCTGGTTAACTAATGCTAACCTAAGAACTTTGGTGGCTAGCAGACACATGTCATTTGGCTCCTAAGTTTGCAGTCTAAAGGTGATGGAGATATTTTCCCTGCTTACAGAATATTACAGGAATTTAAATCATACGTTTGCCATAATACTCAAAGATTTAACAAAAATATACATGTAATAGCTGTCTATTGAGTGCATGCCCAAGCAAGGTGCTCCGCAAAATATTTTGCAGCAACCGAATCTGTCTCAGAAAGAACACAAATAGAAAATATTTCAGCAGAAGAAATTATCTTGTATTCACAGACAGATTTGCTTCCAGGAAAGACTGTCCACTCTTGAA
Organism: Phaenicophaeus curvirostris; assembly: GCF_032191515.1. Classification (NCBI taxonomy): domain Eukaryota; kingdom Metazoa; phylum Chordata; class Aves; order Cuculiformes; family Cuculidae; genus Phaenicophaeus; species Phaenicophaeus curvirostris. The sequence goes on along the minus strand of NC_091402.1, from coordinate 8,468,555 downwards.
AAGTCTGGTAAGGAAATTTAATGCTTCAAGAATGCTGGAACAAGGAGAGAGAAAAAAAAAAAGCAGCTGCTGTTTCCCAGACAATTCCAATTTTGAGAAGGAAATAATTTTAGGTCAAAATATATATATTTTTTTAACAACAAGACCTTCTCATTTAGCATAGGCAGAATCTGAAATGATTCATCTAAGCTAAAATAAAGTATTTTCTTACGGTTTTGGTTTATTTAACTCCTGAACAAAAGATTGCTTCCTTTTTTAGTAGGTAGAATTTTGGGGGTTTTTTTTATACTAAAAAATGCTGATTTGAAACAAAAACCTAAGAAGTTGTATCACTGAAGTGCTGAAATGAAACATTTTGGCATTTCCCATGAAATGGCTTTGAATTCTCTCTTGTTCCTATATTTTTCATCAGAAACTATTTATAGGATTTGACCCAAATTCTTTTCTCCCCAGATAGCTCCTATTTTTCAACTAATTTATTAGTTGTCCAGTAAAGTAGTGCCCAGATCTAAAGGCAGCATCAATTTAATCTCAAGAAAGCAGTAAAAAAAGACTCTTAATACCTCAGACAGGGATAACAATGGGAATAGAAACCTTTCCTTACTGTACTTCCACATTTCAAAAGGTTTCCTAAAAAGGGACCTTCAGAATAGAGCAACCGTGTTCAAAATGCAGCTTCTCTTTTTTGATGACATAATCCTGACTCCATTTCAGCCTGCAGGGACACTATTTATGCCTCACGCATATGTTGAAGCCCAAATTTGTTATGAAATCACACTACCAGTCCAGCTCTGCCACCCTTCTAGGCCCAGATGATGGGATTTGGAGCTGTGCATCCTCCTTTGCAACACACACAACTAATTCCCATGATTTTCTGTGCATTTCAACAGCAACTTGTACATTGAGTGAAGATTTGTGTGGGAATGACCATATTTCTTTGGCCAATGAAACAGGGGTTTAGGGTATGGGAACCACCAATGCTTTCCTAGTAGATACGTTAACTGAACTAAATATTCCAGGTGCAATCTGGATTTTGCTCAGGACCTGTGCTGCAGGAGCTGCAGAGTAGATACCAAGGTATGGTCACTCAGGATTTCTGCTGTTTTCTATCCCTACCATTTTTCCATACTCACATTGTGTTATGGTTTTCAATTTGAAGCACTCCATTGGAGCCAAATTCTTGCCCAGATGCTAACATCAAATAACTCTCTAGGAGTCCCCACAAAGACTACTTATGGTTAATTGCTGGCAGAAATAGATTCTTTTATTTTAGTGAGTAGAAAGGTTTTGATATAGTTCAAACCACATAACCACATTTTCTTCTGGAAAGAGGAAGACAGACCTCATTGAAGTCAGAATCAAAACTCCCACTTACTTAAAAAGGCCAGAAAGTTAAAAATCTAAAACTTTTGTAGTTTAAAAAGGAGAACCATAAGAGAGCCAGCTATCCCATTCATTTACTGGATCTGTTTGAAGAGTCTGGTCTAAGTATCTTTTTTTAACCTCCAAGTTTTTTGAGAAGATTGAAGAAAAGAAATAACCTGCCAAGAGGAAAAGCAAATGGGTGAGGTTGCTTTAATTCTGTGGGGAAAAAATAAAAAGTGATCTTAGTTTTACAACTAAGTGGAAGTTAAGAAAAATCATTGTACTTTGTGCTAACTCAGTCCTTACCCTTTGATTAGCAAATGCTGCTGTCTGCACCAGCTTACTAATGCAGCTTTGTGATAACTGCAGCAAAACCAAACCCACAAAACCTTACACCGAGATTGGTTTTAGAATCACACATTACAGCTATTACCTCATATTGCACCTGCAGATCTGATTAAACAGTGCAAACTACCTCCAGAACAAAGAGGTTATGAAAGCATTTGTTTACATACTGAAGTCACCAATATTACATGAAATAACACAAATTAAAGAAATAGATAAAAGAATGAGTACTTGTAAATACATAAAAAGACATTTACACTGTCAGTCAAGTTAATTTCAGTAAGTAGAGAGAATAAGGAACCTTATGTTACCCTCCTGCAGGACAATATACATAGGACACTGTTAGAGCATTAAATGCTGCAGACGGACAGCAACAAATATTAGGTGTCTAAAACTCTATCACAAATCAGCCTGCTAACAGCACATGAGCAGGCTTGCAATGACCTCAGTACCATCACACATGCTCTTATCTGCTAAATTGCTTTGCAGTAGCCTCACCTCATATCCTTGACCATACTTTTTAAAAAGCATTTTTCTCTTGCTTTCCAAAGAACTGACAGTTCTTCTTTGAGGTTTCTGAATATCGGAAGGATGGTTTTTTAAAAAAAGTTATTAGCTCTTCTTGTTTTTCTTTTTCTTTGTAAAGGCAGCCCACTCCTTCTCACTACTGATACACACTAAGGAGATAAATTAACTTTGGAATACAATATTGATTTATCACATGAAAAGCTACCATATTAATTAGCCAATGGGCAGTTGGCAAATGAAAGAATTACCTATGGCAGTGCACGAAATGGGACAGTTTTAAAGGATGTTGTAGGAAAGCACCCTTTGAAAAAGAAAACCAAAAAGGAATATTTTTAAGATATGCTTGGAAATCCCTGGAAAAAAACCACTATGGCTACAGCCAATCTTTCTCAGTCTTTTGCAAATCTCTCTCTCTCGGTCTCTCTACAGGTTTCTAGGATAGAAGTAATTGATTATGATATTTGTCTCCATTTAGGCTCCGCCCACACTCTTCTTTGCATGTTCTACACCTTCCCACCTTTTCTACTTATACAGCAAACTTTTTGAAGCAGCGACTTTCTCTTGTCCTGTCTGTACTGTGTCTCAAACCACAGTGTCCCATCAATGCTCATTCTGTTGGCATAACAATAATAGACTTGCTAATTATTATTGGTCCATGCTATTAAAGTTACATCAGTAACATGAATGTGTAAAGACATCAAGCTGCTGGGAAGAATGTCTTTAAATATCTTAGCAGATGTCATGTGCATGTGAGAAGTCGAGGTAAGGAGCTAAACAAGTACAAATCTGTTTACAAAATAATGAAAATGGTCCAAAAGCATGGAATTAGTTGGCACAGCACAAAATGGAGGTATCATGGTGCTAGATACTTACTTCACCTATCCTTATTTTACATCAGGGGTCATACTCCATTACCTTTTGCTCCAAGCGCCAAGTCAAATTTGATTAGGGACTAATCTGATTCCACCTAATGAGAATACTATTTAGGACGCATGCTTTAAATGTGGCTTTTAGTCCACAGTTTGTTAGGTTAATGAATTTAACAATTGAGATGATTTGTACGTTCCATGGGTGATTTGGCATGGAAGGCATTTGTAAAATGTGCAAAACTGGCTAAAAATGGCATTTCAAGCAAATAATTCTGGCTGATGCTACAACTTGTATTTGTACTCATTAATACATAAGTAGTCGACATTTAAGGTGTTTTTAAAAGTATAATTAGAAAGTATGAAATTAGGAACAATTTCTTGAACACATAAATTGCAAGAAGGAAATCTTAATTTTTCTGAGCAGATCTAGCAAAGGACTTCGGTGTTACAACTCCTGCACTTACATAGTGTCTCCGAACGACTATGAAACATCCAATGCTTGGAGCACAGAGCGTCTGAAATCAGCACTCATGTCTAGCTAGGCATCAGCAGATGTTGGTTGGATGTGAGATTTAACCCCCACAAAATGCTGTAATCCCAGGTCATTCCTGCAGGAAGATACCAACCAGGACCTGCTATCTGAACACAAGCATCCACAGCCATTCTTTCAAAACACAGGCTCTGATCAGTCCTTTAGCTTTTAAAAAGTAGTTGATAGTGCTGGAGATTTCCTTTTATGGCATAGAAGTTTTGTAACTAAAGTATTCCACCAGTGAAGCAAAGGCTCAGATGCCCTCATCAACCACCTTGGCTGAGCACCCTGGTTATTAATTGATAGACAGAGCAGCCCCATACGGCTGAGTAGTGGAGGTAACAAGAAAGCTGATAACTACCTCTGAAAAAGTAGAAGCCCTGCATGCTAGACTCTGCTTTTGTAAGTACTGGCACATCTTATCTAGTGTCTTGAGGCATGCTGTTAGACCCAAAGCATTAAGGTATCCCCAGAAGTGGATAGCTGAAGGAGCTTTCAGAGTTGCAATTTCAGACACAAGAACCTGAATTTTGCCCAAGCCTTACAGTGATGCTCAAATCCTCTATTGGATTTGTCTTGCTCGTTCCTGCTCCATGATCGGAGAGCCAATTGCTTGTCAGAAGCACTGAAGCAGAGTGGTGGGAGGGCAAAGAAACTCTAATAGCTCTACAAATCAATAACAACTTTACTTATATTACAAGTTGGTTGCAGCACAAAGCTCTGCAATCAGATTCTGCACATATCATTGTTCTGTCTTAAAATTTGAGTGAACAGAGTACTAGGAGGTTTTGTTCCAAGCCAACTACTCTAGGGGAAAGTAAGTTGTATTTACCAAGGCACCACCAGTCTGCTCTTGAAAGCAACAGCATGGCTATCAGAACAACGTCCTTACAAAAAAAAAAATAAAATAAAAATCAGTCATGGTCACACTGCATCTCAGGGCTCACTCTGCTCTATTTCCTTAGAGTTCTACTAGAAAGATCATCTTGCTTCCAGCATGTCACAAATTCCCATACTCCCAAAGCAGCTTCAGGGAATGTGAAGTTTGCGTTCCCTCTACACAGTGAGTGGAAACCAAAGCTTACAGGGAGAAGTGGTGGTGCCTCCAGACAGAAAACATGAGAAGTTAAAAAGAAAACTGGAAGTGGAAGAAGCTTTTTGTGAAGAGATCATAGTCATAGAATGATTTGGATTCGAAGGGACCATGGAAGTCATCTAGTCTAATCCCCCCCTGGAGTGAGCACAAAGTTCTTCAATGAGATTAGGTTGCTCAGAGCCCATCCAACCTGACCTTGAATGTTTCCAGGGATGGGCATCCACCACCTCCTCTGGGCAACCTCTTCCGGTATTTCAGCACCCACAGCGCAAAAAAAATTTTTCCTAATATCTAGTCTAAACTTCTCATTTAGCTGAAAGCCATTACACCCTGTTCTATTGGTACAGAACCCTGCTAAAAAGTTTTCCCCCATCTTTCTTATAAGCTCCCTTTAAATATCGAAAGGCCACAAAAAGGCCTCCTCTGAGACTTCTCTTCTCCAAGCTAAACAACCCTAAGTCATGTCAATCGACGCCTGGTAAGAGCTGCAAAAGGCAACAAGACATTTCTTTCTGTTTCTCACTCTTGAACACTCAGGACACAGCATATGCCACCCATGGCAATCTGCTATCATTGAAACCCATTTACTTTTACAGTTGCTTAAATAGCATTTACAAGGTGTCAGGTAAGCCCTCTGTGAGTTTTTGTGCTACTATGAGTGCAAGTCACCCCTAACTCTGCAAGGTGAGGAGGAGCTGCCCCCCTGGCCACCCCTCCTGGTTGCATCACGGACTTATTGGGTCCATGTTGAATTACAGATACATGACTTCAAATGGCTTTCACAAAACCCACAAAAGCTCAGAATTATAGCGTTCTGAACCACTGTTCTGTCATCCTATTTAAGGCAGAAGTATTATCTCTTACTTTGCTCTCCTGCTGAAGTCATTTCTCTCTCATGTGCGCAAGGCATATCAAGGGATTTGCCTTAGAGCAGAGGCTGTAGCCTCTGCATTTCCTTGCTAATGAGCACGTGAGAAAAGGTTGTACAAGGAAGAGCAGAAGAAGCAGCAGCAATGCTTTTTGTTAAATATCAATCATCTAGTCAGTCTTATTCCAGCTTATTAGGAACACAAAATCACTAAGGTCCACGCTGTACCTTACTGAGCTATGAGTAGCAGACATGATCTGGGATGGATCATCCCTCTCCAACTGACAGTCCAAAACCTGTGACCTCTGAACAACCAGCTCAAACACATGAAAACCTGGTAGACATTTTATAGAAGTACATTTATTACAGCCTACCTCCTAAATAACACAAATTTACTCAGCTGATTTTTGCCAGCTGAGGATTTTGCCTTAGAACTATAACAGCAGGCCAGGCTGGAGGAACATAATGAGAAATAAAGTGTTGGTGTAAGTTCTGCTGTTGTCTTGAAGTGCTTCAATTGAGTTTAATGGTGGTTGTTTGCAGCACAGAGTGCAATACCAGTCATAAAGTGGGAAAGCAGCTGTGCAGATGACAGGGAAAGAAAGGGATACGCATTTCCCTTGCCCTGAGTATGCTACAGAAACTACAACATTAATTGCCCTAACTTTTTTCCTTTGAGATAACTCCTTATATTGACCTGATGATACCAGCATGCTATATATAGCACAGCATTTATAGAAATAAGCTGGCAAGACTATACTAATACTAACACTTAGGAGAATTTATCTGGTTGAGTTAGCTTTGGACACATGTGCATTCTGCTGAAAAAGCACATGAGGGGATCTGCAACAAGAAATCATCACTGTGATGAGTACAACACCAAAAGCAAGCCCTGTTGATTGCTGGATACTGACCAATACATTAGCGATCCAAACAACTATGTGCTTTGTGTGGATATTTAAACATATTTATTGCTCATGTCTTCTTCACGGCTTGCTTAACACTGACCTTCTGATTTCAGCTGCTCATAATAACCAGAAGTAATTTGCCAAAGGTAACAACAGTAACAAGTAACAACTGTACTTAGGCTTAACTCCCTTATTGCCACAGTAATATAACCATATTAGCATCTGATGGCAGGGAAGATTTCAAGTCCCAGCACAGTGAAATAAATGTTACTAAATGTTAGACAACTGTGAAAGATTCAACAAAACATAATTACCATGATTATAGGCTATAAAAAGTAACATTACAAAAAAGCTCACTTAATACAATGGAGAAGTGAAACAAAAAATAGATTTCTGTCTAGAGGTCCCTTTTACAAGATTACAGCACATTTCAGCAGTCGATAGAAAAAGCCAGGTTGTTGTATCTAGAAAAGCAGAGAGGATTGTGTTTTTCATTAAATCAATATCACCTAACTTCCTTTGCTCCACATGGTTCTACTGGTCATCTCTGACAAGAGTTATTTTGATGGGTCAGGACCAACTTGTCACACCACAAAGGTATGAAGGCAACATATCTTTCACATAAGGAATTTCACATGACCCACAGTACCATAAAGAAGGAACAGAACTTTGAAAGGGTCCAAAGCAAACACAGAAGTAGTAGGAAATTCCGTTTTGAGGGAGATGCAGAGATGACTTTTGTTAGATTTTCTGTAACCAGGCAAGTGGACTGGCCCAATGTATACACCAGCTACAAAAAATAGTACATAAAAGTAATGTGTATGATTATATTCACTGCCACTTTGCGATAAGATTCATCCCAGAATACACAAATGGAAAGCTGTTATTTGAGGGAGCGTCCACTCTTTCTCTCCACAGTGTCATTTACACCAGTTCTATATTTCAGTTTTTGGTTCATTCATGAATGAATTTTGAGGACTTTTTGCTGTTCCATGTGAGTGAATGTTTACCTAAATTTCAAGAACTGCCAACCATTCTTCTGTTACCTCGTGTAGATATTTTCTGTGCCTTTCCAGTAGAAAAGTAAGTATACAAAAGTATTCCTTATCAGCAACACAGCTTGTTAAAAATACTTTAATGACAGATGTTACATGCAGCCTCAGTGCCACTTTTTTTTTTTCCCATGAAGCGTTCTTACCAATTACATTTTTTCCTTTCTGCTACAGCCCTGACTTGCAGTCAGCTTGGACTCTGCTTTGGACAGAATTAAAAGCATGATCTAGAAATCCCTTACAAAGAAAAAATTATTGTCAAAATAGTTTAAAGTTTTAACTAATGATTCTCTCAAATAACTTACAGGTCACCATATTCTTCTCCTGGCTAACCTGTTATTTTTCCACTATGGGGAAGCTTTTCTTAGCTAGATCAATAACATGCTGCCATGCCATTCTGAGAAACTGAAGCATGAAAAAAAAAGTTTTGAAAAACATTTTCAGCCCTTTTTTGTGCTTCAGAAAACTCAAATCTCTGTGTGTACTCTAAGAGCATAGATCTGTTGTGCCACTCACCAACTGAATTCAAGCAGTCTGAATTCAGTGGCAATACCTTAGAAGAATGCATGCAAAGCGTATGATGTTGTTGAAGGGAGAAGAATCATATAAGCAATTGAGTCTGTTTTCTGTACCATGAAAAGCAGGTGGGAAGGATGGAGTAGTTTTTAAGTCAGAGGTTACCTAAGGTACACCTAAGATGTGAATTCATCTGAACCTCAGCTTTTGCTGGAGCATGGATGTAAGTGAGGCAGCGATGTTCTGAGAAGCACTTGCCTGCATCTTAAGCTGCCTAAATAATGTAGGTAATCTTAGTCATCTTCATCAAAACATCACATTGTATTTACATGGATGAAAGGCAACATTTCGATTAAATTCATGCCAAGTATTGAACAAAAGAGAAACAGCAGAAATGAATCCAGCATTTACTATCTTTGCCTACAGTATGTTCCCTGAGGGGTATTTACACAGCATGAGGAATGTCCCAAAAACCAGCCTCGTTAGTGATCTCCCACCTTCTCTGGCTGCATTTTAAGGATAGACTTCAATCATGGTATGATCACAAAGTACTGAAGAACACAAAGCCAGAAGTTGTTCAGAAACCCACAGCATATTCATTAACAGCCCTAGGAGAGACATGCATTCCTCCAGCAGCTTTTCAGGCAGACACATGTATTGATCTCTGCATGCTGCCTCCTTCAGAGAGGCTGCACAGCAGTCCCAGTCTACTCTTCTGGATGTCCTTGTCTCTTCTGGCCGTAACTACACTCCTAAGAGCAGGGCATCCTGGTTTTAACCCCTTGCACCTTCAGACCCCTCCAGACCTCACTTTGTGTCTGCACTGAAAATCTAGTTACAGTAGAACCCTCTTTTTTTCCCCTAAATTATAGCTGCCAACAGGAAGAAGCAAGACAGGAAAACACATTGTGCTGGGCCTGGGGGGACAGTTTCACTGGGCTTTGGGGTAGCTCAGCTGAGCAGTGCTATTGCCCACTCCTTGGCATGGGGACTAAGCTGTAATGAGCCAGTTTAATCTTGCTGGGTTTGTAGACTTGAAAAGGCGTGAATATTCTGACTTGAATATTATGCACAGGCAGAATATTTTGTTCTCTCTGCTGCTGTTCAGGTGATAGTCCCACCCTCATCATGGTTCTGCAACCTTTATTTTAGGCCTAATTATTTACTGTTTTGCAACTCAGCCACAAGCACTGGGACATGGCATGGCAGGACTCTTTTATGTGTACAGAAGCATTTGAACTTCATCTTTGCTTGGCATCACTTGACATGATTTGACAATCACTTTATCACTACTAACGATCAAATCAGAAGTAAAAGTTTCCCAGTAAAAGTGATATAAATCAATGAAAGAAGCCTTTACAGTCTTTTCGAAATTCAGCTCATAGGTGACAAATTAATTCTTAAACATATTGGGGGTGTATGTACCCTTTATTTAAACAGCAATATAGATATCAATTAAAGGACAAATTAGTTATACCTTTTGACTTATGTGCAAAGAAGAGAATTGCTATGGTATTAAAGGGTTTTTAACTAGTGGGTAGTCTGGTAATTAGGGAGCTGTCAGAGCTTGTTATGTTATCTTGCAGCAGTCGGTGTTCAAAATACTTCTTGCCACTCCTGATCTGAGTGGGATGTTGTTAATATGCAGCTACAGTCTACAAGAGTTCAAAGGGTAGAATTTAATTACGGTACTGTAAATTCTTAATTTTCAATTACTATGACACGAGGGAACTGCCCTTGAGAAAGGGCAGATAAAAGACATTTTGGCATTTACAAATGTATGAATAAATAGGAAGGCAAAGAGAATATTTGTAGGATTGTTACATTTGCAAGTCCTGCAGTTGTTTTTTAATTTATTTTTTCTGTATTACATTGCAAAGCAGTTATCCTAGTTACAATGCATCATTTGCAGATATTATGTCACTCCAGGCAGCAGTTTCAAGGCCATGAAAAATATTACTTTGATCTGCAGTGTGTTGTAAGCCCACGCACCACTAATGGACACAAGTTATGTACAGAAAATAGCTACCTATTCCAGAAAAAAACCTTATTTGGAAGCCCAGCTACCTTGCAAGTCTCCTTTATTATTGAATTCACAAGACTACCTAGGCCAGTGATGTGCAAATATTTAAAGAAGGACTTTCTCTGCCTTCCAGTTTTATCACTGGTCCCTCATGTCCTCACCATCAGTCTCAGCAGAACAGAAATGATTCAGCTGTGCTATGAGCCGAATTCTACTTGGAGGTTGTGGACCACATTGGAAATGATGGATCAAAGTATCCTCCTTTCTTGCTGATTCTCCACTGGTAGCTACAATTGACTGAATATACCCTACCACAGCGCACAGTAAGATTTCGTATGAAAGATCATGCGTATATCATTAGAAGGGGTACAAGGGATTATCCTGAATTCAGCACTTAAAAAATGTAGAAAAGCAGAGGAAGAAATATTACATAGATAAATTCAGTTAAATAGGTAAGTAACTTTTGCTCTGTGGGTAGTACTTCAGTCCTGTTTAGTAGGAAGAACACCAAACACTGTTCCCATGTTACCTCTCCTACAGGAAAACACCATCCCTTAATGGCACAGCCTGCTAGATATCACCGACAGGTACTCCAAGTGCATTTTGTCAACCTGGTTTTCTCTCTGACGTTTTCAGAAGTGTCAACATAGATGTTAACTCCCGGGCAGCACAGCACAATACAGAAGCTTAAATATAAAACCCTCCCTCGTGTCTGTGGTGAGGAAAGAAGCAATGCTGCTTGCCCTCATCCACATGCAGAGCTGCATGCAGCGAAGGGCTTGTTCACCGCCTTTGCCTGGAGCAGGAAGTTTTTTCAGCTTCTCTTGTCCTAGGAGTTATCACAGACAGTTGTGAAACAATCCTTAGCAGAAGGATAACAGACAAATCCCTTACATAAAAGGGAAATAGGAAACACTCCATGACCCTGGGACATTTCTTTTATCATTGAGGAGCACCAGTGACTTGCATTTTAGACTCACAGTCAAGTTACTGCAGCATAACGAGTAACACCAGGCTAGTAGAGGTGCACTAACCACCCAGCTGCATGTTCTTTGCCTGCGGCGAGGGCAAGCTAATGCAGCTTCTCTTACGCCTGAGGGTTTTAAGAGAAGTTGTGTTACCTTGTGTTCACCGCAAAGGCTGTAGACAGGTACAGGCGGTTCAGTTGATCAGGCATGTTGTTACTACAGCTGACTCATTTACAGGGGAGCTTTCAGCAGATGCATCAGCCACTGGATTTCTGTTTCAGTGGGAAAACCATACAACACCTGGAGAACTTGACCTTCCAGATCAGCTGCAATCTGCACTCCCAATATTTGTGTAGTTCCGAGTACCAGAGCTACTAGTTTCACAGCTCCCAGTAAAACTAAGCAAGAACAAATTCAGGGAAAGCTCTGTGTTCCTCTCTGAAACTGCAATTATTTTATTTTTTATGATCTTTATGCCAAGTTTCATAAACAACCACTGTCTGCAGGAGTGCAGCAAAAATCATATTTGTGGGCGTTTCCTACCAAGACTACAAAATAAAAATGAATGCCCCAAGACTAAATATCTAAAGAAATCTTTTATTCAAGCTGA